>NW_027531908.1:641201-645147 GCF_008692635.1 Crocuta crocuta | reverse complement strand
TGTGTCTGTCCGGCAGCCTCGGCACCCCCACAGCCTAGACCCTCTGCGCAGAGCCGGCACACAGTAGGTGCTCATCGAGGCTGTGTACCCCCAGAAGAACCACATCCCAGGGCCCACAAGGAGGTGAGGGACTCCCACTCCTTGGGGCGGGCTGGTGGGGGCCCCCCTTCCCTTGGGGGGTGCGGCACAGTCACAGGGGGAAGGATGATACATACCGCACACACAGGCCGCCGTGTGAGCAGCCACGGGCTGCGGGGGCCGAGTGAGTCCTGCGGAGGGAGGGGGGAGGGCGGGAGACCCATCGCAGTGGCTATTCCCACGGGCACACGCTCCCGCTGGGGGCTGTCCGTGGTGGGGACAGCCTGCACGGGGTTCTGGAGCTGGGGGGGCAGGGGGCAGGCAGGCAGAGGCGGCTGCCGGCGGGAAATGAGGGACAGGCCCCTCCTGGGACCTCTTATAATCTCGATTCCTGTGATGCGGGAGCATGTGCGAGGCGCCCACCCTGGAGGGGAGCCCCGCTGCCTAATTAGCCCCTTATCTTCCAGCGTCTGACCAGAACGGGAAAGCAGCCCGGGAGCGGAGCAGCCTCGTCCCCCGTCCCCTCCCCCACACCGGCATCTTTGGGGGGTGGGGTTGTTTTCAGTGTTTGGGGAAAGTCCCCAGTGGGCCAGGGAGGACAGGAGGCTGGGTGGGGTGCGGGCTCCCCCCACGGGGGGGGGGCAGGGAGCCACCCGAGAGCCCAGGGAGGGACAGAGGGACAGGGGGCCCAGGTCCTTTTCTTCTATTCACTGGTTTCCCAGCCGCGTGTCCGGCCCAGACCCGTCCAGGCTGCCGGCTGCATCTGCTGCAAAGGAAGAGTCCTTTTTGGTATTTTATTATTGTGTAAGTGACACGCGGCAAAGCTCACCCTTCTCAGTATAGGGTTCTGAGACTCTNTCCCCCTCCAGCAAAGCCCACTGCATTTTCTGTGGCTGTGCTTCGGCCACTGAACGAGTGGCGTGTGGCCTTTGGAGCCAGCACGCTGCACGTGAGGCCTCTGTACCCCGAGTGCTGTCCCCCGCGGGCACGGGCCTGGGCTGTTTATCTGTTTCCCAGTTGAAGGACAGCTGGGCTGTTTCCGGTTTTATATTAGCCAAGTTCCAGAAAATAGTTTCTCAGCCCAGAACAGGCTTCACAGCCACCAGCTCGGGAACAGAGCCCCTGCCACATGGGCAGCTGTGTGGGGACATCTGGGCAATCGTGAGGATGCTGGGGTGCCAGGAGGCTCAGGGACCCCGGGACACCAGACACCCCCCAAAACCCATGCATTCGCAGGTCGGCATTGCCATCGGCGGCGGCCTACCACCCTGTCACGGGCCTTTTACAAACCGGGGGTCGGTGGGGGGGTGGGGGCCCTGAGGGGCTCTACAGCCTCTGTGCACCTGCCCCGTGTGGGTGGCACGCAGGCGCTGCGCTGCCCTCACCGAGACGCCGTGCCGCCGCTTCTCAGCCCTGCCAGCCACAAGCTGCAACCCTTTGTCCCCGAGGGAGGGCTGCTGGGTGGCCGGGCTCGCTGCCCCCTCGCGTCCCCGCCGCCCGCCAGCAAGGAGATCACTCAGGCGCTGATACGATCGCCGCGGGACAGGCGGNTGATCGCGCCAGCGCCAGCCGCGGCCGCAGGGACATGAGAGGCCCGCGTAATGGCCCACACTCAGCTCCCCTCGCAGCCCCTCCATGACCTTGGGCGGCTAGGAGCCCGCTGCTGTTTTAATGAAAAATCAGGACTTGGGGAATGGCTGTGGCTTGGTGGGGGCAGGAAGGGGGAGGGCTCCGTGCGGCTGCCCTCAGTCCATCTGTCCACGCCGGCCCCTGGTGGGGGCTGGGGACCCCTGAAGACACAAAGAGAGCCTCACCCCGTGGAACGCTGGGACTAATCTGTGAGCTGGGGAGAGGCTGGGGGGGGNGGTTCCCTGATGGGTTTCCTGCTCCCACGCCAGGACAAAAAGGGCCCTCCGTCCACTCTGGGCTCCCCCGTCCACGCTGGGCTCCACTGCCCACTCGCCAGCCTCAGTTTCCCCATCACAAAGAGCCCGGGCCGCTCCCGCTCTCCCAGTGAGAACTGACAGTTTGGATGGAGCACCTACTGAGTGTCCCCACTGCCCCCTGTGACCCTGGGCTGCCATTCACCCCATTTTCAGGTGGAGAAAAGGAACTGACAGCCCAAGCTCACTCAGCAAAGGAAAGGCAAGCCGCTGGGGTGCCCCGGCCGGGTCCAGTGGCCCCCACACATGCCCTGGGCTATTTCTCCCAGCTTTTTGCTAGAGGCCAGACCCAGACTACCTTCCACGGCCAGGGCCCTGCCCTCTCACCTCCCCACCCCAAAACCTTGCCAGTCCTCTGGGCTGACTGCACGCCAGCCAGGTGGGCACCGACCCCGGCTCTCTGCAGCCAACTCCAGGCCCACGGGGGATTGAAACGCCAACATCAAGGCCAGGGACAAATTGTCTCTGCTGGGGAGGCTCCTGGCCCTCCTTCCCCTCCGGGGGCCCGGCAGGAAGGTCCACCAGGCGGCCACCCCCTCACAAACCCCAGGCTGACCCCGGAGTATCCGAGCAGGCCTTCCCAGCCCAGCCCTGAACTGGTCAGGGCCCCCGGCCACCACCGCCGGCCTCTCGAGCTGATGGAATTGGGGGCTGGGGCGGGTCCGCCGCAAGTGGGCCACTCTCTCTGGCTGGGCTGGGGGGAGCCCTCCTGCACCTCCCTCCCCTCCCCAGGGGTGCAGACATCATCAGGGGGCAGAGTGGGAAATGAGGCCCTAGACTCGGGTCGGCGAGGGGTTTCGGACTGGATGCCCCCAGTTGGACCCGGGATGCTGGCCTTCCTGGGCAGGTCCCCCCGGGTCTGGGCCTCTCTGTTGGAGCTCTCCTTCCCCTGCCGCAGCCCGGGGCTGGCCCACGGGTAACCAGGCCAGCTGCCTGCAGGAAGTTTCCTGGAAACCTTGGCCTTGACCTCTCTTGCTGCCCCTTTGTTCTCTTCTTGCCTCCCTGGCCTCTCCTGGGCTTCGGGAAGGAGCCCGCTCATTAGCCAACGCTGCTCCAAGCAGGCTCAGAAGGGCCCTTCTCCTCGTGGCTCACAACCCCCTCAGAACCCCAGGTCGGGCCCCCCTCTCTGAGTGGCCTCCTCGGGGACATCAGCCCTGCTCTGAGGTCAGAGAGAAAACAAACTCCCAGTCTGGTGGCCGGTGGGTACAGGGCCCTCCCCAGAGGCCAGCACACACCAAGGGCCCCGTGTCTGTTCGCATTCAGAAATTCACAGCAAGCCCAGACGGCTGGGACCGGCACGACCCCCACTTCTCAAGCCAGAGCCCAGAGGCCGGGAGAGAGAGAGTGACTTGCCCAGGCTCACGCAGCCCCCAGAACCCGCACCCCCAGCCGTCGCACTGACTGTGACGTCGCATACGGCCCGCACCGCCTGCCTTCCTGTTACTTCCCCCGCCTTCTTGGGAAGCCAGAGCACTAGTTCCATTTTCCTAAGGTGGCCTCGCGGGAGCCCCCCTGGCTAACCGCCACTCACGGCCCCCTCCCTGCAGAGCCCCTCCCCCAGCACATGCGGTCACCCCTGCCAGAAGCCCCGGACGGTCCAACCCCCGCCCCAAGATGGCGCCCCGGAGCCCCTTCCCTTCCTGCTCCTAGCAAGGGGACCAAAGGACTCACGCCGGAACTTTGGAGTCACAGAGAGAACGTACCCCACAGGACGGCGGGAGACCAGGCACCCACGGGTCCCCAGGGGCCCGAGGCGGGAAGGAAGGTCAAGGTGGGGGCGGGGGACACACTCGCGGAGGCCCCCACGGCCCGGCTGAGCCCGGCTTGGCCTCTAAGAGCCTGGTGGCACCTCCGGGGCAGACGGCCCTGCTCACGGGTCGGAGAACGAGGCTCTCGCGCGTGAACTCACTTGGCCCGCACGAGGC
>NW_027531908.1:636199-641150 GCF_008692635.1 Crocuta crocuta | reverse complement strand
GGCGGGTGTGGGGGGCCGGGGGGCACAGCAGGCCCCTGCGGACCTGCCCCTGCTGTGAACGCAGCGCACGGCCGCCCCGCAGGGCAAGCCCGGCTCCGCCCGCGTTCAGAGCCCCGCGGGGTTTGTGATCGGTCCCCACACGGAGCGCAGACGTGATTTACAAAGTGGGTCTGGGACGCGGCTGCCTCCGCTCATCGGGTTAACACCAGGTCTGGGTGGCACCCGCCGGCCGCGTGTCTGGTTCACGGTGAATCGCCCTGGACGATTCCCGCCACACACGCCGGCGGCAAGCAGTAGTCACGTCACCCCTTTGCCAGGGGAGGGGGGACAACCTGGCCGTCTGGGGACCCGGAGTGGGGGGGCCTAGGCGTCACCCTCCCCCGCCCCCACCAGGTGGACTCAGGCTCTGAAGCCAGCGAGGGCAGGAGGGCGGGGCTGGAGTGTCCGCCCGAGGACGTAGGAGGCGGGGAGGGCCTGTCCCCACCGGAGCCTCCTTCCCGCTCCAAGGCACTAAGAATGGCACCCTAACCCCCAGCCTGGAGTCCCCTGCAA
This sequence comes from Crocuta crocuta, assembly GCF_008692635.1. Taxonomy (NCBI): domain Eukaryota; kingdom Metazoa; phylum Chordata; class Mammalia; order Carnivora; family Hyaenidae; genus Crocuta; species Crocuta crocuta. Next base: position 640,598 of record NW_027531908.1, on the reverse strand, counting down.
GGACCCCTTTGTCCCTCTGGGCGCCTCCGTGGGCACCTCTGAGGCAGCCCAGCTCCTGAATCACACCCTGGAGCCCACTCTCCGCCCACAGCCAACACTAAGTGGCATCGCCTCTCTGAGCCTCAGTTTCCTCATCTGTAAAATGGGTGCTGACACCATGAGGTCCTAGTGTGTTTTCTGTGAGGTGAGATGGGTCACCCAGTAGACACAGAGCCTGGCTCGGGAGACGCCCCTCAACCAGGGGCCGTAACCGTTAACATTGTCCCCCGGGCCTCGTCCCCGCACCCAGCCTTCCTCCAGCCTCTGCCAGTCCCGGCTCGAGCCGTCCGCCTTCCCCTCCCGAGGCAGAGCGGTGCTCAGCTCGCTTCTCCACCCGAAGCTCCGAGACTCGCCCTTCCTTTGCCAAGCCGGGCCCACGGCTCCCCAGCCTCCCAGGCGCTGCCGGAGCTGGCTGCCGTCCGGTGGCTGCCGGTCCCCGGGGACGCCACGCTTTTCCCTGTTGGCCCAGGCCGCTCCCTGCAGGGGGCCCCACGGAGCTGCGGCCTACTTGGCCACACGTCGGCCCAAGTGGCTGGGCTGGTTTGTGGCAGAAAGGACACCGGGCCAGGGCCCAGGGAGGGCCGCCTCCCCGGAGCAGGACGACTTGGCGGGGCAGCCGCGGCGAGTGCGCCAGAGGCCCGGGGCTGGCGGACACCCGGGCGCTCCCGGGGTCTCTGTCCCGCTTGGAGACCAGCGAGGCCGACTTCATCCCTGCCACACGCACGATCGGCCGAACACGTTGGAGGAGAGGATCGGTGGGGAGGGTTCAGGCTGCGCCAAAAGAAGCCAAAGGAAAGTGGGGAGTCAGCATGTGTTTGCCCAACTCGCTTTTGCTCCTGGAGAGCATTTCAGGGCCACGGACGTCAGTCGCAATGTGCTCGTGGGCGACAGGACGATGAAAGTCGGGGGGGAGAGGAGACACGGCGGGGGACGCGTCCCANCCCCCGCGCCTCTCGAGGCTGAGTCAGAACCAGGGCAGCACAAGCCCTGTCCCCAGACGGGCCGGCGGTGACAACGCCTGCCATGGGTGACAGGAGCAGGGAGTGTGACGGACCCGCTCCGCCTTCTGAGTTTGCGCTGCTTCCACTCTGTGGACGTTTAGGGGTCTTTGCTTTGTGAAGTCACGGTGACAGCGGGTGGTGGGTGGGTTTCGTTTGTCTGGGTGTCTTCGCTCCATAAAGGGAGACGTTCGCAGCTCCGTGCCAGGCCCCACGCGGCTCTCTGGACTCGGTCTGGTCCAGGAGCTGAGGGACTCAGGCCCCAGCAAACAGCACGTTCCGGGCCGTCCTGGGCATCTCGCCTACATGAGAACACCAGCTCCTTTCTTTGTTATTTTTTTTAAATTTTTTTAATGTTTATTTACTTTTGAGAGACAGAGAGTGAACTGAGGAGGGGCAGAGAGAGAGAGGGAGACACAGAATCTGAAACAGGCTCCAGGCTCTGAGCTGTCAGCACAGAGCCCGACGCGGGGCTCGAACCCACGAACCGCGAGATCGTGACCTGAGCCAAAGTCGGACACTAAACTGAGCCCCCCAGGCACCCCTCCTTTCTTTGTCATTAATTCAACAAGTCCACGTGGTATCCAGTCATGAATAGGGCAGAAAAATCTGCTGCTTTAGTGGAATTTCCCTTCTAGGGATAGAGGTGGACAACTTGTGAGTAAACACAATGTAGCTGCACATGAGTGTGCTGGATGCCACACAGCAAACAAGCAGGGTCAGGGACAGAGAGGGCACAGAGAGCGAGTCAGGGCAGCCCCCCAAGGACAGGACCCTTGATTGAGAGCTCATGCAGTGAGGGAGGGGGAGGCATAAGGACATGGCGGGGGGGTGGCGAACACCAGCCAGGGATGCAGCAAGTGCAAAGGCCCTGAGGTAGGAATGAACGTGGCTGGGCGGCAGACACACAGAGGAAGGTGTCTCAGGGGGTCCAGGTGAGTCACAGGGTCAGCAGCGTCAGATGGAGAGGGATGGCGCCCTCTGAGGGACAGGCAGACCCGGGGAAGGCCAGGTCTCAGGTTTAGACACGCCAATTCTGAGCTGTTAGGTAATCTTAAAATTAAGGTGAAAGCTGTCACACTGAGGTGCTGAGTGGGTGGTTAGATCTGCAGAAGTATGGATCTCAGGGTGGAGGTCAGGGCTGGATAGGCACGTGTGGTACCACCACTTAACAGGCACTTAACAGGATGGGTCCACGGGACACCGAGGGGGAGGGGCACGGATGGGCTGAGCTCTGGCGGTTTGAGGACCAGGATGGGAGGCCACGGAGCGGGCAGCCGCAGCTCCTGGGAGGCAGAGGAAGGGCTCGGAGCGCTCCTGGGGGGCTGCTAGTTTCGGGTGGGAAATGAGGGGTCTGGAATGAGAGGGTGTGCGGGCTCTGGGGCCAGCTTGTTGGAGGCGGTCAGGAACGAGCCCGCACGGAAGGCAGTGCGTGGCCGGGCGGGAAGGGCTCTGACGCCGTCCCGGCCCCGCCCCGGGCACCCCCGCAGCCGGAGGGAGAGGGTTTTCAGGCAACGCGGAGCCGCAAGCCTCCTCTGCTCACGCTTGCGGGCGGAGGACGGGCTCCGGCCTCACCCCTCTGAAGCCCCTCCAGGAGGCCCTCCCCTGTCCCGGGGCTCACGGCTCACTGGGGCCCACTCACCTTCGCCCCTGAGACCCGGCTCCCAGAGGCCCCCGCTGTGTGGCCAGCCAGGCGCGGAGAGTCACGGAGTCACGGCCACAGAGCCAGTGCGCGTTGCAGCTGGGAGGGACCGTGGTGGTCAGAGGGCCCTCTGCGCACCCTGGCTCCTCCCGTCCCTCTCTGCCTCTCGGCTCCCGTGACCCAGCTTCCCCTTGAATGCCCCCTGGGACAGGGCGCTCAGCGCACTGAGGGCGGCCATGTCCGTGCTCTGGTTATTCCATCCCTGTGCCGGGTCGAGGCTGCAGCCGGGGGCCAGCCTGTCACGGCCATGAGTGGGGGGGCCGTGCTCCCCGGCCTGGGGGGCTTTGCTCGACTCCAAGGCCTGGGCACCCGTCCAGCCGCCCTGCCCAGGCAGGGGCACTGCACTCCGGTGATGGGAACCCACGTGACCCGGTGGAAATCAAGCATCGGCCACCTGACGGAGCACACAGGTGTCCCCAAACGCTCTTCCTCGGAGCCCCGCCCGGTGACACGCGTCACCCGGGGAAACCGCTCCTCCCTGCGACGCACACCCTCTCCGTGCAGGCGCCGTAAACACGAGAGACGACCCGCAGAGCCGTCCTGTGAGTGATGTCACCCCGGGGTCGCCTAGCAACCCGACGACGTGCTGGAGGCTCCGATTCTGGAGCGGGGACAGTCCCATTTCTGCCGCGGTTAATCAGCCTCCTGGCAACTCCGCCAAGATGACCTCATTTTATTCATGATTATTTTATGTGAGATGCACTTTAGCTCGAAGAGAACACAAAGATTTAATTCAAAACCCACTATTGCTTTATGTTTCCAGGGTGCCGTTAACACGGCATCCATGCAAATAACCATGGTAACACACGGGTAATTAGTATATACAGCACGCGGCGCCCGCACGGAGCGGCCGGCGCCCCAATCCGCGCGGATTACCGCGCGTTATTACTGGAGTAATTACCTGCAGTAACACGCAAATTGAACTAAATGGTCAATTGAAGTAAAGTGAATGGCTTTTTATTCTAGTCCCTAAATAATGTGTCTGCTTGGCTGAGCCCTTCAAGGTAAATAAACCTCTCGGGCTGCGGNGCGCCCCCCCCCAAGAGGGCACAGAACTTTCCAGAGAGAGGATGGGGTGAAAAGGCGAGGCCTCCCTCGTGGGGACGCTGTCCCCGCCCTCGGGGAGGTGGGGCTTCCTGTCGCAGGATGTGGGGGGCAGGGGAGGTCAAAGGTGACTTCTGCCTCTTAAGAAAGCGGTTCTCAGACTCCGAGGACTCACAAGGTCCCCAACAGGAAGTGGCCCGACTCCTCCGGGGCCGAGCGGAGCTGCCGCAAGAGCCGGCGGCGGGAGGCAGGGAGGCCCCGGGCGGGAGGAGGCCGGGGAGGCCCCGGGCGGCGGGAGGAGGCCGGGGAGGCCCCGGGCGGCGGGAGGAGGCCGGGGAGGCCCCGGGCGGCGGGAGGAGGCCGGGGAGGCCCCGGGCGGCGGGAGGAGGCCGGGGAGGCCCCGGGCGGCGGGAGGAGGCCGGGGAGGCCCCGGGCGGCGGGAGGAGGCCGGGGAGGCCCCGGGCGGCGGGGAGGCAGGGAGGCCCCGGGCGGGAGGCAGGGAGGCCCCACTGTCGCGTCCTCCCCGGCGGAGGCCCGTGCCCCCTGCGCGGCCGGGGGCCTGGGGGCTTCGCGTGTGACCCGAGTGGAGGGGGACCCGGGGGAGGCCCCACCCCCG
>NW_027531908.1:631510-636157 GCF_008692635.1 Crocuta crocuta | reverse complement strand
GTGACCCCAGGGGAGGGGCCCCAGGGGCAGGCCCAACCGCCGCAGACACAGATGCGCAGGGAGGTGCGGGTGCAGAGCGAAGGGAAACGTGACCTCCGGCCGCGCCCCGGGGCTGGGGCAGATTTCACCTGGGGCCGGGAAGCTGCTCTGTTTTTCAGAAGATGTTCTGGAAGGTTCTGGCTTTCAGGGCGAAGGCATCTCCTCTACCCCGGACGGGAGAGGCCCCGCGGCCAGGGGCCGGAGCCTGCGCTCCCTATCTAAGGGGATTTCCCACCGAAATAGCCAGCGGCGCTCACCTCTGCTCCGGGCCGGAAAGGAGGTGGCCCCAGACGTCCCGTGGGTCTAAAAACACAGTGACCCCCCATCCCCCCAAGAGCTGAGAGACAGAAGGTGGGGGGAGGCGGGCAGCGTGGCCTGCGGAGTCCAGGTCCCGGATCCACGGGCAGGTCTGCACGGGGCACCCCTGCGGGGGAGGGGGCCCCAAATCCGGGTGGGGCCGGGAGGCAGGCCTGGGGGCCAGGGCAGTGCCCACAAGAAGGCTGCAAGCCAGACCCGCACACAGATACGGATGCAGAAACGCAAGAGAAGCCACTAGCAAGCTGAACTCGGCCACAAAAAGGGTACCACGCAATTAAAGAATTGTATTTATGTCAGAAATGCAGATCTGGGGGTCATCAGGAAGCCAAGCAGCAGAAGTCACCAAAGCGACCCATGAGGAAGAAAAAACAGACGGAGTCCTACTGCCTGTAGCAAAGACACCCGCAGAAATCCAGCCTCCACTCCGGGATTAAAACCGCAACAGCGCAGCGCTTACAATCCCGGGGCCTTCCTGATGGAGGAAGAGGGTGTGGGAGGGTCTGGCGCCCTCAGCGAGCTGCGTGGCAAAAATATTGAAAGCTTTCCTTCTGAAAATAGAAGCGAGGCAAGACTTTCCTTTCCTCTCGCCCCTTCTGTTCCGCGTCGTGACAGCAGCCTCCACCAGTGCAATAAGGTAAGAAAAATAAATAAACGGGCTCCCGGCCGGCTCAGTCGGAAGGGCATTCGACTCTTGATCTCAGGGTGGAGTTCCAGCGCCACGTTGGGTGTAGAGAGGACTTCAATAAATAAAAAGAAATAAAGGTGAAAAGACTAGAAAAGAAGAAACGGAACTTGTCATTTTTCACAAGTAACGTGACTGCACACACGGAAGGGAAAAAAATGACCTGCACATCGCTACTGAGAGTTCTACTTACGACTCTTGCATGTAAAATTAACACATAATCTCCGGTTTATTTCTCTGTAATGGAGGTAAATAGATAGAAAATGAGAATTTTTAAATGGTACCACCTGTGATAACATCAAACAAGGTGAGGCACCATGAAATAAATCTAGCAGCATATACACAAGACGTCTAGAGGAAAAACTAATGTAACTTTATTGACAGACGTTCGTGAAGATCTAAATAAAGAGGGGACATAGGTTTATAGTTTATGGTGGATGAAATGGTTATGGTTTAGAAAATCCATAGGTATAAAGACCTTAATTCTCCCAAACTGATTTATTTTCAAGTTGAGTTCATTGAAGTGTATTTATCTATAGTACAATTCTTCCTTTCTTTAGGGGCATCTGGGTGGTTTTGTAGGTTAAGCATCTGACTCTTGATCTCTGCTCAGGTGTTTTTTATTTATTTATTTTTAACATTTATTCATGTTTGAGAGACAGCACGCAAGTGGGGTTTGGACAGAAAGTGAGGGAGACACAGAATCCAAAGCAGGCTCCAGGCTCCGAGCGGTCAGCACAGAGCCCTACGACGTGTGGCTCGAACCCACGGATCACGAGATCATGACCTGAGCCGAAGTTGGACACTTTACCGACCGAGCCCCCCAGGCACCCCAATCTCTGCTCAGGTCTGATCAGCATCGGGAGTTCAAGCCCCCCCATTGGCTTCTGTGCTGGACTTGAAGTCTACTTAAACAAGATTTTTTTTTTTTTTTAGTTTGCAGTTCTAGAAATCTTTACAGACTTAGTCAGTTGCTGCCACCATGACCATGGTAGAGTTCATCCATCACCTCCCAACATCCGTGCCTCGCAACCTCTGATCTGTTGTCTATCCTGATAGTCTCTGCCTTTTCTAGAATGTAATTTAAATGAAATCCTGCAGTATGCAACATTTTGAGCATGACTTCCTTCACTTAGCATCATTCATTTGACATTCAGCCCCTGTTCTCGCCCGTATCCATCACTCATTCATTTTATTGCTGAAAAGTATTTCGTCATGTGGACGTGCCATAGTTTGAAAAGCACGTGAATTGTTCAAGGTTGCAACAGGTATACATTGAGGTGCTATAAACATCCACGTACAGATGTTTAGGTGATTTGGTGGGTAAATACCCAGGAGTGAAATTGCTGGGACCATGTAAGTGTATGCTTAGCTCTGTGAGAAACCACCAGACTGATTGCAGAGCGGCTGCGCCGCGTTGTGCCCCCACCGGTGAGGCGTGTGAGCTCCAGTGGCTTGGCATTCTCCCTTGGTGATGTCAGCTTTAAAAACCACGAGGACAGGTCGTGGTGGCACTTCATTCAGCACTGATGTAATGACTAATGACATCAAGCATCTTCTTACGAGCTGATCTGACCTCCACGTATATCCTTTTGATGAAGTGTCTTGTAGTGTCGGTTGGGCTTGGGTATCAGAGAAATGCTGACCTTGAAAAAGAGCTGATTACGCCCTCCTCTTCCATTTCCTGGAAGAGGTCGTGTATGATTGGTGTCATTTCTTTCTTAAGTGTTTGGTAGCATTTGCTGCAAAGTTCACCCAAGTCTGGAGTTTATTGTTTTCGGAAGGTTTTCAACAACCAACTCTCACGTTAATATACACGGGACTGTCACCTACTTTTTTCTTGAGTGAGCTTTGGTAGCTTAGGTCTTTGAAGGAATTTGTCTGTTTCACCTCTAAATTGTAGGATTTGCGGGCATAAAATTGTTTGTAATATTATTTCTTAACATTTTAACATCCACAAGGTCTGTAGTAATGTCCCCTTTCCCATTCCCGATATTGGGAATCTGCGTCTTCTCTTTTTTTCTTTGTCAGTCTGACCAGAGATTTGTCATTCATACATGATCTTTTCACAGCAGCAACGCTGGCTTCATTGATTATGTTTTCCTATAGCCTTTCTCTTTCCTACTTCACTGATTTCTGCTCACTACTGTTTTCTTCCTTCTGTTTGTTCTGAATTCAGTTTGCTTCTTTTTCTTTTTTTTTTTTTAAGGTTTTTTTTATTTATTTCTAGAGAGAGAGAGAGCGTGAGCAGGGGAGGGTCAGAGAGAGAGGGAGTCACAGACTGAAACAGGCTCCAGGCTCTGAGCTGGCAGTCAGCACAGAGCCCAACGCGGGGCTCGAACCCACGAACCGTGAGATCATGACCTAAGCGAAAGTCGGACGCTTAACCGACTAAGCCACCCAGGCGCCCCAGTTTGCTTCTTTTTCTAGTTTCTTAAGGTGGAACTTAGATCATTGATTTTCTTTTACTTTTCTTTTTTTCTTTCTTTCGTCTAGTGGACACACCGCTACATTCGTTTCTGGTGCACAACTTAGTGATTGGACAATTTTACACATTAGGCACATTACATGTTATTATCATTGACTGTACTCCTAACGCTCTGGTTTTTATTCCCATGACTTATTCATTCCATAACCAAAGGCCTGAATCTCCCTCTCCCCTTCCGCAATCTCCCACCCCCTCCCCTCTGGCAACCATCAGTTTGTTCTCTGTATTTGTACTTCTGATTCTGCTTTTTATTGATTTGGTTTTTTAGATTCCATTTATTATTAGATCATATGATGTTTGTCTTTCTCAGTCTGACTTATTTCACTTTGCATAATACCCTCTAGATCCATCCACGTTGTCGCAAATGGCACAATCTCTCCTTTGTTTATGGCTGCGTAATATTCCACAGCATATGTGTACCACATCTTTATCCGTTCGTCTGTCGATGGACACTACAATAAACAGAGGACCACGTATATCTTTTCAAGTTAGTATTTTCCCCGGGGTAAATACCCAGTAATGGCATTGCTAGATCATAAGGTAGTTCTATTTTTTATTTTTTGAGAAACCTCCATACCATACTGTTTCCCACAGTGTCTACACCAGTCTGCATTCCCAGCAACTGTGCATGAAAAGCTGCCCTTTCTCCACAGCCTCGCCAACACCTGTTACTTCTTGTCTTCTTGTTTTAGCCATTCTGACGTGTGAGGTGCTGTTGATCTGCATTTCCCTGGTGATCAGTGAGCCATGTTGAGTATCTAGATCTCTTCTTTGGGGAAATGTCTATCCAGATCCTCTTCCCATTTCTTAATCAGGTTCATATATTTTTTTGGTGGTGTAATTCTTTCAGTGTGAGCATTTAACTAACTATGTGTTTCCTTTGTAAATCCCCTATATATAAACTGTCCACAAATACATTGAAGCTATCATTTTCCCTTAAAGGTTGTTTTGGCTGCACCACACAAACATGATATGCTGTGTTTTAATTTTCGGCTCACAATATTTATCATTGCCCCTGCTCTAATCTGCCTGCCACACCAGGTGCGTGGCTCCGGGCAGCTGGGGCTGGGGGCCACCTGCGTGGAGGAGCATCGAGGGACTCTGGGACTACGCGGAGGTC
>NW_027531908.1:629470-630501 GCF_008692635.1 Crocuta crocuta | reverse complement strand
GGGGGCTGGGGGTGCCTGTGGGTGCGGGGGGGGGGGGGGGGGCAGCACAGGGCCCCAGGCGGATCCTAAAGGAGCTGTTCACAGGAGAGTCAGGGCTCCCTGGCCATCCCGGCGGCCCAGCATTGGGGCCCCAGCGTTCCTGACCCTCCGGACCAGTTCACACCCCAGAGGTCACTCACCCCGTGCTCCAGGATGAGGGACCTTCACCTCTGTGTTCTGTGTGTCCACACGACGACAGCCGCTGGGAAGTCCTCCCTGTGCGCCAGGGGCCGCGGGCCAGCGCTGCCGAGTCATTACCCCAGGAGTCCACAGCACCAGCGCCCCTCTCAAGCAGGGGTGTCACGGCTCTACCCCCATGTTCCCCGCGGTCACCGGGCCAGCGGGGTCCTGCGTCCGCGGACGCTGTGGGGCAGGGGCCTAGCAGTGTGACACACGGAACCCCCCCTGTGGTGTCGCAGGAAGGAACGAAGCAGGGAGCCGGGGCGGGGGGCACGGCGCCCTATCGCCTGCCCACGGCCCCCTATTTCTTTCCTTCCAGTCTAGAGTCTAGGCGGCCATTTGTGTTTCTGAACCAAGGACGTGGATGGTTTTGAGGAGAAATGCCGTGTCCTGAGTGCCAGCCTCCCCCTGCAGCCAGCTGGGACCCGGCCACAGGCACAGCCAGCCAGCTAGGGAGCCGGCTCCGCCCAGGCCGGGCACAGGGCACCCCCGGTGTCCCGCGGTGTCCCTGCCCGGCCAATCACCTATGCCCGCCCCGCGTCCCTGTCAGTCCCCACGCGGGGAGGGGAAGCACGACTACGACAGGGAGCACGCGGGGCCACCTGGGCGTGTTCCGGGGCCCAGGACGGCCGGGCTCTGCCTTCTCCGGCCTGACCTGTGAAGGAAAAGCTTCCTTCTCCACGAGTGGCAGGCGCCCCGGCAGGGCCTGAGCTCCCCCACGCTCACCCCCCACTCCTGCCGTCTCCGCGACGGACCTCCCGCTGCCCTGTTTTCTCCAAGACGCAGCAGTTTGCTGGTGGCATCCGTGTTCT
>NW_027531908.1:628546-629417 GCF_008692635.1 Crocuta crocuta | reverse complement strand
AAGTTCGCAAGCAGTGAGTGGCCGGCTCTCACCCTCCCCCGTGTGAGAACCAGCCTGTGATTACTGGTCTCCAGGCCCAGCTCAGCTCAGCTGCTATGTGACTCAGGGCAGCGTGTTTCCCCTCTCTGGGCCTGCCTTCCCCCTGCAGGGAACAGGGGCTGGGGCTGAACCAGGCCTCCGTGCCCCCGCCCAGCCCACNACGGGATCCAGCAGCCAGAGCCCCTCTGCGTCTCCTCCACACAGCCCACCTCGGAGCAAGTCCCCCGCCAGCCCCGCTCGCTGCCCCTGGACCTCCTGCTGGGGACTGTGCTACAGAGGGCCTGTGCCCACCCAGAGGACCCTGATGTCACCGCACGCAGTGGCAGAAGGCTTGCTGGTTGGGGCAGAGACACGGAAGGGTGGAAGTTTAGGAAAGCAGTTTGGAGGCTGAGAGGCAAGGCCTGGAGCGTCCGGGCCACCAGCCCACCGCTCTCTGGCCGTGCGACCTTGAGCAAGCCCGGCCCCCTCTCCGAGCCCTGGTTTCCTCACGTACAACGTGGGGACACTTAAGACCCGCGTCACCCGGTATGGCATCTCCAGGATGTGGGTGGCACGGAGCCGGGCGCCCATCACACACGGGCTCTGGGTGTTTGCTGAACAGCTGAAGAAAAGAATGAAGGTGCGTGAGTCGGCCGCCAGCACTCTGTAGGCTCCAGACACTGGGGCTGCGGGCCTCACTTCCTGGGCTGCTCCCTGGGGGAAGGGCCCCCCTGGACCAGTGTGGCTGCTCGGAGAGCACTGGGTTAAGGGTCCAGGGACCCGAGTCTGCGCCCGGCTTCGTGTCCCCCCACCTGTGACTCTGTTCCCCTCCCCGAGCCTACCCCTTCCTCAC
>NW_027531908.1:624869-628214 GCF_008692635.1 Crocuta crocuta | reverse complement strand
AGGCCGGTCTGGGCATCAGCGCCTTTTCTACCTGGCCCAGCAGGAGGGACTCAGCCTCTTTTTCACATTTAAAAAATTATACATGAAAACGATGTCGAATCTCCTGGAGCTGTATGCCTACCATTTATGTACCTGACATAGAAGTTAACCTTGATTCTTTTTTTAATGTTTATTTAGTTTTTGAGAGAGAAAAAGAGAGCATGAGCAGGGGAGGGGCAGAGAGAGAGAGGAGACACAGAGTCGGAAGCAGCTCCAGGCTCAGAGCTGTCAGCACAGAGCTGGACACAGGGCTTAGACTCACAGACTGTGAGATCATGACCGGAGCCGAAGTCAGACGCTTAACCCACTGAGCCACCCAGGCGCCCCTAAAAAGGAGTTGTTTTTTTAATGTTTTATTTATTTCTAGGAGAGAGAGAGACAGCGTGAGCAGGGGAGGATCAGAGAGAGAGGGAGTCACAGACTGAAACAGGCTCTAGGCTCTGAGCCGGCAGTCAGCACAGAGCCCGACACGGGTCTCGAACCCACGAACCGCGAGATCATGACCTAAAGTCGGACGCTTAACCGACTAAGCCACCCAGGTGCCTCTAAAAAGGAGTTTTTAAATCAACTTATTGGACACACTCCAGAGATAGCTCGCCTCAGCCCACCCGATCCCCATTCCCCAGGGGTAACTGGGGTCACAGGGCATCAGGGAGGCCGGCTCCCGGGGGCCAGAGGTGGCAGACAGCCCCTCAGTCCCCTTGCTGCACACCCCTCCCTGCTGGGGCGCTGGGGACAAGCCACAGGGCTGCCGGGCAGGAGGCTCGCGGACCCCAGGAAGGAGGAAGTCCCAGCGAAGGACGCAGGTGGGCAGCTTGGAAAGGAAAGCCAACGGTCAGAGCCCCGCAGCCGCTCCCCCCTCATGACAGCCCCTTACCGCTGGGAACATGCTCTTGTACGTGAGGTTGAAGTCCAAAGAAAGCACTCTGCAGGGGCAGCCCAGGGGGGGGGGGGTTAGATGAGACAAGTGACACACGGGTCCAGGGGCCCTTGGCCCCTGATTCCAGGAAGCCCCCTGGAGCCTGGCTGCGGGGAGCGGAAATGCGTTAGCCCCGGGTGCTGGGCCTCCACCCGGACCCTCAGGGACCAGTCGACCCGGGGCTATAATGGAAAGCGGGGCAGCCCAGGTCACCGAGGCCCCCAGGAAGAGGCGGCCGAGGGCTCCAATGTTCTTGATCCCTGGCCCTTCTCTTCCATTGAGAGCAGATTCGGGGCTCCAAGATGCTACAGGAAGGGGGGAAACAGTGGGGGCACCTTTCTGGAAGGTTCTGGCACGATGCCACAGCCAAAATCGGGGGAAACTCTCAAAGGGTAGAAGAGGCCCCAGCCTCCTCCATGACTTTGTCCACCACCGTCCAGCCCTTTGCTCAGAGCGTCCCTCCCACCCACCCTTCTCCTTCCTTGGCCCCCCTGGCCTGGGGCCCGTCAACCTCGGGCACCCGCCTGCCTCGGCCTCAGCCACCTTGCCTGCCACCTGCGAGTTTCTGTGCCTGGTTCCTTCCCCCAGGTGACACCCACTCAACCTCCAGGAGCTCCTGGCCCAGGACTCCCGTCTGGGCATCTCGGGCCCCGTCTGGGCGTCCCAGCGCCCGGTGCTCCGGAGCCCACAGGAAACCTTAGTCGAGATGACAGGTAGGCAGGTCCTAAGAGGACCCGGCTTTGTGAAGGAAGAAAAAGCAGCCTTGGCGGAGGCCGAGGGGTAAGGCCCCACCTATGGGGTCTAAGGGCACTGGGGAGTCACGGAGGCTTGAAGCAGGGCAGGGCCAGGCCAGAGCAGCTGGCTGTTCCTCCTGATGCGGCCCCCCCCCCCGCCCCTAGTGCAGCGGGCAGGCCGGAACAGGCCGGGGCTCCAGGCCTTGCCTGGGGTGGGGGGGCTCCTGCTATTCACACAGCAGCATCCGGCTGGCCAGACAGGTGGCTTCAGCGCCAGCTACGGGCCCCACGCTCTCTGTCCCCAGGGACCGGACAGGACCCAGCCACACACTGGGCGGCGCCCAACGTGAGCCTCGACGGCAGGGCTGGTCTTGCCCCCAAGATGAGCCGCCACTGCTGGGTTCCAGCACGGAGGGGCCACAGTAATGACAAGGGGGTGACGATCATCCTTCAGCCCCTCAGATGCATGGGGACCGCAGCCACGGGTGACGGAGCACAGGGTCCCTCTGCGCCCGCCCCTGTGAAAGGAGGGTTCCCCCCCCCCCCGCGGGGCTGTCACGAGGACTGAGCAGGGCGCCCACACGCAGCCACCACGGCCCCCGCCGTGGCCGGCCCAGAACCGGACGGTGCGCGCATGAACCGCACTCCTGGTGACAAAGACCAGCAGGAAAACCGAAAGCTGCCTGGGTCCTCGATTTCCCATCGCGTGTTGGGCTGACCGCGTACGGAGTATGTCCGGTGACCTAAAATCGATGATTAAAACTAATTTCACCAGTTTCTTCTCTCTTTCTCTTACGTGGCTACTGGAAATTTTTAAATTTTGTTTGTGGCTTCCACACGTGGGTGCTGTCGTGGCGCCTCGGCTGCAAGGGACGCGGGAGCGGAGACATGGAGGCACCGTGGGGGGCAGAGGGCCCCGGCGGGGAAGGGAGAGCACCGGAGGGCGGGGACGCGCCCAGGAGGGCATGGTCACAGTGAAGGGGTGTGGTGCAGGGAACAGCGTCTGGGCTCTGGGGTCCCGTCCCCACCGCTCCAGGGGCCGAGGTCCCCGAGCCCGGACGCCACTGCCTGTCTCCCGGCTCTGGGCTGCGGCCCTCCGGGCCTCACTCTGCCCTGGATGGAAGGAGGGAGGGTCCCCGCCACCCCCTCACTGCTGCCACGCGCCAGCAGCGCCGCCGGAGGAGAAAAGAACCCGTTGGCACCTCGCTCCCCGAGACCCTGGACCTGACCGCCTCCACCCCCTCCTCTGGTTTTCTCCTCTCCCTGACCTCCTCTGCCTGCCTGCCCCCTGCCTCTCCAGCTCCAGAACCCCGTGCAGGCTGTCCCCACCACGNCCCGCCCCTGCCCACCCTGTCCCACCAGCAGCAGAGGAGTGGGAAACCACAGCCGCCTGAACACGGTAACAAATCTTCCGCCTTATCCCCCTCCCTTATTTACACCAGGCGCACAGTAGCAATTCAATCTGAAAAAGTGCCGTGTTTTCGGAGGCGTGCAGCCCGAGAAATTGATGTTTGTGTTAATCAATCTTGTAGGAGCCTGCGGGGCTCGGAGAGGTACCACACAGGAGATTTCTTCTATTGATTAATTGGATTCCGAGCGGGCAGGGCTGAGGAGGAAATCAAACACTCCACGTGCCTGGAAGCAAAGGAGATG
>NW_027531908.1:618347-624087 GCF_008692635.1 Crocuta crocuta | reverse complement strand
CGCCCGAGGAGTGTTCGGGGGCCCCTGGGCTCTGGGTTCCTGGATCTTCCTCCCCACTCAGCGTCCAGCACCGGCTGGGGGTCAGGACCTCCAGCACCGGGGACAGGTCTGCCCGACTCATGGGACTTGGGGACTCTCTCCAGTCCGCGAACGTCCCCCCTCACGCCATCATTTCCCACCACCCGCCCTGGTGATCTCAGGCCTCCAGAAGCGCCAGGCCCCACATCCTGCAAGGGACCCACGTGGCCCCATGGCCGGCACGGAGGGGACGGGGCCCTGGACAGGACCGCATGTGCTGCAGAGGAGGACCGCAGCCCGCGCCCCATCGGCGGAAACTCTCTGGGCCCTGGTCCAGAGTTGCCTGCTGCTGGCTGGGCCCGTGGAAAGGAGGCAGGCACCCAGGTATCGGAGCCGGTCCGTGTTATCCGAGGCAGGCTGGCAGTAAATCCAGAGGGTGCCGCCTGGATTCAGGAATCTGAGGCCCTGCCTCTGGAGCCGGCTTCGGGGGCATCAGCCGGTCCCTGCCAGGGCCTGGGAAAGCCAGGAAGTGGCAGGCAGGCAGTATGGGAAAAGTGTGGCAATACCCTGCGTCCTAGGAGGCTTGTAGGGCTAACACCGAGACTGACCTTGCCCGGCGGTTCTCACCAATGGGGTAAGATGTATAGACCCATTTTACAGACATGAACACTGAGGCTCCGGCTGGGGAAACTCTGGGTCCCACGCCCCAGGAGTCCAGCGACCTGGTGCCTGGATGCCAAGCTTGTCACCTGGATTGGTGGAGGGGAGGTGTGAGGCAGGCCCACTCCGGCCCGTCCCTGGGAGGCTGGCCATCTGGCCACTTCCAGAACTTTTACACATTTGGGATGTGGGGGCACCGGTAAGGCCCATCAAGAGAGCCGCTAGACTATTCCTTCCTCCCCAGGCCAACAGCCTCGTGTGAATCATGGAAACAAAGCTGTCACAGTATAATACAAATTCCACCCTCTCTCAGCTGTCATTGTCATTGACTGAGTACCTACTGTCTACCAGCACTGACCCTCATTATCTGATTCGATCCCTGCAATCGTGACTGTGGGCTGGACGCCTCTTCCCCCTCTCGTGAGACAGGCCGCACCTGAGCAGCAAACAGGTGTCTCAGCTGTCCCCGCCGTCAGAGACCAGGCAGCAGCCGAAGGGTCCCAGCCTGCAGAGGCCTCTCACTCGCCAGCCCTCAGCTTCCCCGTCTGCAAATGGGTCCGAAGAGAGACCTCAGCCGTAGCCCCACCCAGGGCATCGCGCTGAGAAACCTGTCGGCCAAGCACGGAGAACCACCAACTGGATGGAAGGCACCGGAAAGAGCCCAGGGGCCCCCCCTCGTTGGCCACTGGGGAGGCCCAGGTGCGGGGGGAGCACTGGCTCGGGCACCCCAGGAACGGCCACGCGCCGGCGCCTTCGCGCTTGCTGTGCCCGTCGGACGGGCGAGCCAGGAGCGCAGGGCAGGGGACGGCAGTGCTCAGGGCCGGAAAGGAAATGGGTTTTTAAAGACAGTCGAGGGCTTTTTTTTAACTGTTAATTGGGTGACTCTTGCCTCATTTCCTACACACGCTTGCGCACACACGCTTGCGCACACACGCTCACATACCTTTGATTTCCCAACAAACAAACAAAGCCTAATCTCTGTGGCTGCACACAATGTCCTGTTTGGGTTGACAAGAGCGAAAGGGGATGACCCCGCGCAGTCCCACCGCGAATGCATTTCCAGGAAGAGGTCGGTGGCAGGAGCGCATGACCCTCCCCGGAGAGACCCCGCAGGCCAGCGCCCACCGTGGCCGCGGGCGCCCTCCCCAGGCTGCCCCCCACACCCAGGCTCACCCTGAAACCGGCGACACACGCCAAGACCACCCTGACCAAGGACAGCAACTGGACCGTCTAGGAAAAAAGTTAAATGTGCCGTGAGAAAACCAAACCAGAGACGAAGCTAACGGACGCACGGCAAACGGGAAAACACAGGTAACACGCGACTGGCAAGGATTCTATGCCATTCACGTATAAAGGGCTCCTTTCAACCTGCGTAACTTCACAAAATTCAAAAGCGGAGCGAACACAGACATCTCTTCACCCGAACCAGCTGGCAGTGATGTTGTTGCTAACGCCTAAAATCAACGAGACGGAGGGAAAAGGCACGCGTGTCCCCACCCGTCGTCCTTGGCAATTTCCGCAGCACACAATGACACATGGCGCCCTCGCAGCCTGCTTTCTCCATCAGGGCGTTTGTCTGGATGCCCGCGTTTGTTTCAGCAAAATCTAATCAAAACTGTTTGCCGGGATTGAGGGCAAACGAACTGCTGAGCTTTGACGGGACGGGACGTGACACCTCGCGGGCACTTAAAGTCACGTGGTAGAAGGGCTCCCTCACGCTGGGATCTCACAAGAAAGGGGCCCGGGGCCCCGAGGCAGCAATAAGGCACGATGCCAGTGACGCTTATATGGACACGTGTGCACACATGCACACACACGCACGCTTCTGCACACACGTGTGTGCGCGCACACACCACACACGTGTACACACGCACATGAACGCACACCACACACGTGTGCGCGCGCACCTGCACGCTTCTGCACACACGTGTGCGTGCATGCCTGCACACGTGTGCACACGCACATGAACACAGACATGCACATGTACCCCACACACATGTGCACACGCACGCCAGCCACACAGCGGTGCACACGTGCGGGCGCACATGCTCTCTCACACATGCATGCTTGCACACGCACACTCAGGAAAGCAGCGCAGAGATGTGCACCCAAATGCCGGCCCGAAGAACTGGGTCTACGGCTGGTAGAACCGACCTCTGCCTTCTCACCGCCTCCCCCCCGCCCCGTCCCGTCCCTGCTGCTCTGTGTTTAACGAATCCGCTTGATTTTTTCATGACAACAAAATACTAGAACTTACTGCTTTTCCAGAGCTCTGCATGGAGCCCCCGAAAGGGCCCCTGGAAAGGCGCGGGAGGGTGTGTCCGCCCACCAGCTGCGCCCCTCCGTCCCGGGCCTCTTCCTTGTGAGCATCTTACCCGTGAAGGAATTGCAACCCCTGACCCACCAGCCCCGGGTTCTCTGCGGATCAAGCCGGCGTGTAGCTGTGACCCGGCCCCCCGGTTACGGCCGCGGCCCCTGAAACTGCCTGCTGACCCCTCTCCCCCGGGATCCTGAGACTCAGCCCTCAGTACCCACTGCCAGCAACCCGTGCGCCACCCCGCGGGAGCACCTCTCCGGGAGCACCCGCACGGAGAGGGGCTCACCCCGGGGCCGGCCACCACTCTCCTGTGATCCCCAAAGCGGGAGCGGTCTCGTGGGAACCAAGCCCCCATGCCCGTGGGGAGCCCACTGCCCCAGCTGAGCGGGCCCGGAGTGGGGTGGGGCTGCTTTGTCCCCTCCTCCCCGAGTCTCACATCAGCCCGAGGGGGGCGGTGCAGGGGCTACCGGCACAGCACAGGCATCGATGTGGGGTCGTCGGCCCATAGAAGGACCTGGAAGCCTGGCCAGGAAGAAGCCGCTAAGGAGTGAGGACAGCTGGGAAGGACCACCTCCCGGCCTGCAGTACCGGCAGCAGAAACATCATTCGAAGGCCAAGCAGGGCCCCGGCCACGCGGGAGGGCACCGGCCTGCGCCGCCTGGGACCGAGGGTCCCCGATGGGCACGCCCTTCCCACCCGCCTTCAGGTCCCGCCACCCCCGCCCCGGCCCCACGTGGAGACCAGGGCGCCCGGGCCACGTGGTCTCAGCAGCGCATGTGCCGGCGCGCCTCCTCTCCCTGCGCGGGCGGGGGGCCCTGCAGGGAGCCGGGGACGCGATCAGGCCCAAGGCTCGCGGGCCCGGAAATAGCAGAGGCTGCGGGGTCACCCCAGCACCCCAGGGAACGGGGCCGGGCCGGGTCCACCCTCTCCCGGGACCCTCCTGGTCAGGCCTGCCTCCGGGGCTGCGCCCTCTGCGTCACTAGGAGTCCAGCTCGGCGCCCCGGCACCGGATCCCAAAGGCCGTGCTCTGTGCCTCCTCCCGGTCCCCCACGTGCTCGGGAGCCCGCCCCCCGCGTGGACGGGAGCACGCCCCCTACGTGGACAGGAGTACGTCACCCCCACGTGTTCGGGAGCCCGCCCCCCACGTGGACAGGAGTACGTCACCACCACGTGGCTGGGAGCACGCCCCCCACGTGGACGGGAGCTCGCCCCCTACATGAAAGGGAGTAGTCCCCCCCCA
Organism: Crocuta crocuta; assembly: GCF_008692635.1. Lineage (NCBI taxonomy): Eukaryota > Metazoa > Chordata > Mammalia > Carnivora > Hyaenidae > Crocuta > Crocuta crocuta. The sequence goes on along the minus strand of NW_027531908.1, from coordinate 619,852 downwards.
CGTGGCTGGGAGCACGCCCCCCACGTGGACGGGAGCTCGCCCCCTACATGAAAGGGAGTAGTCCCCCCCCACGTGGCTGGGAGCACGCCCCCCACGTGGACGGGAGCTCGCCCCCTACATGAAAGGGAGTAGTCCCCCCCCACGTGGCTGGGAGCACGCCCCCCACGTGGACGGGAGCTCGCCCCCTACATGAAAGGGAGTAGTCCCCCCCCACGTGGCTGGGAGCACGCCCCCCACGTGGACGGGAGCTCACCCCCTACATGGACAGGAGCATGCCCCCCACGTGGATGGGAGCTCGCCCCCTACGTGGACGGGAGCATGACCCCCACGTGGCTGGGAGCATGACCCCCACGTGGACGGGAGCTCGCCCCCCACGTGGACGGGAGCACGCCCCCCACGTGGACGGGAGCTCGCCCCCCACGTGGACGGGAGCATGACCCCCACGTGGACGGGAGCTCACCCCCTACGTGGACGGGAGCACGCCCCCCACGTGGACGGGAGCTCACCCCCTACGTGGACGGGAGCACGCCCCCCACGTGGACGGGAGCTCACCCCCTACGTGGACGGGAGCACGCCCCCCACGTGGACGGGAGCTCGCCCCCTACGTGGACGGGAGCACACCCCCCACGTGGACGGGAGCTCGCCCCCCACGTGGACGGGAGCACGCCCCCCACGTGGACGGGAGCATGACCCCCACGTGGACGGGAGCTCACCCCCTACATGGACGGGAGCACGCCCCCCACGTGGACGGGAGCTCATCCCATACATGGACGGGAGCACGCCCCCCACGTGGACGGGAGCTCACCCCTACGTGGACGGGAGCACACCCCCCACGTGGACGGGAGCTCACCCCTACATTGTTCCTCCAGGGAGGCCCGAGCTGGCACAGAGCCAGCCCTGAGAGTGTGCACTGCCCTCCTTGACAGTATCCGTGGAGGGAGAAAGTGAAAGGGGGGCAGAAGGCCACCCCAGTGACCTCCCCACCCCCCTCCCCAAGGGCTCCCTGGGCAGGTGACTCCTGCCTAGTCGTCCCCGGGGCTCCCTTGGAGCCTGGCACGGTGACAGCCCATGCCTGGGCCAGACACAGCGTGCATGTCTGGAACCCTGTCCCCAAATCTGCAGCGTGCGCCGCCCTTCCCGCCCCCTCAAAGCTGCGCTGTCTGCATCTGGGGGAGGCTGGAGAGGGCCCTGGGCCGACCACCTGCCCCGAGGAGGGCATGGGCGGGGCACGCTGCAGCGCCCTGAAGCCCAGCGCCCAGGGGACCCACACAAGATGGACGGGCAGGGCAGGGGCTGCTGGACGCCTCCACGGGCATCGGGGTGGGAGTCGGCCAGCCCTGGACAGGCTGCACAACCACAGTGACTCACTGGACTCCCTCCTCCACGTTGCCCACCTTTGCCCTGTGGCATCTGATCCTACCATCTGCCCCTCCCCCTGCTCACCTGTGCAGCCTCCCAGACCGCCCCCCCCACCCAGGCTCCTGGCCTCTGGGACATTTGAACTG
>NW_027531908.1:617920-618326 GCF_008692635.1 Crocuta crocuta | reverse complement strand
GGATGGATGGGCCATAGTCCAGTTTGGAAACCACTGGATGAGCAGAGGGAAGCAGACTTCTTCCACGCGGGACTTCTCAGAGCTTTAGCTGCTCTGCACGCTGCCCCCCCTCCCGGGGGAGGGTGGGACTGTGAGCAGAATTTCCCAAGGCGAGGGGCTTCTGTGGCTTCTGATAAAGTCTGTCCCCTGCTGGAGGGCGGGTCTAGCCTGGGCTTTGTGGTTACCCAGTGCTGCCTTCAAATCCCTCCTGTTCCCTTTGAGCTGGGGTCCTCTCTGAACCCTGGCTTTCTCCTCTGTCACACACAGAAAGGAGAGCGCAGGCCCCAGGGGACGGAAGCCCCTACAGGGCCCCGGAGGGAGGCAGCTTCGAGGGTTTGATGGGCCTGACTGGGAGGGAGCTGATAGC
>NW_027531908.1:617570-617844 GCF_008692635.1 Crocuta crocuta | reverse complement strand
GCATCCGTGTGCTTTACACTAACCCCTTCCCAGTGCGTCTGTGACCACGGATTCTGCTGCCCCAGGTGAAGGGTAGGTTCATGCTTCCTCATGAGTCCCTGCCACCCCCGCCAAGCTGGGTCCACCAGGGCCTAGATCTAGGAGGGGCTGTGTCCCCTCCCGGGCCCCGGGCCCCTGGTGCTGGGCACGCCCGTCCCCCCTCCAGCAGGAGCTTCTGTGGGTTCCAGCGGGAGGGCCCAGAGCCCGCAGCCTCTCGGGAACATCCAGGGGATAC
>NW_027531908.1:616126-617547 GCF_008692635.1 Crocuta crocuta | reverse complement strand
TCCCGGGCCCCGGGGTCTGGCCCCGGGCAGCCGGGCTGCGTGTGGTCGGGCCGGGGGACAGACGCAGGGGCCCCAGCGCAGCGCGGGCTGGCCGGTGGGGGGCGAGGCGCTCAGGGCTGCCACTCGCTGGCCACGCTGGCCCTGTCGGACTCAGTCACTTGTGTCCTCCCCCTTCCGGAACCCGAGGCCGGAGGGCCCTGAGGGGCGCACACAGGTGTAGATAAATTGCCCTGGTCACACCCTCCCTGGGTCTCCCGCCACAGGCAGGGCCCCCTCTGCCCCAGCCCGCGTCCGTCCACCCACCACCGAGCCAGCAAAGAAGCGACGCGGGGCCCCATAGCCAGCGGCCCCGGGGGCCTGCGGACAGAGCGACGGCGGGGAGGCCCTGCGCCGGCTCCTGGCAGGCCACGACCCTCCTTCCCTCCCCGGCCCCCTCGGGAGGCTGCAGGAGGCCCGTCCTGGGTTATTTATATCCCGGAGGAAGGGCAGCCCCCGCACTGGGTCCACACAGAGCTTCCGGTCCAGAGAGGCCACGGGGCCAGGGCAGATGCAGAGCCTCCCAAGTCACGCAAGAAAGGCCTCCGGCCAAACGCCAGGCCTGGGAACGCTCCGTCCCCACCTCCCTCCCCACGTCCGGGGGTCAGCGGTCACGGTATTAATAGCAGCCCCCGAGGGGAGGCCTCAGCCCCCGGACGGGACGGTCATCACCCTCCCTGCAGGCATGGCCAAGTGACCTGGGGCATCCCCGGGAGGGATCCAGGGAGCCCCTGGGAGTGCCGGCCAGGGGACGGCACCACCCGCCCAGAGGCTTCGCGGACACGCTGAGAAAGAAGAAAAAGGTGGGTTTCAAAGGTCGCTTGTCCCCCGCCACCAACTGCGAGGCGCAACATGAGGTGCCCAACACGGTTCTCGCGGGGGACAAGAACGTGCACTGACTTTGTCCCCCACCCTCGGGATGCAGCGCGTCTGCGTCACCAGGAACATCCCATTTTCAAGCCATCTGGGCCCATTGATGCACAGAGAAAAATCTGGAAAGTTATGCACCAAGAAGGCCCTATCTGCACCCCACCTCCCTCCCCTGCACAGAAGCCAAGGTCGCCTCCCACCGCCGTCAGCTCAGCTTGAGGCTGTACAACTGAGCAGCTCCCGGGAAATAGGAAACTGGTCATGATGCAAATCGTCCTCGGCTGCAGAAACGCAAACTAATGGTGCCCAGCGAATGGAATCCGTTGCCTGGTAAGGTTAGGGCTAGTGGCTTTGTGTGGACTTAAACACACAAGCAATGAGCAGGCATTTGTGTATAATACGGGCAGAGCGCGCTTCTGAAAGCCTAAGGCCGGGAGGAACGTCCAGGCTCCTGGAGCATTTCCACGTCAGCTCGTTCCAGGAAGCCCACAAACCCGCCATCCCCCGTGGCGTCT
>NW_027531908.1:613366-616068 GCF_008692635.1 Crocuta crocuta | reverse complement strand
CCCCCGTGGCGTCTGCCAGCACCAGCCGGTGCCCCTGGGGGCTCAAGAGCCTGGACTGCAGACCCCACTCTGCAGACTCCCACCTCGGGGATCACCTTCAGGCATCCCACAAACGCTCAGAGCCTCAGTTTCTCTACCTGGAAAACGGAACAGGAATAGCCAGCCTCTACTGAGCCTTCCCTGAAGCCAAGCCCTGAGCTCTGGTCCCATCGGGGAAGGAAACTGAGGCACCGGGCAGTTAGGTGACTTTTCCCAAGGCTGCAGAGAGCCAGACTGTGTGCCTAGGAGGCCGGTCCACCCACAGGGGCCGCCTGGACCCTGAGAGGTGCAGCCCCGCCCCCTGGTGGACAATCCTGGAATTGCCCAGCGTGGTGCCCCTCCGCAAGTGGCACAGAGCAGCCCCGCGTCAGGAACCCCCTGCCTAAGGAGGCAGCCCACCAGCCACTCCTAGGCCAGCAGGTCAAGAGCCAGAGGACGGGGGCATCCACAGGACCCTGGATTCAAAAGGCCGCTGGTCCGTTTGGTGGCCATTAGCAGAGGCCTTGAAGCTGACCCTCTGGGGCCCAGTGTTCACTCCAAAGGCTGATGACCGCCCCACTTGGGCCCTGGGTCACCAAGGCCTTCCGTTCCAAAAGGCAATGAGTCCTCAGGGCCTGTCGTTCTTCCTGGGAATGTCACCACTCTCCCCTCGCAGCAGAGAACCTCCCAGGAACCTGGAGCCTTTGGGGCCAGCTGGACAGTATGCAGAGGTGAGTGGGGCAGGGGTCCAGGCTCCACCCCATGCAGCTCACAGGCACGATGTGTTTCCAGGAGAAATTCCCTCAGTCAAGACGCAGCTCTGATCCCACCACCGAGCCCCCCAGTCTGCAGGATTGTGCTGGGACAGCAGGTGTTTTCACCTGGCTCTCCCTTTCCTCGGGGGCCAAGGGCTGCGAGCTGCGAGCGAGCGGCCCTGGCCACGCGGCTGGGCTTCTGGGGAGGGGAAAGGGCCACACGTAGGGGCCCCAGTGGCCACAGACTTCTCGCCTGAGTCCTGATTCTCCCCTTCTCCGGATATGACGCAGAGACTTTGTTGAGGCCGGGAAAAGTCAAGTTCTCCAAAGCCACACGGGCCCGGAGGTAAGGGTAGTGCAGGCAGGGTTTCTGCTCTGAATAACGTCCCCACCCCCACCCCCGAGCCACCCAGTCCGGCTTGTTGAGCGCTTCCTGGGCCGCCTGATGGACTGGGCCCAGCCTGGGTTCGCAGAGCCCATGGCTCAAAGCCAAGGCACTGTACCTGCAGACCCGGTGTTCGCCCACAGGAGGCCCCCCGGGTGAGCCCAGCGGGTCTGGATTAGCCCAGGGAGCCTCCTCCGCTCCAACTCTTGCTGTCTCCCCCCTTCCCCGGCCTCTCTTCTCCCTCCTGCACAGAACCCCGTTCCACGGCCCATCCACCAAGACACCGTGCCCCGGGCCTCACTCTCATTCCCACGAACTCCACCGCCCACCAGCCGGCCCTTCCTATAAAGGGAGGGAAGTCCTGCAATTTTGCTTCATACAGAATTTCCCAAACGAGCACCTTCCTTTTTCTGCACAGGGACAGCCCAGGGACAGCCTGAGTGGTCACGTGGCGCACACTATAGGAAAGGCTGCCTCGTGGGCAAATGGCAGAAGTCCCCTCCCCAGTCACCTGGGTCAAGGGACCTAGGAAATAAAACTGCGGGGCGGTCAGCTGGGTTTGAATTGCAGATGAACACTGGAGGGCTTTAGTATAAGTATATCCCATCAAATGTTCGGGCCAAACCTACACAGAAGCCTTGCTGCTGAGCAGGGATCCTGGAGGCCATCTACAGGGCCCTCGGAGAAGGGTCTACACAGGCCGGGGCTTCACCAGGGCCGGAAGGGAACCNATCCTGCCCCCCCCCCCCCCCGCCACCAGCAGGGTGGTGGGGGCTGGGTCCTCACTCCCAACACCCTAGCGACAACCTGCAGGGCACCCTTGGGCAAATGCCTCCCCTCTGAGTGTCTGCAGGTGCAAAATGGACAGGTCAGCAAGGTGAGCTCCCCTTCTCTTACTTCTAGAACTTTCTCTGGGTGCAGCCTGATTTCACGCGGGAACCGTTAGGGGCGGCCCCTGGGGATGGTCCGGTGAGTTCTGTTGCTGGTGAGCTCAGGGAGGTGAGCAGCGAATTACCCCTGCAGGCGATGACTCCGTTTGCCCATCCTGCCCGGACAGGAGGCACATAGCCAACTCTTCCTCTGGCCCAGAGCAACCTGCCAGGCCAGGGGGATTTTCCCCGCCAGGGTCTCACTGGGCGGGGCGGAGGCCAGGACAAGCCGGGACCAGGCCAGAGGGCACGAGCCTCGCAGCAACACCGATGCTGATCATGCATTTATTCAACATGCGCTGTGGGCTGTCCTCCGGTTCAACGGGGAAGGGGACAGGAGTCGCCGTCTGGCCTCGAGGCCTGGAGGCCCTGGGAGCTGACACCCAGAGAAGCAGCCTCAGTAAATGCAGCCAATGGACCCAGGTCCTGCGAGGGAGCTGCCACCTCCGGGTCCTTCCCGCCTGGTCCCCCCAACCACGTGCGGACCCGATCCCACAAACCATTCCCACACCTGTCACTATGGCTGTGTGCCCCGGAAGACATGGAGCCTTCCATCCTGCACCCGGAAGAGACAGCCTGCCAAGCTGGCGGAGCTGCTACGCTTTGTGAATGCGG
>NW_027531908.1:611431-613275 GCF_008692635.1 Crocuta crocuta | reverse complement strand
GGGGGGGGGGGGGGGGGGGCAGGCAGGTGCTTACGATCCACCCTAAACCTCGTGAGGCCGGGCCTAGGGTTCCTGAGGGGCCAGCTCGGGTCCAAGCCCGTGTGGGTCAGGAGCTTGTGAACCCCAGGGAAGGAGGAGGGGCCGGCGGGGCCTGGACCCCCCTGGCTGTGGCCCAGCTGCCCCTGCTGGAGCCTCGCGGGCACCCAGACCTGCGGGCCCAGCAGCCGGCTGTGGAGCACGTGCGGATGACACAGAGCCGACTCCCTACCGTGAACCCCGCGAGGTGTGGCCTCGCCCAGACGAACCAACCTCCTTAGCCTTTACAGGTTCGGCTGTAAAAGAGGGTGCTGCCCGCCTGCTCCTCGCGCGAGCTGGCCACCCGGCGCACCCAGGCGCCCTCACCAGGCCCCTCCTTGCTCAGTGCCGGTACCCCAGGCACGCCGGGCCCTTCTGTCCGGTAGATGCTCCGCAGAAGTGGGCAGAGGGCTCCCCCCCACCCTCAGCTGGCTCTCCACCGTAAGTAAAGGGGTCACCCCAGCTTCTCGTCAGAGTGCAGGCTGCAGCGAGGCTGGCCTCCTGCAGGCAGGGGGTGCCCCAGCAGCCCCCTCCCTGGCTGGACCCACCACCCGCCCCTTCGCAGCGGGTTTCCTGGATGAGGGCACAGATGAAACTTAAGAACTGCCTGTTTTTTCTAAATAACAATTCAACACGTTCTTTCTTTTTGTAATTCAGAAACTTTTTAAAGACATTCTGTTTTTGAGAGAGACTGAGAACGTGAGCTGGGGAGGGCTGGGAGTGCGGGGGACACGGGATCCCAAGCGGGCTCTGTGCCGACAGCAGGGAGCTCCCTGCGGGGCTCGAACGCGGGAACCCTGACATCGGCACCTGACCCGAAGTGAGACACTCCAAGGCTGACCACCCAGGCGCCCCACCATTTGACGTTTTCTAATTTCGGAGTTTCCTAACGCAGTTTGAGAATCGGACATCCAAATGAGCGCAGAGAAACGCCACCCCGCTGTTCGCAGCCGCAGCCGCAGCCACAGCCACCCGGGGCGGGCCCCTGCGGGTCTGTGCTCCTTCCTGTGACACATACACGTGCGTGGACACACACGTGCACACGGGTGTACATGCGTGTGGGCGCGCAGGGGCACATGCATGCATGGTGGGCACACACATTACGCACACAGGTGCACGTGGTCACTACACACGCGTGTACACCGTGCACGCGTGCATCCACCGCACACACGTGTACACAGCTCACACCGCCAGTCACTCGTGCTTCCTGCACATGTGCGCGCGTACACACACACGCTCTGCCACGGCACGCGCGCCCGGGGCTAGGGCCCTGCGGGAGCGAAAGGAGGGGAGCATCGGATTTAATACTCCAAACAACCCCCCAGGAAAAGGCAGACGGGAGACGCGGAGGCCGGACGCGCGCAGGGCGGCCCGCGGCGAGGCTCGAACCCGAGACCACGAAGCGCCCGCAGCCGTCACGGAGCATGCGCTGAGCCGCGCGGACCCGGCTCGGGGCATGCGCAGACCGCGCCCCGCGCGTCCCCGCCCCCGAACGCCCACAGTTCCAAGCGCAGGGCCGCGTCCGGAAGTCCGTGGAGCGGATCTTCGTTCCTCGTCCTCTGATTCGCCTCACGCCGCTTCCATTTCCGCAGGAAGTTCCGAGTCTCTGTCGCGGCAGGGAGCGCGCGCGCCGGCCCTGTTTTGTTTCCGGGGGACTCTGGTTTCCTGAAGGAAGCGCGGGGCTTCCGCGTGTCCCTCCCAGCCTCTGATTGGCTGGTTTGATGAATACATTAGGGAAGAGAAAAGCGAGTTTTTCCACGCGCGGCAGC
>NW_027531908.1:586975-611317 GCF_008692635.1 Crocuta crocuta | reverse complement strand
CGACCCCCTGCCCCCCCGCCTGCACCCCGACCCGAGCCGCTTGTAACGTGTCACGGGTGTCCTCGCCCGAGTGAGGTGAACCCTTGGCGAGTGTGCGTCGCATTTGCGGGAGTCGGAGCTCTTCCTGCCCGCGCCCCAAGTCGGGCCGGGTGTCGTCCTGGGGCCTGAGCGGCGCCCGCTGCACCCCCTCCGTCGTGGCCGGGCCGCCTCCCCCCTGCAGAACCCGGCCCCTGGCCGTGCCAGCCCTGCCGCAGCCGGCCACGCACCGCGCGCCTGCCGGGAGAAGGCCCCACGGACGTGCCACGGCGTCGTGCGCACGCTGACTTCGTGACACTCAAGTCCCCAGGGACGGAAATCCCCAGAAGGGCAGCCTGAAGCGCGGGGAGGGCGCGCGCTCCGTGCGTGTCCGCGTCCGGGGCACCAAGAGCTCGGGAAGCGCCCCGCGCGGGGCTCGCGTAAGGGCCCAGGATCGTGTTCAGGGAGTTCAAGAAAACCCACCCGACCCACAGCGCCACTGCTGAAAGCGCCGGAGGGGCGCCTGGGGGGCTCGCAGGTGAAGCGTCTGGGTTGGGCTCATGATCTTGCAGTTCGTGGGTTCGAACCCCCGTCGGGCTCTGTGCTGACAACGAGCTCAGAGCCAGGAGCTGCTTCAGACTCTGTCTCCCTCTCTGCCCCACCCCTGCTTTCTCTCCCACGAAAATAAATGTTTTTTAAAACTGCAAACAGCGCCACCCACCCCGCATTACCTATAAGCAGAGGGGCCAACGGTGAGCCCGAGCTCTCGGGGAAGCGGAATCGCAAGCTGCAAACAGCGACCCGGGACGACACGTGGACTGGTTCCAGGTACGAGGTGAGGAACAAACAGCAGACTTCAACCAAGCAGCGCGGGTGCGCACCTTGCTGGGGCCCTGGCTCACACCAGCCAGCCGTGTAGCACAGGTGAGCGTGCACGCGTGTGCACACGAACATGTACGCGTGTGCAAATGTGTGTGGCAGCAGCGTGTGTGCACCTGTACACACAACTGTGCATGTGACCATGTGCATGAGCATGTGGGGCACGTGCATGTGAACATACGTGTACACACGACTGTGCATGCGAGAGCATTGAGGCACATGCATGTGAACACATACGCTGTGTGCGTGCACCTGTACACACGAATGCCCATGAGCATGTGGGGCAGGTGCATGTGAACATGTGTGCGTGCGCACCTGTACACACATGAACATGCACACGTGTGTGCCTATGCATACACATAGCTATTTAGACGACTGTGGAAAGCTGGACATCGATACTTAAGAATTAGTATTTCAGGGGCGCCTGGGGGCTCAGTTAAGCATCCAACTCTCGATTTCAGCTCAGGTCAGGCCGTGATCTCACAGTTCGTGGGCTCGAGCCCCACATCGGGCTCTGTGCTGGCAGAGTGGAGTCTGCCTAGAATTCTCTCTCGGGGCGCCTGGGGGCACTCAGTCGGTTAAGCGTCCAACTTCAGCTCAGGTCACGATCTCACGGTTTGTGGGTTTGAGCCCCACATCGGGCTCTGTGCTGACAGCTCGGAGCCTGGAGCCTGTTTCAGATTCTGTGTCTCCCTCTCTCTCTGACTCTCCCCTGCTCATGCTGTCTCTCTCTCTCTCTCTCAGAAATAAAACATTAAAAAAAAATTAGAATTCTCTCTCTTCCTGTCTCTGCCCCTCACATGCTCTCACGCACCCTTTTAGGAGTGAAAATGGTTCTGTGCCAAAGCTTCTGGAGAATTACCTTTTACAGACACCGTGTGTTCACGGCCTAAGTCATCAAATGCGTGGGATTAATAAAACCACCCAGGAGGGACACAGGAAACAAGATGTGTCACAAGCTGAAGTTGAGCAGCACCTGGCTGGTGCAGTTGGTGAAATTTTCAACTCTTGATCCTGGGGGTCATGAGTTCAAGCCCCACATGGGGGTAGATTGCTTAAAAAAAAAAAAAAAAAAAAAGCTGAAAGATAAAGCCAGGGAGATGTTCCCTCCATCTACATATGCTTGAGACGGTCCCCAACAAAACTTTTGTATGTTTGATGAGTCCACCAGCAGATAATCCCCCAAAGTGTGAGTGGCAGCAGGAATCCAGGGGGCTTATGTTCTTTGCCTATGTTTTACGCTGTCCGTAATTAGCACAAATAGTTAACTTTCACAGTAAGAAAAGGTAGTTGTTCATCGCTACGAGCTTTCCTGGGGAGCGCGCTTGCCCGAGCAGCGGAAGGGCCTTGTGAGCTGCCCGCCGCCCACCCCCAAACAGCTGCCTGTTAAGAAAGGTAAAAACAAGTCTTCTGGGACAAAATTACAAGACGTGAAAATCTTTATTTTTAAGAGAGAATGTATTTTTACACAAATCTACAACAGAGATTCAAACGTAGAAAAAATAAACTATATCCACGGCGGGCGCTCCCCGTCCTCTCTGCTCCGGGGGCCGAGCGGTCACGGCAGAACCAATGACACAGTCCCAAGGGCTCTGCGACGCTGGCGACACGCAGCCTCCGCCCTTCCTACCAAAACACGCGGCCAAGCGGCTTTCCCCGGCCCCGAGCGCGGACTGTGTTTTACTGCACTTCCTCTCGGCACAGACGGGCCACCCGGCGCCCGCCTCCGGGGGGGAGGACGGGGGACAGAAGGGAGCCTGTTTCCAGATGCCTTCTGTTGGCATCGTCACCCCCGTCTGAGCAACCACAGCCACCGGGGGGCCAGGAAGCCAGACAGCAGCCCCCACCTCCCCAGCCCAGCACCTGGGACCCAGGAAAGGCGGGGCAGGGGGGCCTGTGGCACACAGGGGTCCNCCAGGCGATCCCAGCACCGCCCCCCCACCCCGCTCTCCCCTCCCCCCTGCGGGAAGCTGCACCCTGGAGGCGCCCGCCCTTGCCCGCCAGGGTGGGCGGCATCGGCTCCCCATGCCGTGCAGGCCCCAAGAACCCAACGAAGCCCACGGGTCCCGGGGCTGGCAGTGAGGGGACGAACCCAGCCGGGGCTGAGCCTGGACCTGCAGCCTTGGGGCCTCCTACAGCCCGGCCTTTGTGCACACGGCCCCCTGCGACATGCAACGGCACCCGTGAGGGCCGCCGGCTCCTTCCCGGGTTTGCTCCGGGGCCCCCACACTCCCGGCCCACACGGGGACCGGAGCCCCGCTCTGGAGCGTCAGGCTTCCCGGGGGCGACGAGGGGATCCTCAACTTCCCGCCGCCAGGGAGACTTTTCGTGAGAAGGTCAAATGCAGACAGGCTTCGAGTGAGAACTCTGTCGCCACAGGTGTACAGACTCCTACGTTTTATTACAGCTCGTGGTGGTGCACGTGGGCAACACGGGGGACACAGGGAGCTACTAGTGCAAGGCCACGCCGTCCGCACGGGGACCACCAACTCCCATGTACAGAGGGTTGTACACGGAGAACCTTACAGTGGTCGGTGTTTTCCGTAAAGACTGAACACCCTGGGCACGGCTGCAGCAGGAACCGCGGACCGTGTCGCCAGAGCAGCTACTGGACAGACTGGGGGGGGTNGGGTAATAAGATACCGAAGAAGGTACAGAACATTTACTGGTAAAAAACACAACTCATGATAAATTGAACTTCACCTTTCTGTAATAAAAAATTAAAAATTTGCGTGGACTCTGTTTGAACACAATACAGACTAGAAACTTCCCCAGTAAGAGGGATCGACAAGAAATGTCACCAGCAACTTGTAGAACCTTCTGGTGCTAAACACGCCCTCCGCCACGTCGTCCCCGGCGGTGGCTCCGCCCCGGCCCAGATGGAGGAGCCCCCGCAGACGCCGCGCTGCTCCTGGCCGGCCGCCTTCCCGGCAGCCCCCGCGGCGCCTAGCAGTCACTCTTCCAGAGCTTAATGGTCTTGTCGTTCTCCAGCGCGGCCGAGGCGATGATGTTCTCCGTCGGGTGGCAGGCCGTGGAGATGACGACGTCTGGAACAGACAGCTGCCCTGTGCCCGGGTGCAAGGACCCGCTCTGCCACCCAGGGTCATGCTCCCACTGCTGACTGTGCTGCCTGTGCCAGGGACGCCTCGAGGGAGCACGGAGGCCAGACCGACAGCGGGAAGGAGGCGCCCGCACTGGCACAGCCGCAACGGCTCGCCAGGGCCTGGGCCAGGGCAGCGGTACCCGGGGGGGACACGGGAGCATCTGCCTTGCTGTGGGGACGTGCCCACTCCCACCGCCCCTCCACCCCTGCTGAGAACGGGCACACTCTGCCCCCACCAGGAAGCCGCCTGCCTCTGTGTGCTGGCACCTGGGGCTAATTCCAGAACTTTCCCTCTTCCCGTGTGGCTTCAAAGGGGCCTGAGTGTCCTGCCCACAGCAGGAGCCTAGAGCGACAGAAGCACGGGGCTGCTCCCAAGGCGCTGGGCCACGTGGGCCGGCCACACAAAGTCACAGCTGGACTTTAGGTCTGAGCTGTGTCCCCAGTGGGTGAAGGGGACTTTAAGGGACGAGAGTACAGCACTTTCACCAAATTTTTAAAGGATCTGACAATCACCCTCCACCCGAGGGAGGGGGACCAGCACAGGCGGCCCCTCACGGCCGAGGGGTGTGAGCGGCAGGCCCGCAGGGAGGAGCCGCAGCCTCTAGGCCACAGCGGACGTGCCCTGCCCTGCACTTGTCCTGACGTGGGACAGACGCACAGGCCACGTCCGCATAGGAAGCCACGGAGCCTGTGTGGCCTTTGAGAGGTTAAAGGTGAGGCTGGCCCAGGCCAGATGGGAGCTCGGACAAAGCCCCCTGCCAACTACTGGCAAACTGGCGGCGGCCCAGGCCAGAGGACAAGGAAGAACCACAGTCGCAGGCGGAACACCACCACCCTGGCGTCCCAGGAACCGTCACGGCCCGCACGCGGCCTCGAGCTCACCTGTGTGGCCCTGCAGCTTCTGCACGATCTCCTTGGTCTGCAGATTCCAGATGTACACGAGGTTGTCCTCGGAACCAGACACGATCCACTGGAATGGGAAGACGGGGGAGAGAGCCGGGTCAGAGCCGCCCCCGCCCCGCCTCCGCCCGCACTGGGCCGCCAGAGGCTCCTGGAACCTGAAACGTTTTCTCCAATCACCACTCCCTCAGGGTCACATCCATCTCTGCCCAACGCCACCACCCGCTCAAGTCATGCCCCCACCTGGGTGGGCCTGAGCGGGACCCCGGGCTGGAAGGAGGGGGGGCCGAGCAGCCTGTGGGGAGGACGCCTATGCTTCTGAGCAGCAAGGCGCTTACGGAGAGCACCTTGCCCAAGCCCTCTGCCTCTGTGACGAAGGGACGCGTCCGGGAGCAGACGAGAAAGGCCGTCCGTCACGGAGGCACCTGCTTTGTTCCGCCGGCGCAGAGGAGCGTCTGTGGCCATGTAAGCCGGGCTGTGACAGAGTCACCTCTCAGGACGGCTGGAGAGGGCGAGAAGCTCCTGAACCGGGAGAAAACTCACCTTCCCGCCAGTCACGGAGAAATTTGCAAAAATGCAGTACTTCTCGTTCTTGTGGCCGGTGTAGGTCTTCAGGCACTGAGAAGGCAAGAGAACCATATGTTCAACACGTCCCGGAGTCCCTGCACTCTGGACAATTCTCGCGTTTGCAGTGCAGGCGTCTCGCGGCCGACTAACCTTAGCTCTGAAAAGCACTCCAGAGATACCGCGCAAAGTCACGCGGCCGAAGCTGTAACTTGCAGATTCGCGATCTGCTAAGTCCCGAGTCTGAGAAACGTGCACCGGGCCAACCTGATGAAGGCCGCTTTCCCGAGCCCCTCTTGCTTCAGACCCCGGCTCAGCTCTGCCGCCGGCCACGGCCACAGCCCGGACCCTGCGAGCCCCCCCCGCCCAGCGCTCACCTTTCCTTTGCTGTAGTCCCAGAGCTTCAAGGTGCTGAAAGGCAGAGAGAAGGGGTGAGTCACCTGCACGCCAGGGGGTCACCCTGCGCGGGGGCAGGTCTGCCATCACCGCGCACCCCTGTGGGCTCACGTGCGGGGCAAGGCCAGGGGCCAGGTGCGGGTGCCCGGCACTGCGGGCTCACACACTGGTTTGAGGACATCACGCACGAGAGCCCCACGCGCTTACAGAGCAAAGAACTACCAAGCTCTGCCGCCGAACAGAGGCTGCCGGGGGCTCCCCGATTCGGTAAGGGGCTCGTTCCTGCTACAAGAGGGCGGTGGGGAGCTTTGGCTGCAGAAACATCCAGAGCAGATTTCAGCGGCTGCAGAGAATCCCCTCCTCCCTGGGTAGGAATTCACTCTTCCCAAGGACGCGGACAAGAAGTGCGGACCACGGGGCCCTAGAGCAAGCCTGGGGGCAGGCGTGGCCCCGAGAGGGCTGGCCAGCTGCACAAAGATGCTGGTGGGCCGCCCAGTGAGGGGACTGCCTGCCCCAGAGTCTGCTGGGCCGCCACCCACGGGCTTGCAGGTGGAGACAGAGGCAGCGCGGAGGCCACCTGTCCCCTCCCTCCTGCAGACAGCGGTGCCTGGAGGAGGGGCTGCCCTGGCCACAGAGTCACCACAGAGAAACCTGGACCCCAAACCCTTCTTCAGTCCTGAGACCCGGCCACCAGCAGAGACGGGGCCGTCTTGAGAAACGCGAGGACCACGTACTGATGGAAACCCCTTCCACCTTCCTGAGTGTGATTCTGGTGGGAAACAGGTGTCCCTGGCCCGCCCCACGGGGAGGCGGGAACACTCACTTGTCCAAGGTCGCGGCCAGGATGTACTTGCCGTTTGGTGAGAACTTCACAAAAGACACGGGAGGGTTGTCGTCATCTGCACGGAGAACGCAGGGACAGGCTGACACACGAGCGACGGGCCGGTGCCCCGCAGACGACGGGAACGGCCCCGTCACCACACAGGACCGCCCAAGTGGGGACACTGCCACCAGTGCCCACACCACCACCCAGAACGGGCCCCCGAGGACCCAGACACCCCCCCTCACCCGTCCCTGTGCCGGTCACAGCGGCCCGTTCTCCTCGATGCTTCTCAGGTCCCTGACGGGGGCCCAACAACCCACTTGCCACCAGGGCTCCAGGAGCAAAGAAAGGGCCTGAGGCAAATCAGACTCAGGCGCCCGGCCTTCTGCCAACACGGGGTCGGTAAGTGGACACGGGGTCAGCGCCCTCACGTGGAGTAAGGTTTGCAGACGGCCCGCTGAGCTGGGAAAGTATCTCCACTGAGGGAGAACTTGGGTGAATCAGCTCAGTTTCTGTCACCTTGTAAGGGCAAACGGGTAGTCCGTTCTCTCTAGAAACCACCTTCTGGCAGGAGAGCCACGTCCTTGCACTCGGGGCTGCAGGCTCCCCACCTGGCAGCCCGGGGAGCTGGGTGAGAACCGCCGTCAGGGGCCACCAAGGACGAGGCCAGCACTCGCGGCCGGACGACGGCCCTGTGACCCTCACATCGGGAGGTGTGCACCCCCCCCACACCAGGTGAGAGGGACGGAACCGGGGCCGTGCACCCTGGTGCCGGAGCAGGGAGAGCGGTACGTGCATTACCACCTCGAGGAACCCGGCCCCCGTGCGCCAGGGGCCGCTGCTCCCTGCGACAGGCCGCAGACACTGCAAGAGCACACGAGAAGGTGTGAGGCCACGCAGGGCCGTCCCCGGTTACAGGGCCCGGCAGGAAGGCAGCCCCGTAATGCAGACACGGGGCCGTCGTACCAGGTCTGTACCCCCAAAGTCCTGATTCACGAGACCCCGCCAGAGCGGGGCAGGGCTGGGCTAGGCCCTCCCGGCAGGGCTGCGGGGCTGCAGGTCCGGGCTCACACCTGCTCCCTGCCGGGCGGCTAACTGGGCTTTCCAGGCCTCAGTATCCCGCCTGCCTATGGGGTAGGGCGCCCCGAGAATCACATAAATGTAGGGACACTTGACACAGACAAGTGCTAGGTGGCCTCAGTGGCGCAAACGATGGCACTTCCCCACCAGAAAGAGGTAGCCTCGCCAGGCCTCTGGGGACAGATGCTATGGACTCAGTGTAAGGCCATAGCACCAAAAAGGTGATAAACCATAAACCTCATAAACCAAAAAAAAAAAAAAAAAGCACAAAGGCCACGGTCATGGGCATAACGGTTCCCATCCCCAAATTCCCACGTGTAAGTCCTGACCCTCACAGGTCAGCA
The DNA here is from genome assembly GCF_008692635.1 of Crocuta crocuta. Classification (NCBI taxonomy): domain Eukaryota; kingdom Metazoa; phylum Chordata; class Mammalia; order Carnivora; family Hyaenidae; genus Crocuta; species Crocuta crocuta. Next base: position 603,213 of record NW_027531908.1, on the reverse strand, counting down.
AGTGGGGCTGTGCATGCAGACTGGGCCTTGCAGGGGGAGCCAGAGCTAAAAAGAGGCTGGTGCAGGGACCCGAAGCATCTGTACGAGGGAGAAAGAACGGGGCCAGGAACGCACTCAGAGGAGGGGCCACGTGAAGACACAGCAGGAAGGTCGAGGAGATACCAGGCCTGCCCGTGCCGGGCTCTCAGGTGCCAGCACCCAGGACGCGGGGAGGAGTCTCTGCTAAGTCACCCAGCCCGGGGCGCTCGGCTACGCTGCCCGAGCCCACACGTCATCAGGCCACACGTGTTCCCGCAACAGCCCGTGCAGCACCTCCTGGGGGGGGTCGGTGGGCCAGACCTCTCCCCGGGGCCCCTGCCCAGCTCCCCCTGGAGCACAGAGCTGGGCCCCATCCGCCCCACCTCACATTTGAGCCCGGAACCACAGGGACCCTCCGGGCTGACCCCAGGGGATCCAGCTCCTCAAAACCCTCCCAGGACGCCCTCCCCATCACCTCGGGGATCCGGGGCCCTGCAGGGGCCCAGAACCCACCCTCCGGCCACACATACACCCTGCCTGGCGGCACTGCTCCCAGGCTCTGCCAAGGGAAGGCAGAGGGTCCAAAGGACTCCCAGGGCCTTCAGGGGACAGGGCGCAGGGCCCAGCCTGGAGAGGGGACTTGGCAGGGCCAGAGGCCACCCGGAAGGAGCCGGAATCGGTCAGTAGGGGAGGGTCCCTCCCAGGGGGAGCAGATCCAGGACAGAAGAGAGAGAGGGCTTCCCGAAAACCACGCCAGATGGAGGACGGGGAACGGCGCAGGCGGCTCAGCAGCTGGCCCGGCGACAGCCACTCGGAGGACGCCCAGCCTGGAAGCACATGGCGGCGGCAGCACTCACCGATCAGGGTCTTCAGGCACTGGCCCGAGGCGGTGTCCCAGATGCGGCTGCAACGCAAAACCAGCAGCAGGTTTGTATGCACGAGCCCCGCAAGCGGCCCGACAGCTCGGGGTCCTTGGCAAACCAACACCTGGGGACGGACCCCCAAGTCGTCGTCCAATTTTCTCAACTGTTCCGCGTGTCATTCATCGGGCAACTCCCCTCCCCTGGGGCCAGAGTGGGCACGTGCACCTGCTCCACCCCTGGCAGCTGGGTCACCAGCACGCGGGGGTCACGGGGGACACCGGGAACAGAGGCCGTGGCACAGGGCACCGGGAGCCTGACTGGTTTTCTGGCACAAACATCCCAAGTCGCCCAGAAGAGGGTTTGGTTTTCACAGACCCCAAAACTAGTGCAGGGGACTTTCCGGACATCCCTCTAGTCACGAAGGGTGCCGGGAGCCGCGGCCCCAGAACACACGGGCCAGCTTCAGCGGGTCTGCGACGGCCGCCCACCCGTCCCGTCCTCAGCAGCAGACGCCCGTATACCAGCCCCTGCCCCGCACTGAGGCCACTGGATCACAGGCTGGCACGTTACTTCCCAAAGTCCTCTCCCAGCTGCCCACCCCTGCCAACGTGTGCCCCTGTCTGGGACGGTGCCCCATGTCCCTGGCCGCTGGGGACTGGGCTTGGGGGGCGGCGGCAAGTGGGCTCCCGCAACCCGCTCCGCTCTGCCCGCCCCACCAGGTCCCTCTGCTGGGAGGGACGCCCCGGCACTGGGCTCTGCGGGTCCCAGCTGCCACCTCCCCACCTACACTGGGGGGACAACCATTGAAGTGTTCAGTTCTGACCCTGCTCCCCAATCGCCAAGTGGGGACGGCGAGGTCCCGGGGCAAGGCCGCCGTGAGGGTGAGGGTCAGCGCTGGTCAAGTGCCAGGTCAGTGGCTCTTAAGTTTTAAAGACAAGTGGATTGGGGGCGCCTGGGTGGCTTAGTCGGTTAAGCGTCCGACTTTCGCTCAGGTCATGATCTCGCGGTTCGTGGGTTCGAGGCCCCGCGTCGGGCTCTGTGCTGACTGCCAGCTCAGAGCCTGGAGCCTGTTTCAGTCTGTGACTCCCTCTCTCTCTGACCCCCCCCCCCGCTCACGCTCTCTCTCTCTCTCCTAGAAATAAATAGAACATTAAAAAAAAAAAAATTTAAAGACAAGTAGATCGTCCCCACACGGGGAAGCTCCTGCAGCTCTCCTGCGGCTCATTCTACTTTCCTACCCGTTAACTGGGGACTCCAGACGCTGAGGGAAGAGGCAAGCGGGCCTGTTCTGCTCCTGACTTTACTACAAGAAGCGTGTTACTGCTTCTTGTAAACACAGTAAAGTTTCCAGTAAAGTCTGCCGCACAGGCCTCTTTGCTAGAGTCGTACCGGGGGTGGCAGCCAGCCCTTGGCGGGCCCCACCCGGCCTCCACCAGTGACAAACCAGGGAGGTCTGCCTTCACTCGTGGAGACGTGGTCGGGTGACAGATTTCTCTGGCATCAATCACGTTACTACAACCTCTCGCCGTTCGATAAACACACGTGGTCGTGGACGACCTTCAACGCGCTGTGGGCTCTGCCCGCGGCTTCCGTGGGATCCCGACATTGACACTGCCCAGCAGCATCCTCCGTGGATTTCTTTCCAGACCCGCTATGCAGCCTGGGGAGGAGGGGCAGGCCAGGCCCCCACGCGCGTCACACCAAGGCCGCCCTCTTGCTCTGTGGTCCCAACACATCCACAGCCTTGAGGGCGGCTGAGGGCGGCAGAACGCCAGCCCCAGGCCACCTGCAGGCCTTCCGCGGCCAACCCAGCACCGGGAGCCACCCAGAGGCGGGGGGCAGAGAAGCGGTCCCCTCCTCCCGTCCCCGGACCTGCCGCATCTGCACTCTGCATCCCGTTTGCACCCCGCTTATCTTCACCATGTCCTCACTGAGCTTCTAAGGGCTGACACCTGGGTCTTCAAGTTCCCCATCATTTTTTCCCCTTTCTCCGTCTGTTTACAACTCTCCTCCTCCTTTTGGGGGAGGGGGGCGTAGCCTCCGCTCTTGACCGCCAGACCCCACGTTCTTCCGAAGAGCGATGCAGACAGCGGGCAGTTGATGCGGCCCGAGACCCCACATGTGCTGGGAGCACAGGCCTCCCAGGAGCTGCGCCTGCTCGCTCCACGCTTCTCTGCTCCCGGTGTCGCTCGACCTTTCGTCCCACGGACGTGGACGTCACCTTGCTCTGCGCCTGCCCAACACCATTCACCCAGCTTCTGTTCCAAACCTCCTCTTACAATTCTGTTCTAAGACAGGACAGCGGGGGTGGGGGGCCGCCTGGGGGGCTCAGTCGGTTAGTGTCTGACTCCTGATTTCGGCTCAGGTCATGATCTCACGGTTCATGAGTTCAAGCCCTGAGCCCGGCTCTGCACTGGCAGCACAGAGCCTGCTTGAGAACCTCTCTCCTTCTCTCTTGCTCTCTGTCCCTCTCCCATTCTGTCTCCCTAAATAAACTTGGGAAACAAACAGAAAGATACACGTTTTTAACCAGAAAAGAGAACAAGGGGCGCCTGGGTGGCTCAGTAAGTTAAGCGTCTGACTTCCACTCAGGTCATGATCTGACCATGGGTTCGAGCCCCACATCGGGCTCTGTGCTGACAGCTCGGAGCCTGGAGCTGCTTCGGATTCTGTGTCTCCCTCTCTCTGCCCCTCCCCTGCTCATGCTCTGTGTCCCTCTCAAAAATGAATAAATGTTAAAAATTTAAAATAAATGAAAATAAGTAAAATTTGAAGAGAACAAGAGACAGAAGGCTTTCTCAGTCGCGCCCGGCGGCCCACCCGCGGGCACCAGCGGCCACCGCCCGGCAGCACCGCTCCAGCTCTCACCTCTACGGTATCTGGTTACCCGTCTCCTGCTCAGTTTCCCTCCGTACCAAGCACAGCCCAACTCCCAGCACGCCTCCCTGCCTCAGAATCCGCAACTCTCCTCGGGCCTGCACGCTGCCGCCCCTCCCGGGGACCCAGCCTGGAGAGCCCGGNCACACTTCTGCCCCCGCCACGGAGTCAGCCACGTTACATAACGTTCACTTCCACGTCTTCCCTCCCGTCTCCGGAAGATTCCTCAGCACTTAGGTTCCAAGCCCCGTGCGGTTCACGCAGCCTGTACAGACGGTCCACACGAGACGACATCCCCTCGGCCTCCTCCCTCCTCTGTGGTGGGGTCTCCGCTCCACCCGCTCAGGAGGGGAGGCAGGTCCTCCCGGGGTCCGCATGCCACCCGTGCCCTTGACCTTGTCCAGCACACTCGTCCGTGCCCACCAGGAGTGGAGTCCTGAACAGGAGCGCGTCCCCAGGCCCCCCCCCCCCACAGGAGCCCTCCTCCCCCCCCATCCCGCGGTCCATACCGACGCAGGGGCTGCTGCGTATCCGTCTGCCACAGCCCTGTGATGCTGTGACTGCTGCCCCCCAGGGGCCAAAACAGCGCCTTTAAATAAATATTTGCTGGGGCGCCCAGGGGGCACAGTCTGTCAAGCCTCCAGCTCTCGGTCTCGGCTCAGGTCGTGAGTTCGAGCCCCACATTGGGCTCCGTGATGACAGTGTGGAGCTTGCTTGAGATTCTGACTGCCCCTCCCTGCTCGCTCGCTCTCGCTCTCTCTCTCGCTCTCTCTCAAGATAAACATTTAAAAATAAGCAAACACATATATATGCTGAGAAAAAGGTACATTTCTGCACTTACCAGAGCCCGTCGTAGCTACTTGACACTATCAGGGATCCATCCCGATTAAAATGAACCTGAGAACAGAGTGGAGGAAAAAGGACACTTACTTCCCAGGGATGAACACAGACCGCGTCCCACTCACCGGTGTCCTGCACAAACGCATGGGCGTCTTGCCGAGCGCAGAGCAAACGACGGAGCCACCGCCTGCTCCCAATCCTCCTCACTTCCTGTGGACACTGAGAGACACACGGGCTACGCGGACAGAGTGACCTCACCTGGCGTGTCCAGCAACGGTCCCCTGGCCTCACCACGGACGACCGAACTTTGAAAGGAATCCCACTGAAACGCGGGTCAAGGAGCTAAATCACCTACTCCAAAAGGCGTCCTTGAAAAGACACGAGCACGACCCAGAGCCAGAGAGGGGCCCTGCCGGCCTGACCCGGGCGACCGCTGAAAACCACTTCCCCTGACCTCCTGTTGGACAGAAACGCCAGGAGAGAAAACCCACTCGTCGGGTAAGGACCGCAGGGGCGCGGTGCGCTGCCCACGCGAGAACCGGGCGCCTGAGCCCGTATCTGCTGGTCCGACCCCCCTCCGACACCTTCTGACCCCGCCCTCCCCGAGCAGCGACACTCGCCTTCACGGAAAGAAATGGCAACCTGACAACTGTCTGATATTTGTGCTTTTCTTTCCTGCTTTTTTCCAGTTGAGCCCTGGGGGGACTAAAGGACCCGTGACGTCAGTTCACACCTGTCGCAGGTGGTCCTGTCTCTGCTGCCTGCCAAATGCTCTCTACAGGACACAGAGCCGCACCAAGGGCCGTGTGCTCGCCTCTGCCGCCCCGAGTGACGCCCCTGCCCGGCACCACTGCCCAGCCCGCCACGGCTCTTCTGCTCCAGGGCTGCCCTCGGTGGTCACTTCCTGCCCTTGACTCACAAAATGCCGGTAGCACCCAGTTTTGACGACCGGAACAATCCCCAGACTCTGCTGGGTGCCCCCTGGGGGCAAGTCCATGCGCCCCACGACAGCTTGTGAAACAAAGTTCCGACCCAGCACCTGCTGACACGTTCTCAGCGGCTGTGGATGACCCTGGGACCCTGGGCCAGGATACGCGGACGACCCCGCGCCTCCGTCCAGGAGCCCCGCCCGCCACGCAGATACCTTTACGCTCCAGCAGCTGCCGCAGGAAAGTAACAGGGGAAATGACCTCTACGCAGCTAAGGGATCACCTCAGCACGTAAGCAGTACTGAAAGTCACCAGCAAGGCACGGCCCGCTCCCGCCCGTCACATCACGTCCTCGAAGACGAAGAGTAGAGTTGTCAAGGTGCCACGTGACCTGGGCTCACAGCGAGACTGCCACGCGCGGCGGGCGGCCTCTGCGCAGGCCCACTCGGTCCCGTGAGGTCCCTAGGCACCTGAGAGGACCAGGAGCCGGGGCGCCAGCTACTTGACCGTAAGCACCCGCGCGCGAGCCCCTCAAGGTCACTTGAAACCTCACGGCAGTCTGTCCAACACCGTTTGTCCCTGTCTTTGGATTCACAAAACATTCTACCAAAACCCGCTGTGCCAGACACGGACGAGCTGATGCGGGTCCCCAAGGGCTGCAGAGCCTTCACACGCCGTCACCTCAAGTCCACCCTACAGGAGCATCACGCAAGCGTGCTAGGCTGGCTCAACACGCCCACCACACTCCTCAGGGTCAAGTGCGACTTACAAGTGCCTGGGGAGGGTCCGCTGCCCTCAAGGCGCCCCAGGCCTGAGGCCCCCCCAGGCCCGAGACCCCCCCAGGCCCGAGGCCCCAGGGTCCAGGCATGGACGCCACAGCCGCCCAAGGAACCCTTCCAAGTGGGCGGACTGCTGCAGCGCGGTGGCGGGCCACCCTCACCACTACTCAAGGGAGTATGTTGGGAAATATGTAGTTAAAAACCCGAAACACCTCAGAGGGCAGAGAAGCCGTGAGCAGCAGACCCTGGAGGGTGAGCCCTCAGGAGTCTCTGATTCTCTGATTCTCTACTTGCTGCCTTTGTTTGCCCTTTTTTTTTCTTTTTTTAAATGTTTTATTTATTTCTGAGAAAGAGAGAAAGACTCACAGCGTGAGCAGGGGAGGGTCAGAGAGAGAGGGAGACACAGAATCCAAAGCAGCTCCAGGCTCTAAGCTGTCAGCACAGAGCCCGACGCGGGGCTCAAGACCCACAAACCATGAGATCATGACCTGAGCCAAAGTGACGTTCAACCGACTGAGCCACCCAGGCTGCTCCCTTTTTTCTTTTTAACGAGCACTCCCCACTTCAGTAGGAAACAAAAACTTCACACACCACAGCACGGTCTAATCTCCGGGTCCCGCCTGCAGCCCCCGCCGCCACCGAATAGCAGACAGAGCTCCTTCGGCTCCTGTGCATCATCGCAACTCGTCTCCCAGGTCCTTCCCTCGGTCACAGCCAAGCCCGTCTCTGAGTCTGCACTCCAGGCACCGCGAGTCCACAGTGGTGGCAGAGCTTGGGCCTGGTCAGCCCATGTCCCTGGCGAACCACCTTCCCCTGAGCCCCAGGCGCCAGCTGGACATCCTCAGGGCCACTGCCGGCAGCACCCGTGTGTCCTCTGTGTTATCAGGGCTCTGCGAATGGGCTCGGTTGGGCAAAACAGCCTTCCCGAGGCGGAAAATGCTTTAAAAGCGCTCACCTACACCACCTCAGAAAGTGAAAAGGACCATCTGCTCAGTAGAAAGCAGCACAATGTTTACATGGTCCCTTCCCCTTTGCAAAGAAAGGCAAACTTGGCCAAGAAGCAGCTCCAGGCTCTTTGCTAGCAAAAAAAGGAATCGTCTGGCCGCTTTCAGGCACGGTGGTTTGTGAGCGGGCGTGCCCTTGAACGCTGCACGTTCCCCCTGCACAGCGTGAACGCAGAGCACAGCCTGCCGCCGGCTCCCCGGGTCGTCCCCGCCTCCTCCACCACCACCCCACAAGTCAAAGCCAACTCCACTCAAAACTCACTTCTCTGAGGCCGCACGGCCCAGCATGTGGCCCCGCTTCAGGCCTAGCCGCCTGATCTGGGGTTCAGTTTGGGGCCACCTAACCCGCCCCCCCGGCCTGCCTGTGCTATGGGCCCAAGGCTAGGAGACCTCTCCCGGGGTCCCCAGTGCCCCCTCTGCCCCTCCTCCCGTCCTGCCGCGGCGGGGGGGGGGCTGTGTCTCCTGGGCCCGGCGGGACTTACAGCTGAGACAGGGTCTGAGTGTGCAGGCAGGGTCTTGAGGCACTTTCCGGTTTTCACGTCCCATATCCTCACGCTTTCGTCAAACTGAAGACCAAAAGAAGAGGTTAGAACCGCCCCACAGGCGGGCAGCAGAGTCCTCTGGAAGCCAAGCCCTGGCACCACCAACCCCCCTCGTCCCCCAGCACTGATGTCAGAGGCTCAAGTCCCGAGCCCCAGGCTGCAGTCAGGCACACCCCGCCCCCACCCAGAAGGCACCACACTTACAGAGCCCGAGACGATGAGGTTGGACTGGGGGTTGAAGTTACAGCAAAAGACGTAGTTACTGTGCCCCTTCAGGGTTTTCAGACACTTTCCCTAAAGGCAAGTATTGCGGGACTAAGGCACTCCTGGCTCGGATTTCCGAAAATGGCAGCAGCTGGCGCGGATTTCCGAAAATGGCAGCAGCAGGCCACGCCCACCGACACCGAGGTGGAGGCAGCCTGAGGGCACATGCACCATGCACCGGCGCGCAGGACCACCCCCTGGACGGTGCCAGACTGGTCCCCAGACTCAACTCCAGCTGTGCCCATCGCCACACACACACAAGCTACCCGGGGAGGGAGGCCGAGGGAGGCTTACCGAGCTCACGTCCCATATCTTCAGGGTTTTATCATCGGAGGCAGAAACAAGGAGATTAGAATCTGACGACCAGGCCACATCGGATATTCCCTGGGGAGCGAAAACACAGGGTCACCACCTTGCCAGGACAAAATGCAGTTAACCGGCAGAAGCCAGAACATCCACCGAAAGATAATGAAGCACATCGCCCCGTGTCCCAACCCTTGAGCTACCGCTGGCCACAGGGACGGGAGGCCACATGGGGCCCAGAGCCCCCCCGTTCTCCTGCGCTCAGGCAGACTCGTCTGGGAAGGGCAAGGGTATTTGCTTAAAAATCAAGAGGCAACATATTCCAAATCCTCAGGGCAAAAGCTTCGCTCTTAAGCAGCCGAGCCTCAGGGATGCCCCCCACCCCGGGACCGCTGGCACCGCCCCGGCCGGCAGTCTCAGCATACAGGGTGCACACCTACCAGCTTGTGGCCAGATATGGTTTTCTCAAACTTTCCATCGTATGCTCCCCAAATTTTAATGAGCTTATCAGCAGCTGAAAGAAAGGAAGACAAAGGAACCGAGCTGGTCCAGACATCCCAAGTGCAGAGTCTGGGCTTCCCATAAGAGCCCTGGGGAAACGGCGTGAGCGCCGAGAAGCCCTGCGTGTGTTCCCTGCCGCACCGGCTGCCCATGCCCCGCCCTCTCCCCCAGGCCCCTGTCACTTCGGGGTGGCAAAGGGCTCCAGGTACGGCAGGGGACACGCAGTTTCCCGCAATGGTCTTAGCCCACACTGATTCTCCCCCGAGCCGAGGCCCTGGTGATAGATACGTACACGAACTCGCCAGCCACTCGCCATTCGGGCTGAATTTCACGGAGGACACGGCTTTCGTGTGGCCAGCCAGGGTGAATTTCAGAGCATAGTTGGGTTTCACAGGAGTAGGCTGTTGAAGAGACAGTACTAGTCATCCAACAGGCACCACCGTGACCGCCATTCTGAGCCCCACGTCCATACTCCCAGTGCCTGCTAGAACGCTCTGCAAGTCACCTTTCACACTGAACGTGCTTCAGCCTGAGCTCATGATTTCCCCTCACCCCGCCCCTCACCCCACCCCAAAGCACTGGAATCACCCTCGGCCACAGCCACAGCACGGAGGTCCAGGAAGTGCAGCCTCCCCCAAGGCAAAGGTCAAGGCTACAGCCTTGCTCAAAAGCTCCCGTGTGCTGCCTGGCATCTACAGAAGGAACCTAGGAACCTGCCTGGGCGTCAGATCCCTGGGGCCAAGTGGGTGCTCAATCAGGGACTCTGTGGGTCCCGCACAGAATCTTAAAACCAGGACCAAGACCAAGGTTGTTGATAAACCTCTTCCCAGGGGGCAGGTGCGGGGAGCCTCGGCTCGGCAAGTAAGCACTTGATGAGGCCTGTGGTCAGTGACTAAAAAACCAGGATCTAACTGAGGGTGGAGGGCAGACTCTGTAGCAGCATCTCCCAGGAGCGTTTCCGGCCTGGGTGCCCCTGGCGGTTCCCCGGGGAGCCCTCGGGGACGCACCTTGCTCTGCGTGGCTGAGGAGGAAGGGGTGGGCTGTGCTCGGGCAGCCTCCGTCTCTGGCTTCTTCTCCTCCGTTGCCATGGCTCTGAAGCCGACCAGGCAGGGAGACGCGAGCAGAGTTCACGGCTCCGAGCGACGACTCACAGTGGGAAGAGCCGTCTGCTAATCGAAACCTACAGTGGGAGACGGAGGCCCAGAAACAAAGCACATTTTAAAACGGAACCCTCAGAGAAAAGGACAGAAAACACCCGAGCCTCCTGCCGAGCTCTGAAGCAGACATGCTGTTCCAAAGTGAGGGGCAAAGCGTGGCCCTAACTCTGAGCTACCGCTTCTCAGACGAGGACACCCTGCCCCGGCCCCCTTTTGTCATGGCGCCGGAGGCCCCAGCTTCAAGGGTGCTCCCTACTGTTACCGGGGCCGTAGGAATGCGGCCCAGTCCAGGCAAACAAAATGCAATTTTCTTCAAAGAGCCCTTGAAACATAAGAAAAACAAACCCACCCAAATTACAGGACTCGGAGCTGCAGGGGTGCAGAAATCTGGGAACCCGGCTAAATGCTCACAAGTGATGTAGGGGCGTTAACTGTCACGCTTGAAAACACCCAAGGACAGCGCCCCAGGGGTCCTGACCTCCCCGGTGCTGCCGGGGCCTCTGGGTGCCAGGTGCAGACACGAAGCTGCCTCGGGACACAGGCAGCACAAAAGGCGCCCGCCGTGTCCCTGGTGAGGCAACAAGACCCCACCAGGAGGCGCAAACCAGCCCCCCACCCCACCCCGGAGGCTGCAGCCGCCCCAAGTGCACCCAGACCCGCTGCAAGCAAGCTCGCGCTGCAGCTCAATCAGGTGACAGTGGAAGCACCCAGGCCGTGCGGCAGGCAGGCAGGCGACGTTTGCTCCATCACAGAAACACGCTCTGGAGCCTGCGCGCGTCCCACAGAAGCACACCTGGGGACTCCAAAACGAGGGAAAGCGTTATTCAAACAGGGAGCCACCGGGACCTCCTTGCTGACACGCCTGGCCGTCCAGCTCCGGGAAAGTCTGCCCTGCCGTCCAGCTAACGAGCTGACACGGTGTAAATTCTAGCACTTGCGACGGAAGGCTTGCCTGACTCCTTGTCACACTGAGGCAAAATGGAAGCCATCAAAAAAGAGCACGTCTCAAAGTCTTCATCCCAGAGGAGGGGAGAGAAATTACAATGCAGCAGAGCCGAGCAGAGCCGAGCAGAGCTCAGATGTGGCCGCCGGCGGTCACCTGTAGCGGGGACCTGGGCGCATGCCTGAGGATGGATCGTGCAGCACCCAAAGCCCAAGGACCGGAGTGGGGGAGGGGCAGGGTGCACAAATGCGCCCAGGAACGAAGCTGGTGTTCGGCAAATGCTAGCTACTTGGCGATTAAATTCAGTGCAACCTGGCCGTGCCAACTAACCCAAGTGCTGCCTTCCCCTAGGTGAGATAGACAGGTGGGGGAGGGGGGTAGCTAAGGAAGAGAGGGGGAAAGACTTGCCAAATCTACCATCTGAAGAGCTACCAGCAAGAGCAAAGAGAGGTGTGAGGGACGAAGGGCAGTGAGAACTGGCAGGGAGAAGCTACTAGGCTTGAGGCTCCCTTGAGGGTAAAACAGGGCAGCTCCTTTTAACATAAAAATTGGGACCCACCAGGAGGTGGGGGGTGTGACTCCAGCAAACCGCCAGCCCTCCGGTGAGGACCGGGGAATACAATAGCTAATCTTACAGAAAAGATCCCCAACCCCTCCCGGCTCAGGCCCAATCCACCAATCCGTAGCGCTAGCAGAACATTACCATGCAAAAAAATCTGGGAGACCTCTAAGACTACAATTTCTGGACTCAACGCCCCAGGTTTCCACTGAAGGGGGGGGCACAGCCTCGCATTTTCCATAAACCCTCAGGTGATTCCGCAAAGGAATCAAAGGGAGGCTGGTTAGGGACTAGCTGGTACAGGAGGGCAGGAGAAGGTGGAGGCAATCCGGTCTGCAGGGAAGGCGGCTCAGAGCCCACCTCCCCAGCTCGGTGCTGCCTGCCCCCCTCACCACCCACAGGCCTCACCCAGGTGAGGAGGCGGACCACCCAAGCCGGAGCCTCCCAACCTTAAGGGCTCTCCTGAACTGCTTGTGAAATGCAGATTCCCGGATCCCCCACCCCGAGAAGGGGCCCACAGGTGAGGTAACTTGGTGACTCGCTGGAGGCCAGACCAAGAGCGGGGAATGGGGCTCTCCCCCACCTGTTCCGCAACCGGCCTGCGTTCCAGCTTCCCTATCTGCCTCCTCCGGGTCGGGCCCCCCTCAGAGCCGTGTCTAGCACAGCACCTGCCACAGGGCCTGACGGACTCGGGAAACGGACCTGGGAGGGGAGAAACCGGCATGAGAAGGCTAGCAGGGAGGTCTCTGCCATCACCCAAAATGGCTCTGGCGCACCAGAATGGAAGTGGTCCGAGGCTCTANGTCTTTCTTTGGAGCAGGGGAGATGCAAGCTGGCTGCAGGAGTAAGTCCCAGTCCCCGGGCTGAGGGCTTGTCACCTAGCCACTGGGGGAGGAGACCCTGGGGAGTGGCCACTCGGGTGAGCGCCGGGGGTCCCGGGACGCGCAAGGGGCTCTCGTGGGGGCACGTTTAAAGGAGGGGGGAAGGAAGCGGAGTGCGGGAAGGCGGCCGCCCCCGGGGGACCGGGCCCGACNAGCGAGGACCCTGAGCCCGCGGGGCCGGGGGTGCCGGTGCCCGCAGGGAGCCATGGTCAGGGACGGTCCGTGCCCGCTGCCCCGCCTGCAGGCTGCTCTGCTGTCTGCACGGTGAGGGTCCCAGACAGCGAGTCACCATCAGTTGCAAACAGGGAAGGGGAACCTCCGAGGGGAGGGCTGGGGCAAACGGGGAACCTGTTGGAGCCCGTGTTCGGGTCCCAAGTCCTGGGCATTCTCACCCGCCGCGCTCCCCCGCTCCCCGCGTGGGCCTCACAGCCCTGGAGGCGGTCAGGTCTCCCCCGCTCCACGACCCCAACCCAGGCAGCATAACGTGCAGTCTTACTTCCCAATTAAAGATGGAAACACCAAATATGTCGCAGGAACCTACGCAAACAAAAGAATAGCATTTGATATGGAAATGCCCAGGGGACCAAGTGTGCGGTTGTCACAGACGCAGGAGCTAGTCTGCAGGCGCCTCCCCAGGAGGATGCAGGGCAGAGTCTCTGGCCCTGGCTTGGCTCCGTGTGGATCTCCGTGCCTGGGAAGCCTAGTCACCTTGGGCCCGGTGCCACCGAGCCTTCTGGCTGTGACTACAGATGTTAACAAAACCGGCTCGGGATGAAAGACGACATCTCCCTGCACCTGGCCGCCCGGACCAGATTTTGAGCCCCTCGCAGACACGCAGCCATCACCTCTCTCTCAGCTGTCTCATTTCTTGGCACCCATTTCTCTCCATCCCTGCCCCAGGGCCTTCCCGTGGGCCTTTTCCAAACCTTTCTGAAACAGTCAGAACCCAAACCCCAACTCGGTTCTGTCCCCGCTCCTGATTTTAGACTCAGAGCCAGCTTCCCAGTGCTCTCATATCCAAATCCAAAATCTGCTGGCGAAGTTTACCGGATTACCCCCTCCAGCCTAGCACTCCCCCGCCCCCGGTGTACGTGCACCACAGACCCCCGCCCTGAATCAAAACTACTCCCAACCCTCCAACCCTCTAGGCTGCCGGATAAGCTTCCAGATCCCAGAACTCAGAACTCAAACCAGGTTCCCAAGTAAATTGGTATTGCCCAAGGAGACAGAACCTTCTAGTGAAAATGAGAAAATCCTTTCTGTTAAGTATTCTTGCAATCAATCCTCGTGGTCACAACTAAAATACTAGAACCAAATAACACAGCAGGTAAAGCAATTTAGAAAAAGCAGGTGACTTGCTTTATCGTCTAAGTTTTACATCCTTTTATTTCCCTCCCAAAATGTGTTCCAGCTCAGAAAAATCACAGGTGGAAACTACAGAGAAGGGAAGAGCATTTTGGAGATTTTTTTCCCCCCAGAACATTGACTGTGCTTCGACCTACGGGAGCTACTTGGTAAATGCACCTGTTCCCGTGAACAATTTTCATAAAAGACAACATTTCTCGAGGCTGTCTCGCCAACCCGAGAGTCTGAACCTGTCTGGGCACCCTCCGCATTGGCCCCGGTCCCCACAGCACTCAGCAGGCGGCGCTGGGAGAGAGGAGGAAGGGGGGGGGCACCGAGGGGCTGCGTTCTCTGGTACATTTGTTCATGGTATTCCCTGCACCTTCACAACAAGCCTGTGAAGTGGGTGTCTTTCTTCTTCTTCACAACGGGGACACCGAGTCTCAGAGAGGTGGGGAAGTTGCCCCAGCGCCCGCAGCCACCACCGTGGAATCCAGTACTGGCCCCAGGCAGAGCCCCAACTCCCAACCGGCAGACAATGCAACGCACAGTGGCAGGTGGATGGATGGACGGATAGGTGGACAGACGAAGGATGGAAGGATACATGGATGAACGCTGGGGGGATGGAGGAGTGAATGAGTGAGAAGCAAGAGCCGACGGTAGTAAAAGAAGAGAGAGCAACTGTGTCCCAAGGGTCTGTGACAGTGGCAGAGCTGAAACTAAGAACATCACCATCTTTTTTTTTTTTTTAATGTTTTATTTATTTCTGAGAGAGAGAGAGACAGCGTGAGCAGGGGAAGGTCAGAGAGAGAGGGAGTCACAGACTGAAACACGCTCCAGGCTCTGAGCTGGCAGTCAGCACAGAGCCCGATGCGGGGCTCGAACCCACGAACCGCGAGATCATGACCTAAGCGAAAGTCGGACGCTTAACCGACTAAGCCACCCAGGCGCCCCGAACATCACCTTCTTATAGGACTTGGAAAACCATATTTGGTCACCGGTGATAAATATTCCACCAGGGACAGCGCGCTGGNGTGGAAGCACTGGCCCTTTAATGACCATTCCAGGGCTTTCAATTCCGATGGCAGTTGATGAGGGAGGGTTGGGGAGGAAGAGGGACAAAGGGCTTCCAGGAACTGCTGACCAGCTTTCCAGACGAGACAGCTCACGTCTGCTGGGCCACCACTTTCACTTTCCAGGGAGCTGCTGGCACTGCTCAGAGACCCCCAAGGCTCCCACCAGCCCAGGTCAGTGGGGTTTGCGTTAATTTCTCCCAGGTAACTGCGCCAGGGTAACTGGTTTGGGAGACTTCTGTCCCTATTCCCCCTCCTTGGGCTCCCCTCTCTTTTCCTGACCCCTGCCCGTGGCCCTTCCGGACGGGTGGTTTGCCCACCATCCCGTGGGTCCCAGTGGGCCTTCAGCTAACCTGAGTCAGAAAACCCACTCCCAACGCCAGGATCCAGAAAGCCGCTTCTCGTCCTGGCTGTCTACCGTCCTTGTCTCCGTCCCCGGTCCATTTCGCAGGTGCAAAGGGAGCAGGTCAGACTGGGTCCGCGTGTCCGAGCCCCTCCTCCTTCGGCCTTTGCCCAGCCTGCACCTCCTGGACACCGTCCTTCACTCCCTCCTCCCTCCCACCCGCTCTGAAGCAGCTCAGCCTCCTGTCCCCTGGATCGCTTTCCCTTCCTGGGGTCACCCTCCCGAGGGGGACCGAGAGCCCAGCTGGCCTAGCACCGTCTGATTTCAGAAATG
Source organism: Crocuta crocuta (assembly GCF_008692635.1). NCBI lineage: Eukaryota > Metazoa > Chordata > Mammalia > Carnivora > Hyaenidae > Crocuta > Crocuta crocuta. The sequence continues at coordinate 587,660 of NW_027531908.1, read as the reverse complement.
AAAGCCCTCATTCCCAGCAGCCCCCCATCCCACGGAAGCCAGGATGGTTCCCTGCACTGTCCCTTCCTCAAGGACACCAGGCTCAGCCCCTTCCTGTCCCTGCCAGCACCGTGGCCCTCAGCAGGGTCCGTTCACTTTCCTACCGCCCTCACATGGGGTCATAGGAGCAGGGACAACCCGTTAGGGCCGCAGTGCCTGCTGGGAGGGGCACTCAGTAGGTACCAAATAAAGACCCTCTGAACTAACGAAGCCTGGAATATTCACTTTCACTTCCTGATGGACTTAAGCCTAACCTACCTCCCTCCAAAGCCCCCACAGCCAAATCTGTCTGCTCTTAGCTTCCACCCTACTCTGGGGAGGGCCCCCGCCAGGTGGTGCTGGGTGCTGGGCACCAGTCTGGCCCCCCAGGCCGGGCTGGGCGGGTAGCCTAGCAGGAATCCATGGAATGCGGCTCAGACTTCCGATGCCAGGCCCCACCTGTTCGGTCTGCAGATCCCCTCCCCACCTCAGCCTGGGCTGATCCCCTTGGTTAGAGAAGGGTCCCCACAAGTGAGGAAGAGGCAGCTCCCGTGAGCTGACGGCCACATGGAAATCCAGGAGTCTAAACACTGGATCTTAGCCAAAAGGCCGAGAAGCGATCTGGGAATCCAAACAAACCGGGTGTTTTCCGAGGCTTTAGATCGGG
>NW_027531908.1:586519-586901 GCF_008692635.1 Crocuta crocuta | reverse complement strand
CGTTCACTGTGTCATTTTTCAGGAATGTAAATGTGGTGCCAGTGCTCCACCTGCGCTCCCTCATCACGTCCAACTGTTTCCATTTGTCCACGTTATTCAAAACCCCCACAGCTGTTCCTCCTGAGCGCCTACTGTGTGCCGCCCCGCAGCTGTTCCTCCTGAGCGCCTACAGTGTGCCGATCCCTCGCCTCAGGACTGCAAGTACAGCCTTGTTAATTCCCAAACGTGGCCATAAGCTACACTGATCTGTTACAGATGAGGACAAAATGGAGGTGCAGGGGGGCCCCTGCTCTGCCCCAGGCCACGCTGCAAGGAAGTGACGGGGCTGGGGCTGGCCCCTGCTCTTCCCCCCCCCCCCCCCCCCCCCCCCCACCCCCCCCTC
>NW_027531908.1:575117-586424 GCF_008692635.1 Crocuta crocuta | reverse complement strand
TATCCCCGCACAGACCCGCAAGGGCCCCTTTCCTCTGCGGACGAGGTTTCCACGGAATGCCAGTAATCCCAGCAGCGTTCAGGCCGGTTCGGGCTGCGGCCCCCGCAGACAGCTATGGCTCCTGGCTCCGCCAAGCACTTTCCAGCCCTTCCCCCGGCACTCAGAGCGCTGGCGGCACGTTGGGGCTGTCTCCAGGGCCTCACGACTATGAACGTTTCCGCGAGATAAGATTCAGGAGCCCCCGACGTCGGGGGTGCAGCCCTCACCTAACCCTGGAAGCCCGCGGGGTGAGCGTGAGGGCACAGGAGTCCGGGCCCCCAGCACCCGCCTTTCTGGGTTTCCCAGGCGGGCTGCGAATCGCCTAACAGAGGAGCCAGCCGCCTAAAATAGAAAAGCTGACACGGGGAAACGCCAAGGGNCCGCCCCCCCCACCAGCCGCAGGCGGGCTCCCTCTGTCCCGAGGAGCTTCAGGTGCCCCTCTGTCTGCCCACCCCTTCCCTCTGGGGTCTTTAAATAGACCCGCCAGCCCCCCAGGCTACAGCTTGTTTGCAGGGAACGAAGCCCAGTCTTCTCCGAGGCGGTGGCGGGAGGCCTGGGGTGACGGCCCGGGGGGCGGCTGGTGCGGGTGCTCACCCTCTGCGCTTCTCCCTGGGGGAGCGGGGGCAGGCTGGAAATTGGGGCTGTGTGGTTGTCTGGGCCAGAGGAGGTGGGGTGTGGATGGTTCTGGATAGTTCCAGCCCCCGACTTAGATTCCCCGTCAGCCTCAGGGGCTCGCAATAAAGCCGTTGGGGACCAAAGTGGGAGAGACTGTGAGGGCGGGGGAGGTCACCCTCCTAGGTGGAGGCAGGTGGAGGCCCACTGGACGGATGGAGGCGGTGCTCCCGGGGACGCAGATGGAGGACAGCCCCCCGCGCCTGCTTAGAACACACACCCTGCAGCGATGCCCCAGGGATCGCTCCCCTGAGACAGGGTGTTCACGGAGACTTTATCTATGAGGATGAAATAACTGGAGACAAATGTCCACCCCAAGGGGAAGAGGCGAGTCAGTCATGCTCCATCGGATACTGGAACATTCCGCAGCCACCAAATGAATGAGGTAGCTGGGGAGGCCGTGCCAGGGAGGGGCGCTCATGACGTTTTGAGAGAGAAAAAAGCAATGGAAGAACAGGCACAGGGTGACAGAATTTTTGTAAGACAAAGCTATGTGTGGGGACAAAGAGTCTTCCAGAGCGGAGCCTCTGGAGGACGCAGAAGCCATCGAGGGGCGCCCAGAAGGACCGCAGGGGGCCGCTGTCGACCTTGCTCGCAGGTCACCCACATTCATCCAAGCAGTGCCCCGCTTTTGTGACTAAAGAAAATAAGCACAGGTCTCTCCCATGCCCACAGCGGGAGAAGCGCACTGGGTTCAGCTGAGCCATTGCAATGACTCTTCTCTCCTGTCAAGCCGGTTACCCGGCCCTCACTCCCCCACTGGCACCCCCGGTGCTGCCGGGAGGCGTGGAGGGAGACGCGGATACGAGGCTGGCCGCACGTGGTCCCTGGCCTCGGGCAGCTCTCTGTCTGGGGGGACAGGCAGCCCGGCTGGTGGGTAGATAGGAAGTCAAGGAGACCTTCCCAGATGGCCTTTGGCCAGAGGCACCCAAAATGCAGCGGCTGCCCCCAAAGCAGGATGCGGGCATTTTGGGGGGAAGAACAGGCCACGTAAACAAAGGCCAATGGTTCGGGGTGGGGAGCAAACGGGAGGAGGCTGGGGGAGCGCGGAAGTCGGGCAGGGAGAGGTGAGTGGAGCTCAACCGGCAAACCGGGTGGGGGGGAGGACAGCGTGTACTTCAGAGACAGCCCAGGGAGGCTGGGGATGTGAGAGCCTCCTGCTGCCTGAGGCCTGGAGAGGCTCCGTGGGCAGGGAGGCCGGGCCCCCCCCCCCGGCACCCCCCTGGCACCCCACGGCAGGGGGGTCCCACCAAGCTTGCAGAAGGTTGGGGCGGCCCAAAGGATGAAGGAAACCAACCTTCTGGGGCAGCAGCAGAAGCTGGGTCAAGAGCAGGGCTCTGGGCCCAGACTGCTGTCCCCAAGACTGGCTGGGTCACTCAGTGGCCCAGACGCTGTGGGCCCTGCTTCCTCCCCTGAAACACGGTGCCGGCACTGGGAGGGCTGTTTGCGACGGAGATGGCGCAGGCAACACGGGTCTGCAGCATCATGTGGGCGGGGTCTGCCGACCCTCCAGCCGGGAGGGGCTGGGCCGACTCCTGGAGGATCCGGCAGCCTCTAGCGGGTCCAGAGCAAGGAGTTTGGGGTCCGTGTAGCTCAAGGCTCTGAGTACAGGGGCCCCGGGGCCAGGCTGACGCTGGTGGGTGGAGGAGCGTCAGGAGGCTGGCAGGGACAGGAGAAGCCCTTGACCGCTGGGCGCCCCGCTGGGCAAAGGGCCTCTGGGCTGAGGGGCAGAACCCACGGGCCCCCAGTGCGTCGGGCTACAGCTCTAAGTGGCCGTCTGGAGGGTCCTGTGTCTAGTCCTGATGTGACTGTTGTCTCTCCCCTTGGCTGAGACCTATCTCAGCCAGGCCTGGGGTCCCCCTGCCACCGCACGCAGCCTCGCTGTCTCCAGCGCCCCCAGGTCCCCTGCCCAATGGCGAGCCTGCGGGAGGCCTTCTTTGGCCAGCAGCATCTCCTCGACGCCCTGGGGGTGCGGAGGGCCCTGGCTGGGGGCTGCCCTGTCGGCAGGGCCCGTGGTAGCCCGTGGGGCTAGGAAGCCGCTCTGCGGGCCAGCGCCCCGACGGCTCCGGCTGTCCCGGGACGCCGAGCCTTCCGTCCCCTGACGTTTCTGCTTCGGCCGTCCCCCTGGTAATCTGTCAGGTGTCCCGGCCCACACTTGACCCCTGGAGAGGCCAAGGGCATCTTCTCGGTCTCCACGAAGTGAGTCCTGCTGCCCACACCCAGCTCTCAACATTAGGAATCATGGCGTGAGGGGCGCCTGGGTGGCTCAGTTGGTTGAGTGTCCGACTTCAGCTCAGGTCATGATCTCGCGGTTCGTGGGTTCGAGCCCCGCGTCGGGCTCTGTGCTGACTGCCAGCTCGGAGCCTGGAGCCTGTTTCAGTCTGTGACTCCCTCTCTCTCTGACCCTCCCCTGCTCACGCTGTCTCTCTCTCTCTCTCTCTCTCAGAAATAAACATTAAAAAATTTTTAAAATAAAATAAAAAGGAATCACGGCATGAACATAGTAGTTGATGCGTGGAGGCTCTGAACTGCGCAGGGGATAGAAGCGTGAGTTCCAGAGTCAGACACGCCCAGGCACCTCCAGACACCTCAGCTTCCTCATCTGTAAAATGAGAATGGTCAGGCCAACTTGTCTGGTGTCCTAAGGATTCCTACACAATAACGTGGAACGCTTGATGTGGGGGCTGGAACCCAGGAAATACCTGGAAGGTAACGTTGTCACAATCTTCTTTGTTGCTGTTTTTTTTTCTTTTTAAACCTGTCACATAACTGAATGAGGGAGACCACACGGCTCTGAGAGTCGTGCACAGGCACACACCTGTGTCACTGGGACCGTCGAATTCCAAGCCCCCAGATTCCCCCCGCTGTCCCTTTGCAGCTAGCCCCTCCGCGTCCCTGGCCGTCCCCAACCCATTCCTCGTCCCTACGGTTCTGCCTTTTCCAGAACAGCCTCTACATGGAATCGCACAGTCTGTGACCTTTGAGATTGGCTTCCTCCCGGCAGCATAATGCCCCTGAGTGTCACCCATGTGGTTGTGTGCCCAGCTCGCCCTTTTTCACCGCCGAGCGGTGACCCACTGCACGGAGGGGACACCTTGTGCTTGCTCAAGAACCTGAGGGTTGTTTCCAGCCTGAAGTGACGGTGAACAGAGCCGCTAGACACACTGGTGTCCAAGCTCATGTGTGAACACACGCTTCCGATCGCCTCCAGGCAGCACGCAGGAGTTGCATTTGGCTGGATCTTTCGGCACCACCGTCTTGCAGAGTGAGCAGCTGTGCCTTTTTGCTGTCCCACCAGCGGTGAGCGGCAGCCCCGGTGGCTCTGAGCCTCGCCAGAACCTGCCAGAACCCAGTAGTGGCCTCTTGCGGGTCGGCTACACACAGTCCTCTATCGTGGCAAAATACGCATGCCATAAAATTGACCCTTTTAGCTATTTTTTAAGCATATGATTTAGTGGCTTCAAATACAGTCAGCACGTGGGTGGGTGGCCATCCCCGCTCTCCATTTCCGGAACTTTTTCAGCACCTTAAACTCTACCTGTTAAACACAAACTTCCTATTCTCCCCTCCCTCACGCCCCTGCCCCTGATAACCTCTCTCCTCCTTCCCCTCTCAACGAATGTGCCCATTCTAGGCATTTCACATAAATGGAATCACACGGTGTTTGTCCCTGCGTGTCTGGCTTGTTAGCATAATGTCTTCAAGGTTCGTGCAGGCTGCAGCAGGTGCCCAGACTCCGCCTCTTTTAATGGATGAGTAATGCTCTGTCGCGAGTGTCCATCATATCTTGTGACGCAGCCATCGACGGGCAGCGGAGTTATTTGCATCTTCCGGCTCTCGTGAATAAGGCTGCTGTGAACTTGGGGTCTGAGTCCCCGCTTCCAATTCCTTTGGGCATCTTACGGTGGCTTTGACTTGCGTTTCTCTGTGGCTAATGGTGTGCCTTTCTCTGTGCCTTCTCTGGTGAAGTGTCTGTTTAAACATTTTGCTTATTTTTACATGAGCTTTTGGTCTTCCCAGTGTTGAGTGGTGAGAGTTATTTCCAGAGGATGGACACTATCCTTCGTGGGGTGTGTAATTTGCAAATGTTTTCTGCCAGTCGGGGTCTCCTTATTCGCCCGGCCTGGTCTTTCACAAAGCAAAGCTTCTTTTGCTTTGATGAAGTCCTCTCTCTGACTTTTGACTCTTATTAATTGTGTATCTGGCATCGTATCTAACCGTCTTCCTAATCCATATGGTCACAAAGATTTTCTTTCAGAAGAGTCATAGTTTTACATTTTTGCAATCGGATCTCTGATCCAGGTTGAGTTCGTGTTTGTAGTAGGTAGGAGTGAGATATTGGTTAAGGCTCAACGACCTTTTTAAAACATTTCTTAATGTTTGCTCATTTTTGAGAGACAGATTGTGAGCAGGGGAAGAGCAGAAAGAGAGAGAGGGAGACACAGAATCTGAAACAGCCTCCAGGCTCTGAGCTGTCAGCACAGAGCCCGACGTGGGGCTCAAACCTACGAACTATGAGATCGTGACCTGAGCCAAAGTTGGATGCTCAACCAACTGAGCCACCCAGGCGCCCCTTGACTCAACCACTTTCGATCGTGCACCTTAAAGTCCATTGTTAGGTGCATAGACATCTAGGGTTCTCGCAGCCTCTTGGTGAATCGAGACTTTAATCTTTATGCAATGTCCCTCTTTATCCCTGGTAATTTTCTTTGCTCTGGAACCTACTTTGATATTAACTCAGCCACTCCAGCCTCCTTGACTAGTATTTGTGTATCAGTTTCCATCCCTTGATTTTTTAAAAAAATTTTTATAGGTTATTTATTTTTGAGACAGAGAGACCGAGCATGAGCGGGGGAGGGGCAGAGAGAGAGGGAGACAGGATCTGAAACAGGCCCTAGGCTCTGAGCTGCCAGCCACAGAGCCCGACGCGGGGCTTGAACACACAAATTGCAAGATCATGACCTGAGCCAAAGTTGGACGCTTACTCGACTGAGCCACCCTAGTGCCCCTCCATCCCTTGACTTTTAACTCCCCTCTATCATAATTTGAAGCTTGCTATAGACAACCTATTGTTGGGTCACGGAATTTGATCCATTTTGACAATTTATCCTTTTTCTTTGGTGTGTTGAGGCTATTTATGTTTTATTTTGTTTTGTAAAGAGCACAACATGGTAACTACCCCCTTCCCAAACTTATAAATGTAAAATATATTATTACCGACCCTACGGAAGCCATTTACATGTAATATAAGTATTGGCATGTCTGGATTTTGGACTACTGTTTCATTATTTTCTATTTGTTTTCTTTTTTTTTTACCTCTATCTTTTCATGCCTTAAAAAAGTTATTTGAATGCTTCTTAGTGTTCTATTGTAATTTATCAATTGGGTTATTTGACTATGTGTTTTGTGTGTATAGCTTTTTTGTTTTGTGTTCTGAGGGAGAGCGAGAGAGAGAGAGCATGCTTGAGTGGGGGAGGAGCAGAGGGAGAGAGAGAGAAAGAGAGAGAGAGAGAGAGAGAGAATCGCAAGCAGGCTCAATGCTTAGCACAGAGCCTGATGTGGGGCTCGATCCCACAGCCTGGGATCATGACCCAAACTGCAATAAAAAATTGGACACTTGAGCCACCCAGGCGCCCCTGGGTGTGTATCTTTTCTTAGTGGATTGTTCAGGGACTAAAATAAATGTATTTCTAAGTTTACTTCACAGTCTACAGCATGTCAATATTTTAGCACTTTTAGGAGGATGTAGAGCCTCATCAGCACTTTGATCCCTTCCCTTTTTAAAAAGATTTTTTTTTAAATGTTGTATTTATTTCTGAGAGAGAGAGAGAGAGACAGCTTGAGCAGGGGAGGGGCAGACAGAGAGGGAGACACAGAATCTGAAGCAGGCTCCAGGCTCTGAACTGTCAGCACAGAACCCAATGCGGGGCTCGAACCCACAAACCGTGAGATCATGACCTGAGCCGAAGTCGGACGCTTAACCGACTGAGCCACCCAGGTGCCCCTGATCCGTCCCTTTGCCTCCTTCTCTTTATACTCAGATGAATCAGAATCAAATACACTGACTATCCCATTAGATAGTGCAGTGTTTTCTTCTTTCCGCCATCAGACACATCTCTTAGAAATCAAAAGGAAAAAGGTCTGTTTACCTAGATATTTACAATGTCTGTCACTCTTCCGACATTCCTGACATTCCCGATTTCCCTCTTGCCTGAAAACTTCTCTTAAGCGGTTCTGCCGGTCATGAATGGTTTCCTTTCCTGCATCTGAGAAAGTCTTTATCCTTCTTGATGGATATTTTTGCCAGATGGACAGCTTTTCCTTTCCGCACATTAAAAATGTTATTCCATTCCCTTGTGGCCTCCATAGTTCCCAATGAGAAATCTGCTGCGATTCTTTTTTTTTCTCGATAGTTTTTGATAAGGGTTGTCTCTTTCTTACTGCTCTCAAGATTTCTCTCTTTGCATTTAATGGTTGGCATTGTGACCGTGATGTCACTTGGTGTGCATTTCTTCAAGTTTAAATGATTTGGGGTTCACTTAGCTTCTCAAGTCCATAGGCAGGTGTGTGTCTTTTGCCAGATTTGGAGTTTTCAGCCATGTTTTTCCTTTGGGTACTTTTTATGCTCTGCCCTTCTGTCCTCTCCTTCTGGGAATCCAGCCAGTGTCACAAATGTTAGACCCCCGTGAGAGACTCAGCAGGTCCCTGAGACTTTCCTCATTGTTTATATATATATATATATATATTTTTTTTTTTTTCTAGGAGAGAGAGAGAGAGAGACAGCGTGAGCAGGGGAGGGTCAGAGAGAGAGGGAGATACAGACTCTGAAATAGGCTCCAGGCTCTGAGCTGGCAGTCAGCATAGAGCCTGACGCGGGGCTCGAACCCACAACCGTGAGATCATGACCTAAGCGAAAGTCGGACGCTTAACCGACTAAGCCACCCAGGCGCCCCTACTCCTTGTTTACATGGGTTTCTTTTTCAATCTACTTTCTCTCCGTTGTTCAGAATGGGTAATTTTATATATTCTATCTTCCTTTTTTTAAGTTTATGTATCTTGAAAGAGAGTGAGCAAGCATGAGCAGGGGGTGGGCAGAGAAAGAGGGAGAGTGAGAGAGAATCCCAAGCAGGCTCTGCACTGCCAGCGCAGAGCCCTACACGGAGCTCAAACCCACGAAACCACAAGATCATGACCTGAGCCGAAACCGAGAGTCAGACGCTTAACCGACTGAACCCCCCCCCAGCGCCCCCAGATGTTCGATCTTCCAATTCATCACTCTCTCTTCTCTCTTCTCTATCGTGCTGTTGAGTCGGAGCCCATCCGTTGAGTTTTTAAATTTTAGTTATTGTATTTTTCAGTTCTGAAATTTCCATCTGGTTCTTCTTTGTATATTCTCTTTCTTTGCTGAGACTTTCTAGTTTCTCACGTGTTTTGAATATGTTCACAAAAGCCTTTTTATGATGAATGCTTTAAAATCTTTGTCACATTGGGATGCCTGGGTGGCTCGGTCAGTTAACTGACTCTTGATTTTGGCTCAGGTCACGATCCCAGGGTCGTGGGACCAAGCCCCATGTCGGCCTCCACATGGAGTATGGAACCTGCTTAAGATTCTCTCCCTTTCTCCCTCTGCCCCCTCCCCCACTCGTGCTCTCTCTCATGCTCTAAAATAAAATAAATAATAAAATAAAATAAAATCTTTGTCACATCATTCAGAGACCTCTCTGTCATTTCAATGCTGATATCTATTAATTGTAGTTTTCCACTCTGCTTGGGATCTTCCTGGCTCTAAGTATGACTTTTGGTTTTTGCCTGTTTGTCGTCTTTGTTTTGGGGGGAGTGAATCAAAACCTGGACATTTGGGGTATTCTGTTGTGAGGCTCTGGGTCTCATCCGAATCCGTCTTAGCGGGCCTCCTGTGACTGCTCTGGTGAGGGGAGGGGATGAGGGGTGCCGTGCCACCCATGCTGCAGGTAGAGGGAGAAGTCCAGCCCCACCTGGCGGGGGCGCTCGTTGTTACTAACCAGGAGTCCAGCTCCCTGGCGGGCTTCCACTGATGCCTCCCTGGCTGGAAGAGGGAGGAGGGTCTCGGTCTTGCCCCCCACATGGCCTCCACACACACTGTAGCCATGGGGGGAGGGGTTACCAGCCAGCAGGAGTGAAACCCCTGGCCCCCTAACATCCTGCCCTGACATAAACCCAGCAAAGCGTGTGGAGGTGCGGTGCCCCAGTACAGCCTGGCGAGGGGAGAAGTTGACTCCCTTGTTGGCCTTTGCCGGCCGGGACAGGGTGGTACCACAGTGCTTTCAGTGGTTTGGGGCTGCAGAAGTGGTTATTGTCTAAAAACAAGTCTATCCTACTAAGCTGCCCCTTTTCTGGTCCTATGGCTCAAGAGACCAGGCTGTTGTTGGGCTTTTGTGTCTGTGGCCATTGCACGTTTCTAGGTTGCTGGCTTCTCAGCTGTAATATAGGAGGCAAAAGGAAAACCTGGGGAACTCAGCACCGTGGCATTCCTTGGGGCCAAAGAGCCCCAGCAGCCTTCTCTCTGCTTTTCAGAGTCTTCTTATGTTATTTAAATAAAGCTCAGGATTCTTAGCTGTACTTAGCAGAAGAAATGCAAGAAGTATGTCTCGGCTCCATCTTCCCTGAAACAGAAGTCATTTGAGTTTGCTAAGTACCACCAAGTAACCCTCCAGAAATGCTGCTGGTTCACCTTGAACTAGGGAATGGCATACCTCGAGTCTGCTTTAGACAGATACATATAGAAATGGGCTCAGGACTGCCCCAAAACCCAATGCCTGCATGTTGTATTTAATCAATGTTGGATGGGTGGATGGATGGATGGATGGGTGGCTGGGGGGATGGATGGATAAATGGGTGAGCAGGTGGATGGATGGGTGGCTGGGAGGGTGAGTGGATGGGTGGGTGGATGGATGGATGGGTGGATGGATGGATGTGTAGATGGGTGGGTGGGTGGATGGATGGATGGATGGGGATATGGGAGGGTGAGTGGATGGATGGGTGGGTGGATGGATGGATGGGTAGATGGGTGGATGGATGGATGGATGGACAGAATATAGGACAGGCAACCAGGAGACCAATACACGGTCCAGGTGAGACATCACAGTATCATCGGTGGCCATGATACAAATAGCCATTACTAAGTGCTCCTGCTTTGCCAGGTAAATGTTTCTGCCAAATGATCCCACCTAATCTGTAAATGAGACATGGCCATTTGAGAAAGGAAAAAAACATGGGCAGAGAGATCTAGTACTGATCTGAGGTTCAAGCCCAGAAACCCCTGGTTCATGGACCCAAGATGCCGTGAGAAGGAATTCCCAAGGAGAAGATGACCAAGCCAAAGCTGACGATCAGAGGTTTTCCTGCCCCAGGGAATGTCATTGAGCACGTTTCAAAATCTTCTCCCTGAGATGGAAACCCAGGCTCTGCTGTGTTCCTGTATCCAACAAGTATTGATCAAGTGCTTGCTCTGTGCTGAGCCCTGCACCAGGTGCTGAGGGCACACCATGAGCCACAGGACATACGTCTTCTTTGTCCCCAGGGCCACCGGAGTGTCTAAAATCACCCTTCCCCACCCTGGTGCCCCGCCCCACACTCAGCCCTACAGTGCTGAAGAGTCTATGAGTAGCAACAAATATCGCTGGTGGGCATTCAGACCACGGGAAGGAGACAAGCCGGAGGAAATGACCCTGAGGCATGACGGACACTCCCTTCCCACTATAGCTTAGGTCAGGAGTTTTCGAGAAAGCCCAACCCCACCCAAATCAGCAAGCCCAGTCTGTGCATCCGCGAGGCAGACTCATGCCACTGAAGCCCGGCACCTAGGTTTCCTGGGGGTCCTCAGGCCCGCCTGCAGCCCTCCTCTGACTCAGTCTCCCCACCTATTAATAAATAAGTGCATCCATTCCTCCCTCTTCTCCTTTTCCTCCCTTCGCCACGGTTTGGTGAAGATGGGGAGTGGTGTTCCCCTAATGTCTGAGGCTCTGCAGGCTTCATGTCATTTCCAGGGAGTGAGCATCTCACCCTGTGCTAATCCCGGATTCGCTACGTGTGTCGACATCTGGGTGCAAGGCCTGGCTGCTCGCTGCAGCCTGATCACCAGCCTGCTGGCAGCCCTGGGTGCCCAGTCTGGCGCTGGAGACGGGTGGGTCTGCCAGGCGCTGCTGCTGGAATCTGGTCGCCATGGTGACGCCACTCCACCAGCATCGCCATCCTGGTCCCTTCAGAGACACCCGTATTGGAGTCCTCGCCTCTGTCCTAGAAATCCATCCCTGCAGAAGCGTTGGGGAGAGGATCTCTCCACACCGTCACATGCCACGCGGTCCCCGAGAGGATGGAGATGGTGGCTCGCGCCGAAGAGTCCGTGTAGAGCCGAGATCCCCGGTCCCCATCAGCCTTGAGGGGCTCTAAACTTCCCCGACTTCCTTCTGCACAGACCTCACCATGGTTCCAACTATGTAGGTGCTGCTATAATTACGCTTTTAGGTCTCTTTGCCCCTCTCGAGGGCGTGTTCTGTGAGGGCAGGACCCTCCTCCTGTCGTGCTCCCCAGAACCACCCCCCCCCCCCCCCCCGGCGC
>NW_027531908.1:560530-575067 GCF_008692635.1 Crocuta crocuta | reverse complement strand
GAGCAGCGGCTTGACAAACTGCTCTTTGCTGAACAGAAGGATGCAAGAATGTTTTCTGAACAGTGACTTTATTCCTGGGGCCATTACGGCAGTGGGTATACAGGAGGTGCTTAATAATGGCTTACCAAGAGATTAAGATGATCAGCTGGAGAGTGGGTGTGACAGCCTTTGAGCATGTTGTAGCACAGAAAGTGAGGAAGCTGGGGCACCTGGGTGGCTTAGTTGGTTAAGCGTCCGACTTTCGCTCAGGTCATGATCTCACGGTTCGTGGGTTCGAGCCCCGCGTCGGGCTCTGTGCTGACTGCCAGCTCGGAGCCTGGAGCCTGTTTCAGAGTCTGTGACTCCCTCTCTCTCTGACCCTCCCCTGCTCGCGCTGTCTCTCTCTCTCTCTCTCTCCTAGAAATAAATAAAACATTAAAAAAAAAATTAAAAAAAAAAGAAAGTGAGGAAGCTGCTGGAAGAGCAAAAGGGTGGGCTGTGTCAGAGATGCGGGGACCCGCCCGGAGGAGCCACCGCAGCCGGGCCGTTTGGGGGGGGCAACGTAGCGTGTTGGGTTACGACCCAAAGCATGAAATAGACACACAGGGATCGACACTGGTAGAAAGAAGCAGCTGTTCCTCAAGGCGGGGTGGGGGCGGGGGGTCCCGTCTGCCAGTGTGGTCGCTGCCCTGGCGAGGGCACGACCTGGGAGACACGCCTTAGGCGGTAACGAAGTTACTTCACTGCTGACCCCCAGGGACAGCGGGGCCCCAGGGAGGCGATGGGAGGGGCAAGAAGGGCTCTTCAGCTCTGTGGCCTTCTTTCCAAAACCCATAATCCCAGACTCCTCGAGAGAAAACCCCTGACACCCCAGGCTGGGGACAGTCTGAGATAAGCCCTCGAGTGCGTACTCCGACTGTCTGACGCAGCGTCACGGATGGGAGGGGACGACCATAGGTCGCGTGTGGCCTCCGGGGCGGGTTCTGAGCAGGAGCAGGAAGCTAACGGACAGACGCGCTGGCGAAACCCACAGACAGTCTGGGCCAAGGGCGCCTTCTCCGTGTGCATGCACCTTGACCTTGGTGATGCAAGGCGGTAACGATGCGGAGTCCGGGTGAAGGGTCTGCGGGACGCCCCTGTGTTACCTGCAGCTTTCCTGTAAATCTAAAAAGAGCCTCAAATTACAAGTTGATTTAAACAAAGAACGGGCATGCCCCCTGTCCCGCCCGGAGAGAGCATCGGGGGCTTTGGCTCACTCAGCGCGAACCAGACGGAGGCGCTCCCGGCCAGGGGCAGCCGCGTCCTTCTTCCACTCGCGTGTGTTGCCCTGGACGGCCCTGGGCTCAGGCGGGGGCCGGGGGAGCCGGGCACCCGGGGGGCCAGCAGGCCGCAGCTCCCTCTGCGGTGCTCCTCCAGCCCTGCGAAGCTCTGGGGGTCCCCTCCCCACTCCACTCTCTGACTTGTTTCTTGACCCGGGGTCCCAGCACCCCAGGGCCTCTGTGGGCCCCCTGGGGTTGTGTGCAGGACTCTGGAAGTATGGGCACAGGTCCAGGGAGCCTCACGGTTCAGCCGAGGGGTGTTGGCCAATCCCGGCTCTGCCGCTCCTGACGCCTATGTGCTCTCAGCCTCAGTTTCCTCGTCTGTAAGGCAGGTCAGCAACAGCACCCGGTGCAGGGGCGAGGGCATGCGGGTCCAGGGACGGGGCATCTGGGTGGGGCGCTGTGGTCCCACATGTAAGGTAGTTCAGAGAGAACAGTCAGGTGGGAGCTGGGACGGAGGCCCTAGAAGGAGAGGCAGGGGTGCAGGGCCCCCCCCAACTTCCGTCTTCCCTCCCCCACACCTGCTTCCTTCATCCCAAGGCTTCTGGGAAGACGGTGTGTCAAGAGCATCACACACCATTTTCTCCCCCTGTGTTTTTGAGAAGGTTCAACTTGGTGTCACAGCAGCTCCCCCCCCCGAAATGCAGAGGCACCAGGCAAGTGTACATGGACTTGAACTTCCAGGTGGACTTGTCCTGGTCCAGGAAAGAATGATCTACTACTTGGGCCAGACTTAAAACATGGACTCAGAGAGCTCTAGAATCTTCTTTCTAAAATGAGCAGCTCTTGGTGATGCCCGGCTGGCTCAGTCGCCGGAGGCTGAGACTCTTATCTCAGGGTTGTGAGTTCAAGCCCCTCGTTGGGTGTAGGGATCACTTAAAAAACTAAAATCTTTTTGAGGCGCCTGGGTGGCTCAGTCAGTTAAGCGTCCAACTTCGGCTCAGGTCATGATCTCAGGGTTCGTGGGTTCGAGCCCCGTGTCGGGCTCTGTGCTGACAGCTCAGAGCCTGGAGCCTGCTTCAGATTCTGTGTCTCCCTCTCTCTCTGACCCTCCCCTGCTCACGCTGTCTCTCTCTCAGGAATAAATAAAAAACATTAAAAAAAGTGCCAAAACTATTTAAAAAAAAAACTAAAATCTTTTTAAAAAGTAAATATGAAATAAATAAAATGAGCAGCAATAACAAGGCAGTCACAAGCCAGGTGCCACCTTNCCCGCCCCCCCACCCCCCTGGCCGACAGCCGCACCCCACGGATCCGCCACAACATCATCTGTCCAGCTCACCTGTGCTGAGCACCAGCCATGGGCGGGGAGATTAATACACACCGCCGCAGGGCCACAGTCCTTGGGAGCGACCCACAGCCCAGGGTTGTTGCCCCGCAGTGGGGGTGAGTCCTGTGAGGGATGTGAGGGATATAAAGAGTGGGTATAGCCAGGCAGGCTCCCTGAGGAGACCCCTCACCGCCTGAGGGGATGTGGGGAAAGTAAGCAACAGGAGCCAGGGAAAGCCAGACAGGGGAGAGGGGTGTTCCCAGCAGCAAGAACAAACTGCTTATGCAAAGGCCCTGTGGCAGGAAGGAGTTTGGGGAGTCTGGGGGCCAGGGTGTGATTGGCTGGCGCGTGTGGGAGTGGCAGGCCACCTGGAGGCATGGGCTGTGAGTAGCGGAGGCCTGTCCCTCCTGCTGCGGGACAGAGGACGTACTGGCGTGATATTTAGGAAGCAGGACCCGTAGCAGGTGGGGGCCGACTGCACGTGGGGAGTAGGGTGCTGGGAGTCCAGGGCACGACCCCAGTCCTAGTGGGGCACTTGGGGAACGGGGGCACCTGTGCCCGAGGCAGGGAGCCCCACGGGCCTGCCCCTCCATCTGCCACCTCGCGGACTCCCTCGCTGTCAGGCCCAATGCCAGTTGCCCTGCTCAGTCCTCGGCTCACGTCTCAGGGCCGTGGTCAGGGCCCCTCTGCTCCGTCTGGCTGCACAGGGACCACCCTGTTTATCCCCCAGGACCCCGCGATGTAAGCCTCTTATCGTCTCCACTTCACGGTGGAGGGACCCAAAGCTCAGAGAGATTTAGCAACTAGCTGGAGGTCACACAGCATCACACCCAGACCTGCGTGACGCTGAAACGCATACCCTCCGTGATCACCTGTGCCGAGTCTCAGCAGCCAGTGCCCAGGGGCCACCCACCGCTGTGAACCCTCACTGACCTCCTGCCCGAGCAGCGTGGGGACAGAGGACAACTTCTTTTCTGGTGTCCTTGTAACGGCTTGTAAGGTAGCTATGCTACTGCTGTTACCTTTGCGGGTACCTTTCCAGTTTTAGAGGTGGGGTGCCCTCAGGACGACAGTGCCCCTCCATCGTGCTGAGCACAGAGACCCCAGAGTCCTCCAGCCCGCCCGCCTCCCCTCCCATCTCTCTCGAGAGATCAACTGGGGTTCGTATCAGCCCTGCGAGGTGGACACCCAAAGTCACACGCGGTAAATACAGGCAGAGGGAGGGTCCCGGGCTGGTCGGTGGGGGCTCGTCCTCTCCTCCAGACAGAGGGCAAAGCTAGCGTGGGGCTCTACCCACATCCAAGACTACTCTTCGCCCCAAAAAGAAACCCCCCACTCCCCACGCCCCCTCCCGCCAGCCCCTGGCAAACGCTCATCTCCTTTCCGTCTCTACGGGTTTGCTGACCACGGGCATCGGACGGCACCGAAACCCTTGTACAACTCCCGATCTCTTGCCTGGCCTCTCTCACTCAGCACAGTCTCTTCAGAGTCCGTCCACGTTCTAACAGGCGCCAGTACTTCATTCTGTTTTGTGGCCGAATCGTATCCCACGTGTGGACCTCCTACATTTTATGAATCATTCATCGGACATTGGGGTTCTTTCCCCTTTTCGGCTCTTACGAACAATGCTCCTGTAAACGTTTGAGTAAAATTCTTCGAGCACCTGTTTGCAGGCCTCTTGGGCTCACACCTGAGAGTGGAATGCTGCGTCGTCGAGCAATTCTGCGCTCACCTTTTCCAGGAAAGCCACCAACCTGTCTTCCAAAGGGGCTGCTCCATTTCACGTTCCCTCTCCCAAGGTACAAAGGGCTCGTTTCTCCACATCCTTTCCAGCACTGGTTATCTTCTTTGTTTGCTGTCTGTTTGGTTTTTTTGTTTTATTTTGTTTTTTAAAAACTTTTTAGCATTTATTCATTTTTGAGAGAAAGAGAGAGTGCGAGTGTGGGAGGGGCAGGAGGAGAGGGAGACACAGAATCCCAAGCAGGCTCCAGGCTCTGAGCTTCAGCACAGAGCCTGACGGGGGGCTCGAACCACGAGCGGTGAGATCATGACCTGAGCCAAAGTCGGACGCTTAACCAACTGAGCCACCCAGGCGCCCCTGCTGTTTTTTAATAGCCATGCTCCTGGGTATGAGTGGTATTCTTACTGTGGCTTTGACTTTACGTTCTTGATGACCAGCAGTGCTGAGGATCTTTTCATGTGCTTGCTGATCATTTCTAGATCTTCTTTGGAGATACAAAGGTCCATGAAGTCTTCTTAAGGTCTTAAGAATTAAGACCTGTTCAAGCCTTTTGCCTATTTTTAAGTTGGGTTACTGATCTGTTGGCTGTTATAAGAGTTCTTCATATGTTTTGGAAACTAGACTTATCAAATATATGATTTGCAAATATATTTCCCATTCTTTTGGGTTCCCTCTTCACACGAAAGGATGCACAAAAGGTTTTTAATGAAGTCAAATGTATCTGTTTTTTTCTTTTGTTGCTCATGTTTTGGCTTAGTATCTAAGAATTCGTGGCCAAATCCAAGATCTTGTAGAATTATTCCTATGTTTTCTGCTGAGAGTTTCATGGCTTTAGCTTGTACCTTTAGGTCTCTGATCCACTTGGAGTTCATTTCTGTATGGGGTGTGAAGAAGAGGTTTGAGTTTATTCTTTTGCATGCGGACATCTAGTTATCTCAGCACCATTTGCAGGAAAGATGATTCTCTTTGCACATGAGTGTCTACATTGTTTCTTCTTAGGATGGCACCTGTCATATTTGAGTACGGCCCACCCTAATGACCTCGTTTTAACTTAAATACCTCTTGAAAGACCCTGTCTTCAACTACAGACACATTCTGAGGTTAACGAGGGTTATGACTTTCACATAAGAATTGGGAGGGAGACAATTCACCCTACAACACGATCATCTTTTTCCCCTAGTTCTTTTAACATGGTGTATTGCATTACTGGGTATTCATGTGTTGAACTACTCCTTCATTCCTGGAATAAGTCTCATTTGTTGTGTAATCCTTTTAGTACACTGCTTGCTGGTATTTTGTTAAGGATTTTTGTGCCTGTATCCACAAGGGATATTGGTCTGTAGTTTTCTTTTTTTTTTTTTAATTTTTAATGTTTATTTTTGAGAGAGAGAGAGACAGAGTGTGAGCAGGGGAGGGGCAGAGAGAGAGAGAGACAGAGACAGAGAGAGAGAGGGAGGGAGACAGAATCCTAAGCGGGCTCCCGGCTCTGAGCTGCCACCACAGAGCCTGATGCGGGGCTCGAAACCACGAACCATGAGACCGTGACCGGATGCTCAACCGACTGAGCCCCCCAGGCGACCTGGTCTGTAGTTTCTTGTGGTGTCTTTGGCTGTGGTATGAGGGTAATAATGGCCTCATAAATGACAGGGAAGTGATCCCTCCTCCTCTATTTTTTGAAAGAAATTGAGAAGCCCTGGTATTAATTCTTCTTTAAACATTTGATGGAATTCACCAACGAGGCCATTGGCCCTGGGCTTCCTCTGTTGGAAGATTTTGATTACCTATTCAACCCCTTTTTCTTATTTTAGGTTTATTGAGATATTGTGATTCTTCTCAAGATAGTGTTGGCAGGTTGGGATGAGCACTGGGTGTTATATGGAAACCAACTTGACAATCAACTATTTAAAAAAAAAAAAAAAGAGTGCTGGCAGTATGCACGCTCCTAGGGGTTCAGGCGTCTCATCTAGGTTATTGAATTTGTCGGCACACAATTGCTCCCAGGGCTCACTCAGGGTCCTTATTTCTGTAAGGGCAGCAGGAGTGCCCCCCCCAATTCTGATTCTTGCCTCTACTCATATGAGCTTCTTTCTTGTTTTCCAGGCCAATCTACCTAAAGGATGGTCTGTTTTGTTGATTTTTTAAAAATGTTTACTTATTTTGAGAGAGACAGCGAGAGAGCAGGGCAGGGGCACACAGAGAGGGAGACACAGAATCAGAAGCAGGCTCCAGGCTCTGAACTGGCAGCACAGAGCCTGATGCAGGGCTCGAACTCACGAACTGTGAGATCATGACCTGAGCTGAAGTCAGACGCTGAACTGACTGAGCCCCCCAGGCACCCTCTGTTTTGTTGATTTTTTAAAAAGTAGGCTCTACACCCAGTGTGCAGCCCAATGCAGGGCTTGAACCCACGACCCTGAGATCAAAACCTGAGCTGAGATCAAGATTGGACACTTAACTGACTGAGCTACCCAGGTGTCCCTGCTGATTTAAAAAAATATATTTTAATTTAGTCAGTCCTCTCTCTTGCTTTTCTATTATTTATCTTATCCATCTCCTCTCTAATCTGCATTGCTTCCTTCTGCTAGGTTTTAGCTCTTTCTTTCTTTCTTTCTGAGAGAGAGAGAGAGAGAGAGAGAGAGAGAGAGAGAGACAGCGTGAGCAGGGGACGGTCAGAGAGAGAGGGAGACACAGAATCTGAAACAGGTTCTAGGCTCTGAGCTGTCGGCACAGAGCCCGATGCGGGGCTCGAACCCACGAAGCGTGAGATCATGACCTGAGCCGAAGTCGGACACTTAACTGAGCCACCCAGGTACTCATAGCTTTGAGTTTCGTTGCCTCCTTTTGTAATTTCTTTGTGTGGGAGTTCAGGTGATTGATCTGAGATGTTTTCTCTTTTTTAATATAGGCATGTATAGCTATGAATTTCTCTCTGGTTGCTGCTTCTACCAAACCCCATACGTCTTGGTATGTTTGGATTTTTGTTTGTTTGTTTGTTTAGTATCTTCTTCTTTTTAAAAGTTTTTTTTAACATTTTATTTTATTTTTTGAGACAGAGTGTGAGCAGGGGAAGGGCAGAGAGAGGGAGACACAGAATCCGAAGCAGGCTCCAGGCTCCGAGCTGTGAGCACAGAGCCCAAAGCGGGGCTCAAACCCACGAATTGTGAGATCATGACCTGAGCCGAAGTTGGACGCTCAACAAACTGAGCCACCCAGGCACCCGTTCAGTCTTTTCTAATTTCCCTTGTGATTTCTTCTTTGACTCATTGGTTGTTTCAGAGTGTGTTGTCTGATTTCCACGTATTTATGAATTCTCAAATTTGTTTCTGTTACTGATTTCTCGATTCATTTGGCTGTGGTCAGAGGAGATATTTTGTATCATTTTAATCTTTTAAAAAATGTGCTTAGAATTTAAAAAATTTTAAATGTTTATTCATTTTTGAAAGAGAGAAAGAGAGAGCAGGGGAGGGGGCAGAGAGACAGGGAGAGACAGAATCCCAAGCAGGCTCCACGCTGTCAGCACAGAGCCTGATGCGGGGCTTGAACCCATGAATCATGAGATCATGACCTAAGCTAAAGTCCAACACTCAACCAGCTGGGCCACCCAGGTGCCCCTCATTTTAATCTTTTAGTCTTGAGACTTGTTTTGCGGTTTAACATGTGGTCTGTCCCAGCGGATGTTGCATGTGCCCTCGAGAAGCATGTGTGATCTGCTGCTGTTAGGCAGAGAGATCTACGTACGTGTTGGGTCTGGTTGGGTTGTAGTATCAATCCCATCCTCTCTTGCCTTGCTGGTCTTGCCTACTCATTCCATCCATTATTGGAAGGGAGGCTTTGAAGTCTCCAACTATTCTTACTGAGCCGTTATTTCTCCCTTTGATTCTGTTAGCTTTTGCTTCATATTGCCCTTTGTTTGGCTCTGTTGGTATGTGCATACATGTTTATTCTCATTACATGTTCTTGTTAAGTTAAACTCTTTATCATTATATGATGTGTTTCTTTGTTG
The DNA here is from genome assembly GCF_008692635.1 of Crocuta crocuta. Classification (NCBI taxonomy): domain Eukaryota; kingdom Metazoa; phylum Chordata; class Mammalia; order Carnivora; family Hyaenidae; genus Crocuta; species Crocuta crocuta. The sequence continues at coordinate 566,755 of NW_027531908.1, read as the reverse complement.
CTTGTAACAATTTTGGTCTCAAAGTCTAGTTTTTCTGATATTATTATAGCTGCTGCAGTTCTCTTTTGGTCACTATTTATTTTTTAAATGTTTTTATATTTGAGAGAGAGAGAGAGAGCACACGAGCAGGGGAGGGGCGGAGAGAGAAGGGAACACAGAATATGAAGCAGGCTCCAGGTTCTGAGCTGTCATCACAGAGCCCAAAGCAGGGCTTGAATCCACAAATCATGAGATCATGAGCTGAGCTGAAGTCAGATGTTTAACTGACTGAGCCACCCAGGAATCCCTGGTCACTGTTTAAGTGGCATATGTTTTTCTATTATTTTACTTTTAACTTATTTGTTTCTTTGGTTCTAGTCTCTTGTAGAGAGCATATGGTTGGATTATGGGTTCTCCACCATTAGCCATCCTGTCAATCATTACCTTTTAATAGGATAATTTAATCCTTTTACATTTAATGTAACTATCTGTACAGAAACTCTTCTGTGGTTTTGGCATTCAGTTTTGATATGTCTTATATCTTTTTTGTGCCCCAGTTCTTCCACCACTGTCTTCTTTTGTGTTTGAAATTTGCTACTATACCATTTTCTTCTCTTTTACTAAATATTTTTTATTTTCTTATTGGTTGCCCTGTATATTACAATTAACACATTAATTTATAATAAACTATTTTGTATTGGCTTCACTCACAAAGGTAATGCTTCTGTATCAGGCCATCCCTCCCTCATGTTGTTATTGATTGTCCACTGATACAGATTTATAATTATTGTTTTGTGTAGTTGTCTTTTTTTCTTTTTAATGTTTATTTATTTTTGAGAGAGAGAGAGAGAGAGAGAGAGAACAAGTGGGTGAGGGGCTGGGAAAGACACAGAATCTGAAGCGGGCCCCAGGCTCCGAGCTGTCAGCACAGATGTAGGGCTCGAACTCACAAACTATGAGATCATGACCTGAGCTGAAATTGGATGCTTAATTGACTGAGCCACTCAGGAACCCCTGTGCAGTTGTCTTTTAAATCATATACATGGAAAAAGAGGTGTTACTAACCAAAAATATATTAATCTGACTTTCGTATTTACCAAAGCAGTTCCCTTTAGTGTTCTTCATTTCTTCATGTGGATTCAAGTTACTCTCTCATGTCCATTGTTGTCTCAAAGGGCAGGTTTACTCGCAACAAACTCTAAGTTTTGTTTATCTGGAAATGTCTTGATGTCTCCTTCTTCTTTGCGAGGTAGTTTTGCCAGATATGGAATTCTTGGTTGACAGGATGTTCTTCTCTTTTAGCACTTTGCATATGTCACCATGCTGCTTTCTTGCTTCAGTGGTTTGTTTTTTAAGTTTATCCATTCATTTTGAGAGAGAGAAAGCATGAGCAGGGGAGAGGCAGAGAGAGGAGAGAGAGAATATCCCAAGCAGGCTGTGCACTATCAGCACAGGGCGCAACACAGGGCTCCAACTCCCAAACCATGAGATCATGACCTGAGTTGAAACCAAGGATCAGATGCTTTACCAACTGAGCTACGCAGGCGCCCCACTTCATGGCTTCTGATAACAGATACACTCTTGATCATACTGAGGCCCCTTTGTACGTTATGAGTGACTTCTCTCTTTTCAGGATTCTTTTTGTCTTTCAACATTTTGATTATAATGTACAAATCTCTTTGAGTTTATGCCACGTGGATAAACCTTTTGAACTTCTTGGCTATTCAAACTTTTGTCTTTTATCAAATTTGGGAAACTTTTGGCCATATTTCATAAAATATTCTTTCTTCTCCAGTGCTTCTGTAATTCCCTTTGTACATATATTAGTATGCTTGATAGCATTCTGCCAGCCTCCTAGGCTCTGCTCATCTTTCTTCCTTTTCCTGTTTGGATAATCTCAATAACTTATCAGTAAGTTCTTTGATTGTTTCTTCTGCTTGCTCAAATTTGCTATGAAACCCCTCTAGTGAATTTTTTCCTTCACGTATTGCTCTTTTCGAATCCAGAATTTCTATTTGGTTCCCTTTTGTTATTTCTATCCTTTTATTACTGTTCTCTATTTGGTGAGATGTTGTGCTTACAGTTCCCTTACTTCTTTGAGTCTGGTTTCCTGTAGCCCTTGAGCATATTAACAGAGTTGATTTAAAGTCTTTATCCAGCAAGTCCAACGTTTGGGTGTCCCAAGGGACGGTTTCTATTAATTTCTTTCCCAGCGTGAGGGCCATACTTTCTTGTTTGTTTGCATGCCTCGCAATTTTTTTGTTCTTGTTGGAAATCAGACATTTTGAATATTATAATGTGGCAGCTCTGGAAATCAGATTCTCCTCCCTCCCTCGGGTTCGTGGCTCATGGCTGCTGTTGCTGCGTGATTTCTCTGAACTAACTTTATCAATACAGTATTCTGTGCTGTGTGGGCAGTGGAGTGTCTGTATGATCGGCTTAGTGGTCAGCTAGTTATTCAACAGACGTTTCATGCAATGCTGAGATTAAACTGCCTCTTCCTTTTTTTGTTTTTAATGTTTTTAATTTATTTTTGAGAGACAGAGACAGACAGCACAAGCAGGGGAGGGTTCAAAGAGAGAGGGAGACACAGAATCCGAAGCAGGCTCTAGGCTCTGAGCTAGCTGTCAGCACAGAGCCCAACGTGGGGCTCAAACCCACGAACCACGAGATCATGACCTGAGCCGAAGTCGGACCCTCGACCAACTGAGTCACCCAGGCGCCCATAAACTGCTTCTTCCTTGATTGTCTTCCGAGTTTATGTAAACCTTTGACTTGTTTCCAGAGTTCAGATAAAGTTTATTCGGACAGTTTTTGACAGTTTACTTGCTGTTTCTGCGGCATTTGAGACCCTTGGAATTCTCTGCTCTGCCGTTTTTGCTGACTTCATCGCAGCCGATTGCTGGTCAGATCTCTTTTTTGATGTCTTTTGTTCCTCTGTGATACATTTAGGGGTGCGTTGACACTTGTTTTTCCTACTTGTGCCTGAAGGACACATTTCCTCCATCTCTTTTGTTCAAGTTTCGTCTATTATCTGTACAAATACTTCTTCTCCCCTTTAATTCTTAATCCTGAAGAGAGTTCCTATTAGAAGGATGACGTCATCCCCCACTTTCCTGTTTCTTAAATGAATTTTCCAATTTTTATATTTTCCACGTCTTTGCTCACCTAAGCTCCATTCTGGTTGATTTCCTCCGCCCTCTCTTTTGGGAACTAATTCTCTCTTCAACATTGTCTAAGCCCCTCTGCATCCCTTCCTCTGAGTTTTAAGTTTCCATGTAGCCTAGAGTTTTGATTTCTAGAACTTCTAAGATTTTGTTTCCAGAATTTCAATTTTTTTTGTTGGTCTTTTTAAAAATTATTACTTATTTCACATTTTCAATCATTTTGGACACACTTATCTTGTAGCCTGGGGGTTCCTTCTCAGAGGCAGGGGATATGAGGAGGGAATTCAGACAGGGCCATGATGTCACAGGATGTCAGTACGGATAGCTTTCCTGCAGTGGCAAAGCCAAGACGGGTTGGCACCACCGCCTTCTAATGCCAGGGCCACCTCAACTTTGAGCAAGGACTCCAGGGGACCAGAGGCTGGAGCACTTCCTCGGGCCAGCCCGTCTCCGTTATGTTATTACCACGATTGTTTCTGCAAACAAAACTCAGGTTTCGGTTCACAGCACCACCTGTTTGCCATGGAAGAGAGCAATGAGTGGTAAGAAGAATAAAGTAAAAGCCCTCACAATCCTGGTTCCCACGCTTCGCTGCCCCGACCACACTGGCTCAGCTCCCGGGCTTCGTTCCCGGCTTGATCGTTCTCCATAGCGCTGAGCACCACCGGGCACCCTGCGTATCTTACTTATCTATGACAGTCTATGCATCTACGGGAGCGTGTCAACTCAACAGCAGCTGGCGCTTTGTCTAGCTCCCTGCTGGACCTGCCACGTGCGGGGGCGGGGGCTGGCGTGCCATGCCCTTGGCCAGTACCGCCCAGCACCTCTGTGGCGGAGGAGCGGATGTGTACTTCCACCCCATTCGTCCTCACAGCGATCTTATGAGGCAGGTCTATAGCACCCCTACCCTACAGATGAGCAGACTGAGACTCTGGGGGCCACCACCTGTCTTTCCGCCCTGCCCCCCGCCATCTGCAATCGCACTGCTGTGGCTGCAGCCCACCCCCTCTGTTCCCCTGAGCCCCACGTCACACACCCAAGCCCTGCGCACTGTGTGCTTTGAAGGACATCACTGTTACTTTTATGCAAATGGCCTTCACTCGGGTCCAGGGAAAATGGAGAGAAGACTCACCTCCAACCTCCATCCCCCGAGGCTCCTCACACTTTTCTAAGAGAGCCACCAGTTAATGAACACGGGCATCTGTTTCCTCAAACATGCACCCCATGTCCCCTACCAAAATGCAGCAGACTCCTAGGCTATCTTGCAGGTGAAATGTGGACCCTCACCTGGGTTCAAACCATGGTTCAGGCTCGTAACATAAGCTCACCGTGCCTCTATTTTCATCCGCAAAGTGGGCATAGTAACCCCTACCTCATAGAATTGTTTGGGGATTCAGTGAAATTATGTATGTAAAGCAGCCAACATCGTGTCCGGCACACAGTAAGTGGTCATTTAAATGACTGTACAGTTAGAAACCTCTGCCCTTGGGGCGCCTAGGGGGCGCAGTCAGTTGAGTGTCCAACTACAGCTCAGGTCATGATCTCACAGTTCGTGGGTTCGAGCCCCGCGTCGGGCTCTGTGCTGACAGCTAGCTCAGAGCCTGGAACCTGCTTCACATTCTATCTCTCTCTCTCTATATCCCTCCCCTGCTCATGCGGTCTTTCTCTCTCTCAGAAATAAATAAAAACATTTTAAAAAATGTTTTTTTCTGCCCTTCACCTTCCACAGCTCTCTGCAACCCAGCCTTTGTAGAAACTGAACTCCTTTAAAAACCTTTTTTTAAACATTTATTTATTGTTGAGAGACAGAGCGCAAGCAGGGGAGCGGCAGAGAGAGAGCAACACAGATTCCAAAGCCGGCTCCAGGCTCCGAGCTGTCTGCACAGAGCCGGATGCGGGGTCTGAACCCACGAACCACAAGATCATGACCTGAGCCGAAGTCGGATGCTTAACCGACGGAGCCCCCCAGGTGACCCCATGTGGAACTCAGAAACTCCTTTAAAAAAAAGTTTAGGGGCGCCGGTGGGGGTTCAGTCCGTTGAGTGTCTGACTTCAGCTCCGGTCATGATCTCACAGTTCGTGGGTTCGAGCCCCACGTCGGGCTCTGTGCTGACAGCTCGGGGCCTGGAGCTGCTTCAGGTTCTGTGTCTCCCTCTCTCTGCCCCTTCTCTGCTCACACTCTGTCTCTTGAAAATAAATAAACATTTTTTTAAAAGTTTATTTATTTATTTTTGAGGCGGGGAGGGGCAGAGAGACAGAGGGAGGGAGGGAGAGAGAATCCCAAGCAGGCTCCATACTGTCAGTGCAGACCCCGACACAGGGCTCGAATTCGCAAACTGAGAGATCATGACCCAAGCGGAAATCAAGAGTCAGATGCTTAACCACCCAGGTGCGCCTCTTTTTTTTCCTATGTTGTTCTGAGGGCTGGTGAGTCGATTCTGGGAAGCTGGGGAGGATTCAGGGCCTAAACGTTTATTCATTCATTCATTCATTCATTCATTCGCGCAAGCAAGAATGCCCACACCAGCAGGGGAGGGTCAGAAAGAGACAGAGAGAGAGAGAGAGAGAGAGAGAGAATCCCAAGCAGGATCTGGCTGTCAGCACAGAGCCTGACACAGGGCTCGAATCCTCAGGCCGTGAGATCGTGACCTGAGCTGAAATCAAGAGTCAGATGCTTACCCAAACTGAGCCACCTAGGCGCCCTGCAATAACTAAACTTTTGAGAAACTCGCATATAAACTCTAATGCAGTAATTTACACTGCTCTGTGCCTGGGGTGCCTGGGTGGCTCAGTCAGTTAAGTGTCCGACTTCGACTCAGGTCATGATCTCACAGTTCGCGGGTCGGGCTCTGTGCTGACAGCCAGCTCAGAGTCTGAAGCCTGCTTCGGATTCTCTGTCTCTGTCTCTCTGACCCTCCCCTGCTCACGCTGTCTCTCTCACAGAAATAAATTAAAAAAAAAAAATTTTTTTTAACGCTCTGTGCCTCCCGGGGCCTTGGAAGTGAAGGAGGCAGTTGAGGCCCTGCCCCCCACACCCCCGCCCCCATCCTGGCCTGAATTTGGGTTTAGGGCAGGGGTC
>NW_027531908.1:557161-560353 GCF_008692635.1 Crocuta crocuta | reverse complement strand
CCCCCCCACCAGCCACAGACCCTGGGGACAGAGCCCTGCTGTCACGGAGCTGCCACACGCGTGGGGACAGCCGATAAACAGGCCTGTAAGTAAGAGACGCAGGCGGGGGGTGGGTCATGACCAAGTTGAGGTCATGGGCCCGGCCTTTCGCACACACCCCTTTCCCTCCCACAGCAGCAGCTCAGGCCCTATTTCTGTACTCCTTTGACAGATGAGGAAACTAGGGTCGGAGAGATTAAGTGACTCCATTCCGGGCACTGAGCAGTCCCCAGAGGCCCCACCTCAGTGGTGGTGAAACTTCAAAAGCTTGGGCTGATTGGGGGGCAGTCACTGGGGCCACCCTGCGTTTCTTCCCAAGGCAGCCCTGCCTCTCGAGAGGCCCCAGGGAGGGGCCGCTGCACCACTGCACCAGGCCTGACAGGTGGTTGCCAGGGGCTGGGACGCCCAAAGGCCAGTCTCTGTCACATTCCTCTTACGGATTCTGCTCCTAGAGACTTCCAGCCTCTCGGAAGGTTACCTACCGAGCCACCTGGGCAGCACGCGTGGCATGCAGCACCAGTGGGCACGAGGAAGGGAAAAGTGCGGGCCTGGGTCCTTCCACCAAAGCCAGGTCCCCAGGGAGCGCCCAGGTTGCTGCTAGATTCCTGGTGCGGGTGCTCTCTGGATCAACAGGCTGCCCAGGGGGGTCCTGAGGGTCCCGGGCATTCGGTCTGCAGCCTTGACAGCCTCTGTGGGCTCCAACCAGGCTCTGTAAGGCCAAGACCAGGTGGAGGGGCTCTTTGGTTTGGCCTGAGGAGGAGTGAGGTGGGATCGTCCGGGATGTCCCTGAGGAGGAGACCCAGGTGACAGAAAGGAATGTAGCCTTGGAGATGACTAACACAGGAATCTGTAAACCCCGAGGCGTGCGGTCAGGACCTCGGGCCTAAGGCGTCAACCTGCAGATTCTTACCATACACTCCTTGACCTTCTTCCACTTTGGAAACTAGAAAGGCAGGGTTTTCCCCACCACCGCCTTGCTCTGGAGGCTTGCCCGGGGTGGGTAAGGGGTCCTGGGCTCCCAGGGAAGGGGTGGCGTGGAGGGTCGGGGCAGGTATCGGCCTCTCCTGCAAACAGTGTTTCCAAGGACCCTGGGGCGCTGACATCTCAGCTCTCCCGCACACTGGCTCGGTGACCCGGGGCAAGTCACTCCACCTCTCAGAGCCTCAGTTTCCTCACCTGTAGGGCAGGTGGGACATTCTGGGAGGACACAATGGCTGAACGGGCTCAGGGGAGCCCGCACTCACTCTAATACTATGAAGATGTGTGCATTTCGGGTGGTGGAGCTCCTATGCACCCTGAAGTTTAAACCCAGTGACCCCAGGCCCTTGGGATCCCCAGGGCCATCCTACACAAGGAAATGACCTTGCAGTAGGCAGGTTCAGCCAGCGGAAGAAAACCGGTTCTTGGACGGTTTTATGGCAGTGTCACCTACAGGACCCGCGTCCACCTTACATTACAGCTGGATAAAGGTGTACTTGTGTATACACCGGAGGAACGGCCACCCAAAACAAGACCCGAAACGTGTCTACGAGCTGAGCTTTTCAAACTACAGAACAAGACCCAAGGGTCCCTGTTTTTACCTTTGTGGCCCACTCCTGGAACCTCAGGGCGGGGACCTTTAGCTCAGTCCTGCTCTTCACGGGGCAGACGGGGAAACTGAGGCTGGCGGACCAGAGCTTTGTGCAGGGCCGTGAACATCCCCAGCTCGGGCGGCTCGGCGCCTTCTCCTACGCGGGNCCCCTCGGGCTGGGGCGGGGGCAGCTTCCCCCCAGAGTTAGGGGCCCGGCGCCGACTTCGAGCCCCTCTGAGTTGCTGGGTCGTTGCAGCCAGGCGGGGAGGAGACCCAGTTCCCGTTTTGAAATGAGCCTGAAAAGCGCTTAATCCGGGCGAGGTCGACATGGAGCGGGAGGAGCGGGGTGCTGCTCCTCTTTCCCGCTCGGGGTGGGCACCGGCGTGGCCGTGGCACAAGCCCGTCCGGGAGGAATGCCCGCCACGCAGACCTCGAAGGTCCCCGTGGCCCCAGTGGGCTCCTCCGTGAATAAAGCTGGGGGCCGGGGGGGGGGTGTTTCTCCACCGGTTGCTCATATGGGGGCAGGGCTAATGTGGAGGCCTTGGGCGGCCTCCTTTCCTTCGGGGACCCAGGGACAGTTTTGGGAAGATGAAAAGTGGGGACACTGAGTGCGGTCCGCTAGGTGGCCCGCTTGGGGCTCCTCCGAGGAGTTCTCTGTGTTGAGCTCATACCCCCAGTGTCCCACGACCCCGCGTTGTGGCTGGAAGCTTTCCGCCCAGACGTGCACAACTGTTAACTTGGTTACTGACTGCAAAGTTAACGGGGTGGGTGTGGGGCGGGTGTCGGGCATCAGTGGGCAAACAGGCAGGAGGAAAAAGAGGGAAGGGATCCCTCGGGCCCCTCCTCCCGCTCCCCCACCCCACTGAGGACGAAGAAGGGAGTTTTGTTGGCTTTTTCCCTTACTCTTATTTAACATGGGGATTCTTTTCCTGGGTCCGTGGAGTGGCCCTGGGTGATNCCTTGCGTTTTGGGGGCGGGGGGAGTAGTTTTGGCGGTAAAGGGGTCAAGGGAAGGTCTGAATCCGTGCAGGGGGTCAGTTCTCCGGAGTGAGGACCTCCCCTCCTTCCCAGGGCCCCTTCGCAGCAGCCCTGAAGGTGGCCTCTCGTTTGCAAATAAAACTCTGTTTGCCCTTTTCTGTCTTGAGGCCTTGATGTGTGCTGGTGGTTACAGATAAGGAAAGATAGGGCACACGGTGGGGAGGGGCAGGAGGTGACGTGGGCAGCGGTGGGGCATTTCTCTCTGACCTTTCTGGTGACCCGGAGGGGGGGCATGCCTCACCCCCCGGGTATCTGGAAACTGCCTCCAAGCAGCCCCTCAGGCCTGGATCCTGTCCCAGCCCTGCCGCAGGGACGTCCAGGGAAGTGGGATTTAGACCCTTTTTTGGGGTGGATGGTCGGCACTGTTTTGATTTTTGTTTTGTTTTTAGGGGGTAGAGTAATTGATTTCCTCCAGCAACAGCTCACGCGTGCTTTGGAAGTGAGCTTCGAATAAAGGACGGGATTTGTAAACACTCGGCTCCCGCCTTTGACTCATGGGCCGTCCTGGGCAGAAAGTGAAAGTGGGGGGGTTGCCCTCCCCCCCCC
>NW_027531908.1:532172-557055 GCF_008692635.1 Crocuta crocuta | reverse complement strand
CCCCCCCCCCGCACCGCCCAGCCCAACTCCCTGCTGCAGCCAGCGGCTCCTTCCTGTGCCCTCCGCCTGCAGGCTGGCGAGTTGCCAGCCGCCAGAGCCCGGTGCCCAGCAAGTGGTGAGGTGCACGGCCACTTCCTGGTTCTAGGTTGTGGAGCCTTCCTGGGGGAGCCCTGCCCCCTCCCCCCCCATTCCCCGGGCAGAGTGGACTGATTGGTAGAGACTAATGGGCCCCCCGCCTCGGTGGCCAGCGGTGTCTGGCTTTCCGTCCACCGCTGGTGGGCCCTGTTCTCGGAAGAGCAGCACTCTCTCTTTGGGTCCTCGGGAAGCCTGGGCCGGGCCAGGAGTGGGGGGCTGCCCAGACCCAAAGNGGGGGGGGGGGGCCTGGAGCCTGGTCCTTTTTTTCTTTTTTTTTTCCCCTCTCGCTAACTGATCCTCAAGCTGTAACCAGGGGCACCCCAAGGCAGACCCCAGATACCTTGCCTCAGCAGGCCAGCGGCCAGTGGAGCGTTCTTTGTTTCACAGGGAAATGTTGGCGAACGAGTGCAGAAAGCAGCACCCTGCTCGCTGCATACTTGCCTTTGGGACCTCGGGGTGCCCGGGGGACGCCTGCCCTCCCACCTGAGGCTCTGCCCTTTTGTTCGAGCAGAAGAGACCGCCAGGTGTCCCGCAGCGCTGGGCCGCCCGGTGTGCTTGGGCGGGGAGCACTGGTCGCCGCCCAGGTGCCCAGGTGGTAGCTGGCGCGTTCCCCGGGCCCTTTGGTGCTTGCAGCCCCGCTCCGGGTGCCTGTGCTCCTGCCGTCCGAGAAGCCCGTGGGCGCTTAAAGTTGTCATGTTTGGGGACTGTTCCCACGGTGGTGGTTTGCATTTGAAGGCTGGCTCCTGGATGCACGGTTACAGTGGGGATAGTGGGGACCTGCGTGTGTGGCGGGCGCTTTGGGTCTGCCGTTCAGTGCTGCGGGGGAGTGTTGATCTTTTTCGCTAGTTTTCAGTTGTAGAAGACAGTCTGCTCTCAACTGACCCCCTTCCTAGGGCCTTTACAGCCTCTAGCGAGAGCCAGCTGGAAGATGCGTTTTGGAGGAAGCCCCTCCCTGCTCGCTGCAGGCCCCAAGGGTACTGGGGGACCTCGTCAGAAGTTAGTGAGGTGTTTGGAAGTCCTTTTCCAACCCCTCGAAAAATGTCACCTGGAGTGCAGTGCTAGTTCAGGTGTCCCTCGTCCACTTTCTCTTCGTGTGGCTAAAGTCGGGCTTGGTGGCGTGTGGGAGCGTGGTGACGACGGGCTGGTGGGCTGCGGGGGGGTCCCCGTTGGGGTCCCGGTTACCAAGAGCCCCAGGACGCGGAGGTGGGAATGCCTTCACCTGCTGGCTGCTGTCACAGTGGCCGCTGCCCGCAGACAGGAACATGTTCCCAGTTCCATGTGGCTGGACCCCCGTAATGTGTTACTAGAAGGGAAAGGAGCCATTTCAGGTCCGTGACTAAGAGCTGAGGGGACACCTTTCCTGTACGATGGCAGTGACCTGGATGGGGGTGCAGTATGCGTGTAAGGGACAGAGAGAGTGCCACGGGCCTCCTGAAGGAGGCATTCCCCCCAGCTGATTGCCAGCCCCTTCCAGTGCCAGCCCTGGCATTGACAGGGCATGCGCGGTGCCCGCCCAGCGCAGGGGCTGGGTGTTGAGAGCTCAGACTCCCTCTGGCTGTGGGCTCACAGATACGGCTCGCGCCCTCGGTGCTCCGTCCTAGCTGCCTCCAGGCTGTCTCCGCGGGGCTGGTTGTGAGTCTGGGCTTAGAGACACTGATGACCTGGTGACTGTCCCTAGTGATGACAGAAAGCCCTAGGCCCCATAGGCCTGTCAGAGAGGCTGAAGGAGCGATGGGGAGTAGAATCCGCAAGAAGAGATTGGGGTACATGCTGGCATTTGGGCTGTGTTAACTCTACCACCGTGGGCGGGGTTCCCAGCGAGCCCCGGGCGGTAGTGTTCCCAGTGTGTGGGCTGTAGTAACATCCACTTGATGCTGAGGGAAGGCAGGGTGCTCAAGGCCCCGGCCGCTCTCCCTGCGTGTTCCTGAGCGGATGTGTTTGGGGAGCGGAGGCCAGGCCACGGTGGGCAGCAGCGTAGCCCAGTGTGGGGCGAGTTGGGGTCAGGACCCTGACGGGCGTGGCGGTGAGCCCTCCGGGCTCCCCAGGGGCATCCCTGGAGCTCCTGGGAGTCCGGCACGGCAGCTGGTGCGAAGCGGTGCCCACCCATGACGTGGCCTGGTTCCCATCAGGCCCCGCAGAAGGGGAGAGGCGTGGGGCGCTCCCATCTCCCTTCCTGGGATGGAACACACCAGGGCCCGCAGGCCACGCCCCCCTCCCCCCTCCGGCAGACCCTCCGTGGTCTGGTCCTAGAAAGTTGCTGCACCCTGGTGCCCACGGGGCTGGGCCCCTGCCTCTGTACGTGTGTGGGGCCACCTGGCCTCCAGGGGCCTTGGGGAGACCAGCTGATGCGAGAGGATGGTCCTTCCCTGCCCAGGACAGAGTGCGGAGGCCAGTCGCTCTGTCTTCACTCACAGCATCCCCTGAAGACCTTTCCCTTTGAGCCGTGGGTCACTTGCCGCTTCCCAGCCCCGTGGGAGGTGTCATTCAGCGCAGCCTGTGGCCTGCCCTTGGGGGTGCCCCGCGGGGATGCACGTGGGTGTTGCTGGGGCTCCCCCACCGATCACCAGTGTCGCCAGGTTCTGGCCTGCCAGGTGCCTGGGCCAGAGCTCAGTGTTTCTGAGCATGCGCGCGCGTGTGTGTGCGTGTGTGTGTGTGTATGTACAACTCCCCAAAGCCCCCTGGGCCCTCACACCCCTTGAGAGGCACCCCTAGCATGGCAGGGGGGGCTCAAAGGATGTCTGGAGACAGAGCCTTGCAGTGGTGATGGGGGTGCAGCTGGCGAGCCATGGGCCCCGCTCGGCAGTGAGCTCTCGGGTCCATGTTGGGGCGAGAAGGGAGCCGTTCAGAGGCTGGCTTCCCCACGAGGCCGGCGGGCCGGGGAGAAGCGAAGACCTTGGCAAACAGCGGGTTGAGGAGGCATGAGGCGGGCCGGGGGCCCGGGCCCCCGCCGCTGTGGGTACGGAGCCCAGAGGACAGGGCGGGGGCTGGGGACAGTCTTGCAGGCCCGGTGGAGGGGACCGGGCCAGCCGGGGCCGGGCTGCCTGCTGCAGGAGAGCAGGTGTGACCTAGAGCCGGGGTGCGCTCCCTGCCCGAGCAGGGTGTGGCGGGCTCAGCCTGCTGGTCTGTGCCCCTCCCCGGGGGTCCCCTCCCCTGGCCCCACAGGAAGAGGCAGTTGGCTCTGTCTGTCATGGAAGCTGACCCTGGCCTCACGGAGACCGTTTCCTGAGACCTGGATGGCCAGCCCCGGGGCGGCCGCCGGTCAGCCTGGGCTGCCTGGGCCACAGGTTCTCCCGCTCTGCGATGGCCCTCGGCGCCCTGTGTGCTGCGCTGGGAAAAGGGTCCCAAGAGGCGGTGGTGGGGAGTCTGGTGTGGGGCGAGCGGCCTCGTTTGAGGCCAGCCTCTGCCTCTTTCTGGCCGGGTGACCTTGTGCCCTGTCAGCCCCAAGCCTCTGTCCCCCCCCCAAAGACGGAGCTCACGTGACCCCCACTGGTGCCATGCCAGGCGGACGGCAAGGAGACTGGGACTGGAGTGTGGCAGTGGGGCCCCCCAGGGGCGCAGAGTGTGAGCCCCCACCCCGACCTCCCGCAAGAGGCCGAGCATTTGAAGGCCGTGCTCATTGCTGGTGGGAACGGTGGATCTGAGCAGGACCTGTGTCCCCTTCCCTCGCTGAGGCTGGGGACGGACTTCTACCTGTGAAGACAGCGTCCTCAGTGCCTCCTCTCCTCCCAGGACATGCCGTGGACCTCCACCGTCTCCTCCCCTGCGGTCCCTCCCCTTGAAAGCTGGGGCTCCCCCCACCCCCAGGCCCAAATAAGGGCTCCTTGCTCTGGGCCAGGCCAGCCTGGAAATGCCCTGTGTGGCCCCTGCCCTCTCCTGGTCTCATCCCTCCATGGCTGAAAGTGCTCCATGGCCACCTGCAAGGGAGTGTCCGTGTGTCCCTCGGTCCGTCCGGCTGCCCCGGAGCGTCCAACCTGGCCTTCCTCCACCGCCACCTGTGGGCCGCCGCCGCCCCGTCTTGGGGGTGTTTTCCGTGGTGGCGATTGGACAGAGGACCTACTCGTTTGTCCGGGGACACCCGATGAGGTCTTGCCAGATGCCCTCGTGGGCTGAGCCTGGTGGACTTCTGTGTTTGATCCAGGGTCCTAGGTCCCTGTGGAGGAGGGAGGCGGGTCCCAGAGGCGGAGTCCAGGCCCCTTGGGAAGCAGTGGGAGCTGCCTGTCTGGCTCCGGGCCAGCGCCTGCCTGGCCGCCTGCAGCCCCGGGACCCGCCTCCCACCCCCCAAGGCCCGCATGGAGCCCCTCACGCAGTGGAGCACGTGTGTCCCCAACATAGTGCGGCCAGTTCGTGTCCCCTGCCACCTGCCCACTTTGGAGACTCTGGGTCACAGGCTTTCACTTGTGTTTGAGGGTTTTTGTGGTTTATCTGAGTTTCCGCTCTGGGCAGTTTCAGATCCTCTCGAGTCGAAGGCAGTGCGTCTCCACTTTGACCTTCACCCACTTTGCACGTGCTGGCCGCCTGGCCTGGCGGGCATCCTCTGGGAGCAGGGTGGGTCCCCTGCACCTCGGTCTCCACCCCCCCCCCCCCCCACCGCTGAGGAGCCGGCCCCCTCCCCACTGGCGATCCTAGCAGAGAGTGGGCGCTTGGCAGAGGCTTCCTGGCTGTCCCCGGAAGGAGCGCCACTTGCCCGCCGTCTGCAGGACCTCGTCGGAGTGGAGTCCCCGCTCCGTGAGCAGGAGGGCTGCCCTCGCCAGGGGAGGGCCGTCTGTGCAGTAAACAGCTTTCCGTGGTGAAGCGGCTGCCAGTGGGGGTGTGGGGGGTGCAAGGCGGCCAGCCTACCCGGGGGCTTGAACGGTGAAATTAATCGCTCCCGCACTGTGTGTGCTTACAAACCTTGATGCCCACGTTCTAGAAGAATGGTTTCCAGCCAACTGGCGTTAGGCGGGCCCGTGGGATCTGGTGCCAGTGAGTTGGCACTATACATTTTACTCCTGTTTACCCCAGACGACTAGGTCCATACCCTGTTCCCCTGGGAGCAGCTGGGGTGGGGGGGCAGGCAGGGCAGAGTTTCCAGCCTACGGATTCTACATGTCCTTTGTCTGAAAGTGCTGGGGTCTCTTTTTGGCACCTGCGCTTCCCCACCCCCTGCACGGGGGGGGCCTCTTCCAAGCCAGGTGAGGGGGGAGCAGGGAGCAAGGTCGTGTCCCTCAGCTCTCACTGCTGCTGTGAGCGGGTGGGGAATGCAGGGTCCTGAGCACCCAAGGAAAAGTGGGGTTCACCCTGGTGCTGTAGGAGTGGCCAGTGCAGACAGGTGGAGTGGCACCCTGAGCCCCCAGAGTGCCCAGCTTCTCCTGGTTTGTCTTGTCCCCAGACCTGCACTCATTTCCCAGCCCTACCCCATTATCAGGAAGCAGGCCCCAGGCAGGTTTCATTCATAAGACCTTGAGCACCTGTGTCTGAGAGATAGGCGCTCCAGAAAACCTAACACCGCGGTATCTCGGCCACCCCCAGAAAACTTAAAGCCGCAATCCCTCTATCACCCACAACGTCCTAACGCTGAATCCAAAAGATTATCAAAGAGTGGTGAAGGAAGCACCCATCGTCGATTCGCTTTGCAGCCTGGCTTGGGCACCAGAGTCCAGGGCCACCTCCCAGTGGCCCGTGCCCACTCTTGATTGCCGGACCGTGAAATGGAGCAGCACCGGCCTGTCCCCTTCCATGTGACCTGGGAGTCCCAGGCTGGGTGTAGAAGTTGACCCCAGTGATGGGCAGCCTTCCATGTCACACGGGTCCACCTAGCCGCAGCGGGATTGGGCCCTTCTGGTGCCCCCGTTCGCCTTCGTTCCCCTCTTGATTTGGGAGCCCCGGGGTGCCCCACTGGGGACTCCTTCGAGGAGGTGCTGGAGGTCCCTGGCAGTAGATGCAGGACAGGCCAAGCCGGCCCCGCTGGGAGTTTTCTCTCTTCTGTCCGCGGCCAGTGTAGCTGGACGGGCTTCTGCCCGGCCATTTCTCCCCACCTGGCATGGCCGAGGGGGCAGGGCTGGGGTGTCCGTGTTCCTGCACGGAGCCCAGGCCTGCGGAGAGGGGCTGGCGCGCACCTGGAGGGCTGCTCGGGGGAGTGCATTGGGTGCTGCAAGAGCCTTCCCGCTCCGCTGCCAGACGTGATGCTTCTGGGTACGTGGCTAGCTGGGTGGCTCGTGGTTATAACGTGGAGTTGGGAGGGTGCTGAGGGGCTGGGCCTGGTCCGCCGGGACACGGAGGCCGGTACAGGGCTGCATTTGTGTTAGGTAGACGTGTTTTCAGTGTGTGTCCCACATGTGACCTCAGCGTGTCCACACAGCACCTGGGAATGGGTGTCCAGAGACCCTCAGACTCCGGTCCCCGGCCCTCTGCTGTGCCGTGTCCCCCTCCCCGGGTGACGTGGGAGCCAGCGCACCTCCCTCTGTTCCAGCCCGACATGCCAGAGTCACCCAGCTCCGTAGCCATGGGCCAGGACGTCACTGGTCCCCACATCACCGCGGGTGGGAAGCTGTGGCACCCGTGTCTCTGTCTGCGGGGCCGGGTTGGGAGCACTCGGTGGGGGGCTGGAGGTCCGCCAGTGAGGGGAGCTGAGTTCAGAACCCTGGTGTGGGAGACCCTCTGCGAGGCCCTCCTTACCCGGTGCCCTTGATGGAGTGGTGACAGCCGGGCCACCTCGTTCTTCAGCTGCTTGAGTCCCATCCCCCAAAGGCCCACGTGGGTCAGCTCGGCAAAGACACCGAGGGCAGGGGGCCTCGGCCTTGCCTTCTGTGGCTGCGCACACTCACTTGGACCTCATAGGTCACCTGGCGTCTTGGCACCAGCAGAGGCGAAGGGCTCATGGCCGGGCTGACCCTCAGTACCTTTCTTGCCGTGTTCTCCGGGTCTGCCGCTGCCGGCCTCGCCCAGGAGGGCAGTGGTCTGTTTAAGTTTTGTTTTTTTAATGTTTATTTCTTTTAGAGAGACAGAGAGTGCGAGAGAGAGCAGGGGAGGGGCAGAGAGAGGGACACACAGAATCGGAAGCAGGCTCCAGGCTCTGAGCTGTCAGCACAGAGCCTGATGTGGGGCTCGAACCCACGAACCGTGAGATCGTGACCTGAGCCGTAGTCGGATGCACAACCAACTGAGCCCCTCCAGGCGCCCCAAGTTATACTTTCCTTCCTGGTCTCAGAATGCAGCCCTGACCCCACCCAGGAGACTGATGGATAGTGTGCCGGCTCCACGTGCCTCCGGGCCGGGTGGCAGAAGCCGTGTGTGGCACACCCCTGGTTCCCGCCTTGTCCCTGCGCTTTGCCCCGACAGGTGGGCTGGGTCTGGACAACCCGGCTGTGGCCATCGGGACCCCAGGGGCGGCAGCGTTGCTGAGCGCGACTCCATCCTTTAGGATCGAGGTGGCCTTCCCCTCTGAGGAGCTCGCTGGGCTGTGCGGCCCTTCCTGTGGCCCCAGGTCCGTGGCCCCAGGCCTCGTATAGGAGCTCCGAACGCTTGGCCGTGAGCCTCGTGCGGGATTGTGGTTGGCTTGTGCTTGAGCAGTTTTCCAAAATGGAAATTCTTTCGCATTCTTCCTTTGCAAAAGAAACGTGTCCTAAACACAGCGTGCCTGTTGAGGAACGTGATCGGAGGGTGAGCCCCCCCGTCCTAGCGGGCTGGTGTGCAGGCCCTGGGCCATCATCCACCTCCCGGTCGGGGCTTCCCACGGTGGCCTGTGGCCTCCTTCATCCTCCTCAGTGTCTGTGGAGCCACCACCCAGCCCGGAGAAGTGTCCAGGGGCAGGGCCAGGCCGGGCTTCCCCTGCGGCTCTGCTCACCTTGGCCTGCCGTCCACCTGTGCTTTGAGCAGAGGTGACCGACCCCGAGGCCTTGGCTCCGTCTGCAGGGGTGACGGTGTGCATGCTCCTACAGGGGTGCGGCCACTTGATGCTGCCCGCCCCGGTGCCTGTGTGGTTTTTTTATTTTTAACGTTTTTATTTATTTCTGAGAGAGACCGACAACGTGAGCAGGGGAGGGTCAGAGAGACAGAGAGACACAGAATGTGAAACAGGCTCCAGGCTCTGAGCCGTCAGCACAGAGCCCGACACAGGGCTCGAACCCACGAACTGTGAGATCATGACCTGAGCTGAAGGCGGACGCTCAACCGACTGAGACCCCCCAGGTGCCCTGGTGCCTGTGTGGTTTTATGACCAGAGAGCCTCTCCCCGAGTCCCCCTCCCTCCATGACAGCTCCCAGGCGCCAGGCTCTAGGGGTGTCTGGCCCAGGCTCTCTGACTGTCCCCTTGCCGGTCTCCTCCGGAGAGGTGGGTCCTGGCTCCTGGAAGGGCTGGTGGGGGACCCCCAGCCTCTTAGGCTCTGCCTGCCCTTCCTTCGTCCCTGTTGAGCTGGTGCTGGGGACGGAGGACAGGCTCCAAGAGGTGTGAGAAGCAGACGTCTGGGCGCTGGCTGTCACCCTCAGCACCAGACAGGATGCCACAGCCCCGCTGTCACCCTTGGGTATTTGCAGGGGTCTGTTTGCAGGAAGGGGGAGGGCCCATTGCTGTGCAGTCCCTGCGGATCATGGGGCATCGTGTGCTGGACAGCGCCAGCCCTTTCTGCACATGTCCTGGGGCCACAGAGTGGAGGTGGAGGCGGAGGCAGGCATCACCTTGGGCCACCGTGTGGGTCCTCCTGTGGCCAGTAGTGACCGTGGACATGCAGCGAGTGCGTGCCAGCGCCCAGCACCGTGCTCAGAGCTTCCGCAGTGTTGTCTGGGCTCCCCTGGCGGTGCCTGGCTCAGGTCCTGGCGGCTGTCCGTCTGTCCTGGGTGCTCACCTCAAGGCAGGGTTGGGGGACTTGTTCCCGTGTTAGTGGACAACGCTGGCCACGGGTTTGGAGCAGCAGTGGTCGGGGGAGGGAGGGGGGAGGCCTTGGGGCATTTCTCAAGTCCTGGTGGCCGCCTGAGCATGTCCCTGCATCAGCAGTGCCTGTCTCTCCTCCACCTGGGTGGGAGAGGTCAGCCTGTGTCCCCACCCAGATCGATTTTTAACCCCTGGCTGCAGCCTACCTGTTCCCTGGCTTCTAGGGCCAAGTGGCGGCGGCAGCAACAGTGCTAGGTGCCTGCCACCCACACCCCTGCCAGATGCAGGGAGGGCAGGCGGCGGGGGAGGGGGTGGGGGTGGGGTTCACAGAGATCCCAGAAGGTGGCCATGGTGCTCTGACCACGTGTGGGCTGACCTGCCAGGAGTGGGGGTGGGGCAGCGGGGTGTGAGCATGACCCAGGTTTGCACTGGGCTCCCACGCCTCTCTGGTGGTGAAGACCCACCCTCATAGCCATCAGCACGAGCTGGCACGGCCACTCTCCCCTCTGAGCTGCCGGCGGGGCCCGCGGACCCCGTGCCGACTGTCTGGCGACCCGGGGAAGAGGGAGAGGCGCCAGCTCCCTGCAGGAGTGCATGGAAGAGGGGGTGGGGCTGTGGGCTCCCCGGGGAGACGGGCCTCGGGGTGGTGGTTCTAGGGTGTCCCTCGAATGTGCTGCAGCTCTGCTTGGTGCATCAGAGGTGCCCCTGTTGTCTCTGAACCATGCTCAGTTTGGCTGGAGTGGTTTTTGTGGCAGGTGCCCGTTACTTTGGTGTAGACATGCCCGCGTGGCAGGTGGCAGGCACCCCTGGGGTGCTCGCCAGCTCACAGAGCTCCCCAAGTTTTAGCCATCCGCTTGCAAGGGCGGGTCGCAGTCACCGATGTGGGCTGCCCCCGGTGCTGTCTGGCGCCTCACACGGAGGGCAGTGCCGCTCAGCCCCAACCTGTGTGAATATTGTGATGGGGACTGGGACACACGGAAACCTGAAGTGTAGCAGGGCCAGAAATGTGGCCCGGTGCTCACATTCCACACGCGCTCTGCAGTCCACTCCGTGCCCCGCGAGTAAAATCAGGGCTGCTGGCTGCCACCCAGGATAAGTTAGGGCTTTGGTGTCAGGACCTGCCTGTGTGTTGTGGGCTGTGGGCTTGGAGAGCGTTTCTAAAAGCTGACGTGGAGGGGGGTTGGCGGGGTTCGGTCCACAGCAGCCCCGCAGTTACTGAGAGAGCGGGGGGGTGGGGGGGACATGCCCTTGCCTGCCCTCCCCATTGGCCTGGGGCCGGGCGTGTCACACCCCAGCCGCCATCACAAACCAGCGCCCGTTCTCGTGGTTACATCAGAACCCCGCCGCCAGGGGGCCCAGCTCCGCGCGCGGCACGTGGTTCCGTGAGCGGCCTGCCTGCCCGGCTCGGCAGGGTCAATGCTGTAGTGCTCTCTACGTGTGAATCATTCCCCCAAAGCTGCCACGGCTGGGCACAGCCAGAGTCGGCCCCCAGTAGGCAGGCAGTGGGCGTGCAGCGTGTGCGCCAGGAGCAGCCACGTTCAGGGGCCCCCGTCTGCCACCGCTGGCCGTGTGCCCAGGCAGCCACCTTCCCGCTCTTGTGTCGCCCACCTGCCCGGGTGGCCTATGTTCACGTTCCCTCCCTGCCCCAGCCTGAGAGCAGGAGGCAGAGCGGTTTGGTGACAGGTGAGGGCCACTTTGAGCAGGGCGAGTGGCGCGAGCCAGACAACTTGGCCTCGTTGCGATCGCTCGGGGGGTCCACAGGGCTGGGAGGGGTGGTGGGGCCTGGGTGACCGGCCCACCTCTGCTATGCCTCCTCCCCCATAGGTGCTGCCCGGTTGGGCCCAGAAATGGGATGTCAGGCCGCCGAAAGGAGCATAGTGGAAGCCAGGGCGTCCCCGAGCCGCTGCTGTGACGGCCAGTGAGCGAGCAGCAGAGGATGTCCACCAGCACGACGGTCGCCCCCACGGGGATCCCAGCGGCCCCGGGCCCCGTGAACCCGCCCCCTCCGGAGGTCTCCAACCCCACCAAGCCAGGCCGCAAGACCAACCAGCTGCAGTACATGCAGAATGTGGTGGTGAAGACGCTCTGGAAACACCAGTTCGCCTGGCCCTTCTACCAGCCCGTGGACGCAATCAAGCTGAACCTGCCCGTGAGTACCCCTCCTCCCCGGGGTCATCCCTGCACACACACCCTGCGGCCCCCTTCCCGGACGGGCCACCCCTTGGGCCCAGGCACCACCAAGGCGCTGGTTAGTGGTGCTGGGAAGCCAAGCACAGCCCGGGGGCCCATGGTGACCAAGGAGCAGAGGGGCTCCTTATGGGTTGGGAGGGGGAGGGAGCAGGAGCCAGGACTCACCTGAGGCTGCCTTCTGTTCCCGTGCACCCTGGAGAGCGGGGCACCTGCCCCTTGAGGTCACGTTCTGGGGGTGCTGCCCCAGCACAGCCGCAGTGCAGGCCTGGCCGTCTGCTGGGTTCCTTATCTGGACCCGAGTAGAGAATCCCTGAGTGTTTTAAGCAAAGCCCTGTGTCAGGAGCTGGCGGCCTGGATTCCCGGCCCAGCCTTTCACCAGCCTCCCGCGGACCCTGGGTTTGGAATCCGGGAGGGGGCCCGGCCCCGTCTCCAGCACGACCGGCTCTGGGGCCTGCGTCTCTAAGAACTCCCGTGCGGGCAGAGGCTGTCAGGCGGGAGGCGTGTGGCGGGGTTTGCGGCTGCCTGGGCACTTGCCCCACACCCTGCCTCTGCCGGGCCCGGCACCTGGCTCACCCGCGAAGACCACGTGGCGTGCGGTCAGTGTCCTTGGGAACGGCAGAAGTGACTGCGTGGCGGGCGCTGATGACCTCTCCAAAAATCTCTCTCGTAGGATTATCATAAGATAATAAAGAACCCGATGGACATGGGGACTATCAAGAAGAGGCTAGAAAACAGTTATTACTGGAGCGCGAGCGAGTGTATGCAGGACTTCAACACCATGTTCACAAACTGTTACATTTATAACAAGGTAAGGGTGCGAGCGGCCCCAAGACGCCCCTGCAAGCCAGCTGGTCCCACACGCTGCCCCCGCCCCCCAGGGGTAAAAACTTCAGAGGGAGCTCAGGGACCAAACGCTTTAAACAGTCTGTGCCCTCAGACCTAGACCCCCCCCCATAGTGATGTGGGGGTCAGCGCAGGCTCGGGCGCGTGCAGCCGCCAGGGCGGCCAGCTGCGCTCTCCCCTCTCCCACGTGCAGCGCCCAGAACAGCAGGGACCCCGCCTGTCAGGGGAACACGTCCACGAGCGGTTTCTAGCGGGGAGAGTAGATGAGGGAGGGTCCACATGACCCTATGTTTGTAGGGGGTTTGCCGTTTGCAACAGCGACGTGATAACGCAGAGGCGAATCAAGTTGACCCGGGTAGAAGGTGGTGTTTCCTCCACGAGAAGGTGGTCACCCTTCTCGTCTCCACACGGAGCGCACCCCCTGGGCCTTGGCCGCCTCCCACCCCTGCAGATCTCCTAACAGATTCTCGTCCGCGTTTCTGCGAGCTGCACCCTGCGCGGCCCTTGGCAAACGCGGGTTCCTTTCTCAACAAGTGACCTTGGCTCTCCCTGTGTCTTCAGCCCACAGATGACATAGTGCTAATGGCCCAGGCCTTAGAGAAAATTTTTCTGCAGAAAGTGGCCCAGATGCCCCAGGAAGAAGTTGAATTATTACCCCCTGCTCCGAAGGGCAAAGGCCGGAAGCCAGCTGGCGGAAGCCAGAGCACAGGTAAAGGGGTGCACGGGCGCTGTCACGTTACCTGACGTCCCCGGGGACTGACAGTAGCCTTCCTCCTGCGGCTCCCTCGGCCCCTCTGAGCCCAGTGTCCCTGTCTGCGAAGCCGGGGCTGTCTGAGGCCCCGCTGGCCCTGGGCGGCCTCGTTACAGGCTGCCTTTGGGCTTGCTGCCGTGGGGGGACCGTGGTTGTGCCAGATCCCCGTCCTCTGAGGCCACCTCTTCCAGAGGTCTGCACAGGGGGTCCCTGTGGGCCCCTGGGGCCTTGCCTGCCTGGTGTGCATTGTGTTCTCGGTGACAGGAGAGGGCTGTGCGCCCGGTCGGGCAGGGCAGTGCGCTGGGAGCCCTGAGGCTCTTACGTGGCCCAGGAACCCGGAAGGAAGGGGCAGGCTGATGCCGGGGGGGGGGGGTGGCCCGCACGGGTCCCCAGCGCCGCCGGCCATCCCACTTTGCAGATGGGACTGTGGGTAGTTAAGGGGCTCGGCCTGGGCCGCTCAGCTGGTTCTTGGTGGAGTCTGCGTCACTGCCTGGGGTCGCAGGTCGCAGGCTCTCCCACCCAGGCTGTGCCTCGTGCAGACCCCCTGGTCCAGAGTTTAGCCTCTGGCTGGACGGAGAGCCTGGAGAGGCGGGTTCCGTGGGGGCATCAAGGCTCGGGGCCGGGGGTCTCAGGAAGTGGGGCTCCCTGGCACTGGTGCGCTCTGGCCAGAGGATGGCCCAGGAAGCTTCTGGAAGCTGGCTGCCAGGTAGAGCTTGGTGTGTTCAGTGTGCTTTGCTTGTCTTCAAGGTACGCAGCAGGTGGCGGCCGTGTCCTCTGTGTCCCCAGCAGCCCCCTTTCAGAGCGTCCCCCCCGCCGTCTCCCAGACGCCTGTCATTGCTGCCACCCCTGTGCCAACCATCACTGCAAACGTCACGTCGGTCCCTATGCCCCCGGCCGCCGCCCCACCACCTCCCTCGACGCCCATCATCCCTGTGGTCCCTCCCACACCGCCTGTCGTCAAGGTGAGCGTCCCTGGGGACGAGGCCAGCCAGCTGGCTGATGGCCGGGCCGGCGCTCCTGGATTCGGGCTGGTGGGGGGAGGGGGGGGCGCTACCTGTCCCCGGGCTCTGACTGCTTATCGAATGTCGGGTACACGTGACTTTGGTTCTCTCTGTGCTCCTGACGCAGATGGGGAGACCGAGGCTTGGGTGGCTTTAGGTCACACAGCTGGTGAGGGCGGGCTGCGCTGAACCCCTGCCTCTCTGGCCCGAAGGCCTGGTCTGCGCAGTGCAGGGTCCCATGGGGAGGTGTGGGGAGCAGGGTGGACAGGCCCGGAGCCCCCCAACTCACACTTGCATTTAGGGCAGTGGCCTGGGGGCGTCGTGTGGGGCCAGCACCCCTGCTGGCGCGAGCTCTAGCACCATCCGTCTCCCCAGCGTGGCTGGCACTCTCGTGGCGGGGACTGTCCCGGCCGGGTCTGGGCTCCGAGCCGGCGCTCCCCGTGAGGTCCGGACAGGCCGCGTGCCGGGCGCTGATGTGTGTCGTCTTCCGTTTGCCCCTCACAGCGGCCCTCTGGGGCAGACAGTATTTCCCCCAGGTTACAGATGAGGAAGCAGGCGCTCAGAGGGGTTAAGTGGCTCCCCCAAGGTAAAACGCCCCCTGCGTTGCTTCCCCTCCCCCGTGGTCTCACTGCCTGCTCTTGCCCGGGCGGCGCCTGGCCAGGCTGCCCAGCCCAGTGCCCGGCTGGTTTTGGAGCATGTCCTGTCTGCCGTGGCCAGGTGAGCGCCCCACCGCACCTTGGTGGCACGCGCTTGGCATCCTGTGGGTGCCCACAAGCGTCTGCGGACCGCCAGCTCGTGCCCCTGCCGGCCTGGGGGCAGTGGCTTGGCTGGGGCAGAGACCGCGGTGGTGCCCCGGAGAGCGGGTCCCCGTGAGGCCATCGGCCCGGGCGCTGCGACTTTGAGGGGCTCCTCTGCCGGTCCGGGAGGCGGGGCGCTGGCCGAGCCGGTCTCGGGCGCGCTGAGCCCTGGCTGCAGCCCACACCCTGATGCCCGTGGCCCCCGGGCACGGTGCCTGAGGGGACGCGCATGGCCCAGGACTCCTGGGCGTTCACACCGTCTCCCTCACTGGGCACATCCTGTGTGAGTGCCCGACACATGCCCCCGAGAGGCTCTGCTAATCATTTTAGCGTTCCCTCTCCTGTGGCTCCTGCTGCCTTCGGGGTTCAAGTCCTGACTTGCCCAGTCAGCCCCCGGGAGTCCTTGGTCCCAGACACTCTGCCGCGACCCTGCCTGGCCCCTGGCCTTCCTGCCTCCCGGCCTCGCCCTGCTCCACCGTGAGCCCCAGCCTGGAGGCCCTGATCTGGGACTCTCCCGCCGGCCTTTATAAGCCGAGAATCCCATTCATCTCTGCTGTCCCTGGGGACGCTCCGCTTGGGGACGCTCCCACCACCGGGCTCACCCTGGTCATGCCGGCCCCGGGAGCCCCCAGCACAGCCCCTGAGGTCAGATGCAGGTGAAGCGCATGCGACACCTTGCGCTGCTGGGGCGTGACCGGGAGCCCACGGGGACCGCAGAGGCCTGGGGGCAGATGGAGCGGGCCCTCAGAGGGGCAGCTCCGGGGATGGTTTCTGCGTCCAGCCTCACCACTACCAGCTGTGTGACCTTGGGCCTGAAACGTGGCCCCTCTGAGCCTCGGCGTCCTGTGTGCTGCAGGGGAGGGGGGCCCGCAGGGAGGACGGGCGTGGCTGTGCATGCGCGCGTGGTCGCTTTGCTCGGTGCCTGGCCGATAGCGCTCTGGAAGCGCAGCTGCCGCCGTCCGCTTTCTCGTGCTCGGCGCTCACTGGTCGCGTCGCTGTCGCAGAAAAAGGGTGTGAAGCGGAAAGCAGACACCACGACGCCCACGACGTCGGCCATCACTGCCAGCCGGAGCGAGTCACCCCCGCCGCTGTCTGACCCCAAGCAGGCCAAGGTGGTGGCGCGGCGGGAGAGCGGGGGCCGCCCCATCAAGCCGCCCAAGAAGGACCTGGAGGACGGCGAGGTGCCCCAGCACGCGGGCAAGAAGGGCAAGCTGTCGGAGCACTTGCGGCACTGCGACAGCATCCTCAAGGAGATGCTGTCCAAGAAGCACGCGGCCTACGCCTGGCCCTTCTACAAGCCGGTGGACGCCGAGGCCCTGGAGTTGCATGACTATCACGACATCATCAAGCACCCGATGGACCTTAGCACTGTCAAGGTACGCTGGCACGCGGCGCTGGCAGGGCACCCGCTCGGGCGGGGCTGGTGCCTTGGCTGCTGGTGACGAGGGTCCGGCCGGGTCTGGGAGGAAGGCGCGTCCTGCCTGCTGTCACCGAAGCTGCGGCTCGGGGGTCCCGGTTCCACCTGCACCCGGGTCCATTACCCCCTTCCTGGGTCCCGTCCTGGTGTGTTTGCACGTCTCATGCTGTCAGCAAGGAGGCCCTTCGGGTGCCCCCATGCCCTCGCTGGCCAGACAGGGGCCTCGGAGCGGGGGAGGGGGTAGCAGAGCCAAGACCGAGAGCGCGGGCCTCGGGCTGGGGGCTCCGCCCGAGGCTTTATCGGGTGGTGTCCCAGGCCGGTGTGAACAAGCAGAGAGAGGCTTGTGCTGGGCCAGAGGGAGAGCAAGTGCCCGGGGTGGGGGGTGGGGGTGTGGGGTGCAGCCGAAGGGCAGCAGACCCAGGGCCGGGATAAGCTCCCAAGACGACTTCCCTGAGCACATGCAGGTGGGGTTTCTGACCCCCGCCCCGACCCGTCTTGGGCCCCAGCCCAGTGCTGGTCCCTGAGGTTCCAAGGAGCGTGCCCCTGGCGGTTGGGGACTGTAGCCCCCCTCCTCTGAGAACTGCCTGCATGGCCCCAAGGGCCACCTCACAGAGGGGAATGGTGGTGTCGTTGCATGGAGAGGGTCTGGGCCTTGACCGGCTGGTCTCTGTCATTCTTCTCCATTTCCCAGTGATGCCAGCCTGGGGCAGGGTCTCCGTACTGGAGCTTTCCCCCAGGCGCACATGGATTTCAGACAAGACGGACCTGGCTGTCCCAGGCGGTGGCGCCTGAGAAGCACTCGGGTGACCGAGCTCTTCCTGCCCCCGCTGGGAGCCTGGTAACATCCTTTGCTTTGGAAGGTTTGGGACCAGTATGAGTCAGTACAGATACAGGATGAGCATAAAGGTCCCAGCAAGGTGGAAGCCGTTGGAGAGCAGGCCTCTCTTCCGCGGCCTCCTCTCTTTCCGGGGAGAGTTCCTAACCAGTGTTCAGAGTCGCTCTGGCTCTCGTCTGGCCAGTCTTGACCATGGGGCAGCGGGAACACAGGCTCCCAGATGCAGTTCTCAAGGCCGAGTGCTCGTGCCACGGGGGCTTTGTCCCCCCTTAGGGTCTGTGGAGTCTTGGCCCCCGGCCAACAGCGGGTGGCTGCCCCCCCCACCCCCCCCAGTCCCAGACAGGGCTGTATGCCCGTCTCTTCCTCCCCATGCAGTGATCTGGCTGGGACTTGGGGTGGCAGGTACAGGGGCTGGGCCTTCGTCCTCACTTGCCCCTGCTGTTTGGAGATGGGGAAACTGAGGCTGGATGGGGGGATAAGTTGGGGGTGGAGCCAGGCCCGGATTCTAGGTCTTTGACGCTTCAAGCTCAGCCAGCAGAGCTCAGGTCACGCAGATGGGGACGTTGTCGGCAATGGTGACATTTGTGCCCTTCTTAATCCCCAGAACTTTCCCCAGGTGAGGCTGGACGCAAACGGCCACTCGTCCAAGCCACATGGCCAGGGACAGGCTGAGGGGAAGAGCTGAAGCTGGGGTGGGGGGCGGGGCTGTGTCCTGCCGGACCTGGTGCTTTGCTGTGGCGCTCGCTCCCCTTGACGGGACACCCCATCATCCAGGAACCAGCCAGGAACCGTGGCCAGCCGCCCGACTCTCCTTGGGTGCCCCAAGTACACTTAGGTTTAGCCCGTTTATGCCTCAGCCCTGGGAAGGTAGCCAGGGGTCAAGTTAGGACAGAGCCTGAAAGTCGTCCGGGAGTCAAGAGGGTCCCGGGTGCCGTGTGTCCCTGGTAGCTTGGCCTCCTTGCGGCAGGGAAGCTGTGCCAGGCGCCGGAGCCATGCAGCCTGGGGGCTGTCGCAGCTCTGCGGCTGGCGGGCGAGGGGGCATGTGTCCAGGGCTCCGGAGAGGCCGCGGGCGCTGGAGTCGGGCCGCGCTCAGCCCCCCAGGTCCAGGATTCTGTTAGGAGGTGCAGACGAGACAGGTGTTGAGCCCCAGCCTGCGGGGTCTCAGCGCCCAGGAAAGAGGAGCAGCCCTTGCCCACAGGAGGTCCCTGGCTGGTGATCTCTGCTTGTACGCGGGAGACACAGGGAGCTCGCTCCTTCACCGAGTCTCCCCTCCGTCTGACAGCTTGTGCCTGACGATGCACACCTCTGTGCGTGTGGCGCCTCTGTGCTCCGCAGTCAGCCTGCCTGAGTCTCCCTCCNGGGCCAGGACCAGCTTGTGGGGGGCGTCTGGATTCTCACAGAGGCGAAGTGAACATCTCAGTCCGTGAATTAAGGGCACCCCCACCCCCACCGGGGTTGGCAGCGACTTTTACCGGGAGCCCCCGTCCCCCCCGGGAGCGCCCCCGTGAGGGACTTCACTGGGTACAAAGTCACGCGACGTGTGGAGCTGGAAGCCGGGGCCAGGAGAGCTTAACACGGTGGCTAAGGAGCCAGGATGCCTCTCTGGGGAATTGTTCCGGGGGGTCCCAGAGCCCCCCTCCCAAGTCCCCGGGTCCTGCTTCCACACTCTTGGGCCGGTGGCAGGCAGGGGTCCACGCAGGGGGGCCTGGGAGAGTGGGGATGCAGGCAGCGCCCCTCATGCCCCGGCGCTCGTGTCTTACAGAAGAAGATGGACAGCCGCGAGTACCCGGACGCGCAGGGCTTCGCAGCTGACATCCGGTTAATGTTCTCCAATTGCTACAAATACAACCCCCCAGACCATGAGGTGGTGGCCATGGCCAGGAAGCTCCAGGTAACCTGAGGCGCTCTGGGGCAGAGGTGGGGCCCCACTCAGGGTGGGCACCCCGGGGGACATCCAGCCGGGATGCCGCGGGGCTCATTTCTCCTGAGTGGCGCCCAGTGCTGGCTGCGGGACACGGTGGCAGACAGGCGGAGCCCCGGGCACACGCCCTCCGGGACGGCACACGCTGCAGCAGGGCCGGCGAGGATGAGGAGGTGCGCGTTCTGCAGCGCGGGGCTCCGTGCCCGGGGTGGGGGCGGGGGGCTTGCCACGAGCCTCCCAGCGAGGCTGCTGGAGGTCGTATGTGATGTGGCTGTTTGCGTGGCCTTTTCTTTTCCAACGACAAAAGCAGACAGCTTGTGGGGTGAGTGTGGGCCCCGTGGGGAAGGTGGGTCTGACCTTCAGCTCAGACTGTGCCCCTGTGTCCTCACACCTCGCACACGCAGGCCTGGTTGTGCACACGCGTTCCCGTGTGGGTCAGTACGCGCCCTCAATGCTGGACGCCATGGCTTTTGTAAACGACAGCAGCAGAATCTTACACGTTATGTAACTGGAGCAGTATTTTGGAGGAAAGAGTGAAAATTGTAGGCCCTGCTCTCTGCTCTTCTCCAGTAGTTTTTGTTTCTCCAGGACGCGGGATGTTCGCTGTGTGAGATCTTCCTAGTTTTTTGCTCAGAGCCCTTGGCCGCCCAGGACGCAGGGAGGGAGTAGGGAGAAGCCGTCTGCAGTGCGTCCCCCGCTGGGGAGCAGGGCCGGTGGCCCTGGTGGGCCGCATGCCCGGGGAACACCAGCGGCATCTGTGGTTTTATACTGAGACCCGTGCCTTGGGGCAGAAGGGCTTGGCAGAACTCCCTCCGCATGTGCTCTGTGATGCCCCCAAATCTGGTCAACTGGCTCAGCTTAATAAGGAAGCTGGGCGGCACTGGTGGTGATGGGGCGTGCAGGCAGAAGTTGGCGGCCCGCGGCCGCAGTTCGGTTCCCACAAAAGGTGGCTCCTGGCGGCGTGGCCACAGAAGCTGAGAGTCTTGAACACCGAGGGCTGTTGAGTGGGTGCACTAGCGCAGGGGTGCGGGGCAGCCCTGGGGTCGGCACCCCGCCAGGCCAGCCCGTGGCTCTGTGCACCTGTGTCTTTGGGGACATCTTCACCCCGGGAGGAGAGTCTGGGACCGGAGCCCCGAGCAGGAGCTTCTGGAGCTTCTGGAGCTGGATGGCTCGCGGGGGGTGGCCTCTGGCACACGTGAGCTGGTTTGGGTACAGCCGGATGAGCTCCGCGGGGAGCGCCCCCCACGTGGCTGTGTACCCCCATCTGAAATGCGCTGGGGCAGCCAAGAGAGGGCACCTTGGCTGGAAGGTGCTCCTGAGGGCCAGGGCCCTGCTGGAAAGGGGCTTTTCGAAGCCAGTTTTGACAAGATGAGACTTTTGCCTTTCGAGCCAACTTTTTTGGGCCTAACTCAGAATGGGACATGATGCAGTAAAACCCCAGGGTGAAGATGGGGTGCATGGGTGGGGGGAGAGAAGGGGACCCAAAGAGGTCATAGGTCAGACAAAGGCAGGCACTCCAGCTGCTTTGCAGCAGGGGAGGGGGACAGCCTCAGAGAGCCTGAGACCCAGAGGTAAAGGGAGGCACTGATCTGCAGAAGGCTTGCGTGCTTGACAGAGGGGGCTTGCGGACCAGCTCCTAGAAGGCAGTGTCTGTGGCTGGGGCCCCATGGCCCCATGACCCCCGGACCTGTGCCCAGGGCCTGGGTAGGGAGTGGGAGCAGGCCAGGGGCGGCCCAGGCTCCCTACAGGCCTGGCCTTCCCAGCATCTCAGGGTGCATGTCCGGGGCCCCCAGGTGTGGGACCCGCACCCCGCAGGGCTGCCTCAGGGGCGCGCAGGACTTCAGACGGCCCCCCCCTCATTCCCCCACAGGACGTGTTTGAGATGCGGTTTGCCAAGATGCCAGACGAGCCCGCGGAGGCGCCCGCGCTGCCTGCCCCTGCAGCCCCAGCGCTGAGCAAGGGCGCCGAGAGCAGCCGCAGCAGCGAGGGGAGCTCGTCGGACTCGGGCAGCTCGGACTCAGAGGAGGAGCGGGCCACCAGGCTGGCGGAGCTGCAGGAGCAGGTGCGGGCTCGGGTCACGCCAGCCTGGCTGAGGTCCCGGCCGATGCTGGGTGTCTCGCCCGGCGCGGGGGGCGGTGGCCCCAGCCCGGCCTCTGGCAGGGAGGGGAGAGCTGAGCACAGGTGCCCCTGCGTTGCCGCAGCGGGACTGGCGTTGGACTTTGGGTTGAGCCTCGTTAGAGATGATGCTCCCCAGCTGAAGAAATGTGACATCATTTCTTCCCCGCTGAGGTGCAGCTCCTGGTGGCCCCTCAGGGCCCATGTGGGGGGACGGCCCTGGAATGAGAAGTGTGTAAAGCGCTTATTAGCACGCTACCAGTTGTGTCGGCACTACCTTAGATGGTAGCTGCTGGTACTGGGTCGGTCTAATCCTGGGCATCTGCCATGTGGCATCCCTGTGGCCTCTGAGGAAGCTGTGGAGAACCTCCTTCGTGCAGACGAATAGACCTCTATGTAGTAGGCCTCAATGTAGACTTGCCTTCATCTGGAAGATACCTGGCGAGAAAAATGTTAGCTACCACTTAAGGTTTTTTATAAAATGTTTTTTACTTATTTTTGAGAGAGAGAGAAAGAGTTCTAGCAGGGGAGGGGCAGAGAGAGAATCCGAAACAGGCTCCAGGCTCTGAGCTGCCTGCACAGAGCCCGACACGGGGCTCCAGCCCACAGACTGTGAGATCATGACCCGAGCCCGAGTCAGAGGCTTCACTGCCTGAGCCGCCCAGCCACCCCTGGCTACTGTTTATCAGGTGGCTACTGTGCACCTGCGCTGCTCTGAGCGGGTCACCAGGCTCAGCTGGTGGCCTCCCGCCCCCCGGTGAGCTGTGTCTCCAGTGAGGACGGCGCGGCCCCTCTTCTCCAGCCGTCGCGGGCCGGCCCGCCTCCCTGCAGGGTTGGGGGGCTCCTCGGACACCCATGCCCACCCCCACCCTGGGCAGCCCTGCTCAGCCCCCCGCTGTCTTCCAGCTGAAGGCTGTGCACGAGCAGCTGGCCGCCCTGTCGCAGGCCCCGGTGAACAAGCCAAAGAGGAAGAAGGAGAAGAAGGAGAAGGAGAAGAAGAAGAAGGACAAGGACAAGGACAAGGAGAGGCACAAGGCCAAGTGCGAGGACGACAAGAAGGCCAAGGCGGCCCCGCCTGCCAAGCAGGCCCAGCCCAAGAAGCCTCCCGCCAAGAAGGCCAGCAGCACGGCCGCGGCCGGCAGGTGGGCCGTGGCGCCTTCGGGCCCCCTGAGCCTGGCGCCCCGCATCCTGGGTGCCGGGTCTGGGCCTTTGCGCCTTGGGGGCACGTCCTGGTGACGCGGAGACCGGGCTCCTGTCATCCAGCTGGATGGGGGCTGGGCGGCTCTTGTCTCTCCCGCCTTTTGGGGAGGCTGGGGGGTGAGAAGGAGGCCCCTGCTGCGAAGACTGGGCCCTGGAGGGCCTCGCCCAGCACCCCATGCGGCCAGCCTCTCGGCCTCGGGCGCCGTCCGGCACAGACCTCGGCGTCTCCGGGCCTCGGAGACGCTTTCCTGATTTGGGCTGAGGACTCTGATCTGGGGGCACTGCACCTGGCGGGGATTGTGCTCCCTGGTCTGCCTGCCCCGTCTTCGCTCCTGCCACCCTGGGGACTGCCCTGGGGAGCGCCTGCCCCAGCCCAGATGACAAGGAGGGGAGGCCGGGGGGAAGGCACGCCTCTCCCGCAAGGTAGAAGGAAGGCTTCCCGGAGGAGGGGTGACCGCTGCTCAGCAGCGGGAGGGATAGGTTCCGAGGGTCAGAAGCAGCGGGAACAGAGCCCTGGAGGCCAGCACAAGCGCTCTAGAAACTAGTGGGTATTAGGACAAGGCTGGCTCCCCTGAGGAACAGAGACTGGGTCGGGAAGAGGAACAGCTGAGGTTGGTTGGCTTTGTTGAGGCCTCTTGTTTTATCCCCCGAGCAAGGGTGGGGGGTGGGTCAGGAAGTGTTTGAGCTAGAAGCGGTCGGATCCTGGTCAGCGTGGAGAATGGGGCAGCAGGATGGGAGAAGGGATATCCTGAGAGGTTCTGTGGTTATGCAGGCAAGAGAGGCCCCGGGCGGCCGTGGAGGTGGGAGCCCGAAGGGATGGGCCGCAGTGCCTGGAAGCCAGAGGACGGGCATTTGGAGCTGGGGGTGTGGGCCGGGTCAGCTGGGCAGACACACCAGGATCCAGAGGTCGTGGGGGGAATACTCAGGTTTTGCCCTTCCCCCCTCAGATTTTCTTGTACTCTGTCCGGATTTGGTGTCCGTGTAACGCTGGCCTCAAAAACGAGTTGGGAGGAAAAAAATGAGTTGGGAGGTGCTCTCTCTTACTTTCTGGGTAGATGTATAGACTCGGTATTCATTCTTAGTTAGATACAAAGTAGAATATCCCAGGAAAGCACCGCAGCCTGGAGTTTTCATTGTTAGGTTTTTAATGATGAATCCAGTTATTTTTGTAGATAGGGGACTGGTCAGGCTGTCAGTTTCTTCTTGCGTGAGTTTTGGGGGTTCGTGCTTTCGGAGACATTGATTGCTCCATTTCACCTGAATTGTGGAATTTATGGGCATTGGTTTGTTTGTAGTGTGTTCTTATTATCCTTTTAACATCTGTGAGGTCTGTAGTGATGGGTCCTTTCTTCCATAGGGGTAGCTTGTGTCTTTTTTCTCAGTGAACATGGACATTGATTGATTTGTTTTATTGGGCATTGAAACAACTAGCATTTAATGTCATTGGTTCGTGTCTGCTTTCGTTTCCTTTTGTTTATGGTCTTATTTTTTATTACTTCCTTTTGCTTACTTTGGACTTACTGTGCTTGCTTTCTTAGAGTAGAAACAGGTTTATTGATTTAAGGTCTTCTTTTCTATTGTAAGCATTTAATAACGACTATTAATTTCTATCTAAACACTGTTTCAGCTGTAGTCCACAAATTCGATACGTGTGATTTCATTTAGTTCAAAATATTTTCTAATTTCTCTTCAGGCTTCCTCTTTGACCACAGGTTGTTTAGACACATGTTAATTACCAGGTAACTAGAGACATTTCTAGACATTCTTCAGTTACTGGTTTCTGGTTTAAGTCCATAAGGGTCCGAGAACATACTTTGTATGAGCTCAGTACTTTTACATTTATTAAGATTTATTTTATGGCCAGGGTTTGGGGAATGTTCCTGTGGACTTGCATATGCATTCTCCCGCTGTTGGGTCTAGTGTTGCTTAAATGTCAAGGGAAACAAACAAACAAACAAACATGTCGGGTTAATTTGGTTCATGGTGGTGTTGGGGTCTTCTCTCTTCTTGCTGAATTGTTTTATTAATTACTGTGAGGGAGAAAATCATTGGGTCCCCAGCTGTAATTGTAAATGTTTCTACTTCCCTTTGGTTCTGCCGGTTCTGCTTCATTTCTTTTGAAGCTTAGGTTTTAGATACACGCACGCTGAGGCCTGTGATGTCTTCTTGGTCAGTTGATCCTTCTATTTTGTGCTGCTTCTCCCTGACAATTCCTCTGTTTGAAGCTAGTACAGCCACTGCTGCTTTCTTTTGGTTAATGTTTGATTCCCCAGCCTCTTTACTTTTAACCTAATTCCATCACAGTATTTAAAATGGGGTTTGTGGACCCATGTAAGTCGAATCTTGATTCTTATCCAATAGGACTATGTCTTAACTTTTAGTTGGTGTCTTAGACCATTTATATTTAATGTGGTAATTGGTATAGTTGCATTTTGGTCTTCCATTCCATCACTTTCTGTCATCTGTCCGGTTTTTACTCTTCTGTTCCCTTTCTGTCTCCTTTTGGATTATGTGACTATGGAGATCAGCGTCTGACCTGCTGAATTTGAGATGCCTGTGGGCGTTGAAGGGAGCTGACCACTGTGGTCCTTTCCTGGCTCAGGCCTGGAAACCTTCCAGTTGGGAGCCGCGTCTGCTGTGACCTCTGGAACAAGGTCTTCTAGGTCCCTGCAGATATACATGCAGCCCCCGGGACAGCCCACCTGGCTTCTCCACCTCAGGCACCACTTTGGGCTTGCCTGTTGGTAAAAGAGCCTGGTTCTGTAGAGGAAGAAGGCCAGATAGAATATGGGCAAGGGGCTGGGGCTTCACTGGGGGAAGGGGCTTCTCAGGG
>NW_027531908.1:513553-532059 GCF_008692635.1 Crocuta crocuta | reverse complement strand
CACAGGGGATAGGGCAGGGGCTCCGTGGGACGGGAGGACAGGAGCAGGGGGGATGGGGAAGGGGTCTCACCGGGCAGGGGCTCTGTGCCACGGTGTCCTTCACCTTGTGTCTCAGGCAGCCGAAGAAGGGCGGCAAGCAGGCATCGGCCTCCTACGACTCGGAGGAGGAGGAAGAGGGCTTGCCCATGAGCTACGATGAGAAGCGCCAGCTCAGCCTGGACATCAACCGGCTGCCCGGGGAGAAGCTGGGCCGGGTGGTGCACATCATCCAGTCCCGGGAGCCCTCGCTCAGGGACTCCAACCCTGACGAGATAGAGATTGACTTTGAGACTCTGAAACCCACCACGTTGCGGGAACTAGAGAGATACGTCAAGTCTTGTTTACAGAAGAAGCAAAGGAAGCCATTCTGTAAGTTGTGGGGGCCGAGCACCCTGCTTCCCATCTCTCTCCTCCTCACCCCTGCCTCCCCGTCCCACTTCTCTAAGCGCACGCTGGGGGTGGGGGGTCGCTCTCCTCCCTCCGTTCCTGCTGTGCGCCCCAGAGACAGTCAGTGCTCAGCCGGGCCCTGCTCCCCGCCTGTGGGCAGGTGGGCAGCACGTGCATCCTCGGCCGTCACGGGGACGGGCAGGACCTGGGTCGTCCCCGAGCCCCCCTGCATTCAAGTGCCAGTTAAAGCCTTCGCCACAGCCTCCTAGAGGTTCTGTTTGGAGCCAGGGCTGCGGGGGACCTCTCGATGCCCCCCGTCCCGGGGCGGACCGCTTCCCTCTTGCTGGGAGCTGAGGGTCCAGAGGCCTCCCGGGACGGACGAGGCGCTGCCTGGGGCTGCAGGTGCCGGGGAGTGAGGGGAAGGCAGGCCTGAGGCGGCAGGAGGGCCGGGCCGGGCCGGGGTGCGCCTACGCCTGCGTGTGGCCCGCTCGCTGGGCTCTCTTCCTCACTCTGAGGGGTCCGTTGCTGCCCCCTGGACGGGGTCACGTGGCCCCCACGTCAGGCCCATGTGACCCCCGGTAAGTTCCCCTCGGACTCCGAGGCGGTGGCACGGGCGTCCGGCGGAAGCTGCACTGCTGAGGCTGAGGGAGAGCCGCGTCCGTGAGGAGAACCGTGAGTCCCGAGGGCCCGGGCTCCGGTCTCCCTGGGGGCCTCCGAGCCGCGCCGCCTGCCTGTGCGCCGTGTGCGCTGGGGGTGGTGTGAGGCTGCAGAGAAGGCTGTGCCGAGGGTTCAGCGCATGCAGGCCGGGGTCCGGCAGGGAGCTCAGGCCGTGGCCCTTCGGCCCTTGGGGGCCCAGGCTCGGCTCCCCGGCACCCAGGAGGGCTGGCTGGCCCCGCCCTCTCAGCCCCGTGCTCTTCCACAGCCACAAGCGGGAAGAAGCAGGCGGCCAAGTCGAAGGAGGAGTTAGCTCAGGAAAAGAAGAAGGAGTTAGAGAGGCGGCTGCAGGACGTCAGCGGACAGCTGAACAACAGCAAGAAGCCTGCCAAGAAAGGTACCCGTGTGCGGGCCGCGCTGCTGCCAGGCGTGGGGCCCCCGCACTCCCCGCCGCGGCTCTCGGGCGACAGGGGAGGGCCGGTGGTGGGGCGGTGGCTGGCAGACCTGGGTTTCGGTCTGCGGCTCCTCCGGTTACGGAGCAGTGTGTCCTTAGGTGAAGCTCTTGATCCCTGAAGCCCCAAGTCCCTTGTCTGTAAACTGGGGACCCCGGCCCTCAGGGAGGTGAGCAGATGGAAGCAGTGGCTGGAAGTGCCCTGTGCCAGGACCCCTCGGGGAGGACTCTCTGGAAGGGCCTCACTGTGGTCTTAGGGGGTAGACCCCACGGCTTGAGAGGGACTGGGGTCCTGGCCCCTGGCAGCAAGCTTTCTGGCTGCCCCTGGCCAGGCCCTGTGCTTTGTGGACTGTGGGGTCTTATTTTAGGCGAGCAGGTGATCTGACTCTGTCTCTTTCCTCTGGAGCCTGTAAGAAAGGGCAGATAACTTTCTCCCAGCCCCAGGGACCGTGGGGCCCCGGTGGCGGTCAGTCGGGGTCGCATCTGCATGATCATGTGGCAGCTGGGTGCCGCTGCTGTGCCAGGTCCTGCTTGGCACTCCCACTGAATCCTGGGAGGGTCCCCTGGATCGCCCCCGGGGAGGGGCAGGGTAGGCAGCACGTGACTGGTGGGTATCTTTATACTGCTGACCTCTGCCCCCCCATCAGATCCTCCTGGAAGATGGCACCCGTGTTTTCCAGACCCAGTATGTTTAGTTTTGTTGGTCTCTGAGCTAGTTTTACTCCCACTTCTGACACCACGTGTGTGGGCTTCTGCTCATACGACTGCTGTGCCAGCCGTTGGAGGGGTCCAGCCACCCAGTTCCGTCCTGACACTATTTTCGTAGAGTTTGCTCAGACCCCAGTGGAGGGGGGCTCACCCCCAAAGACAGCCCTTCTCTCATATGCCAGGGACGAGTCCTGGGCCCGCCTTACCACTGACCTATAAACGGGGGCTCCCGTGACCCTCTGCTCAGATTTGATAACTTGCTATAGAATGACTCACAGAACTTAGGAAAGTGCTTCATTTACTATGTCATTTATAATAAAGGACACAGTCAGGAACAGCCAAAGGGGAGGGGTGCACAGGGCAAGGTGTGGCAGGGGTGAGGGCATGCAGCTCCCCTCCCCTCCGGGGCACGCCACCCTCTCCACACCTCCACCTGCCCCTGAACCCTGAAGCTCTGGGGGTCGAGAGGATTTTAGCACTCTGTCTCCACTGCCCTCCCCACCCCGGAGTTAGGGGCCCCATTCCCATGGTTTTCCTGGGGACCAGCTATACCGAGTCACTCGTGAGCACTAACTCAGGTGTGACATAGAGGGGGCTCCATGCAAATAACCCAAGACGTTCCTATCGGGATTTCAGGAGGGTTTTAGGAGCCCTGTGCCCGGCCCGCGGACAGAGGCCGAACTCATGTCTCACCTTACCCTACCCTCATTAATGCACCAACAGATAGTCGTTAGCACTGACCGAGCAACGGGGTGAAGGAGCGGGTGGGTCGGGGCGCATGATGCAGCGGCGTGAAGCCGGTGAACGTTCTGGAAGAGCTCGCCCGGCGGGTGCAGGGGTGCATGGGGGTGCGCGGGGGAGCGCCTCTCACCTGCTACGTCTCCCTCAGAGAAAGCGGGCTCGGCGCCCTCGGGAGGGCCATCCCGGCTCAGCAGCAGCAGCTCGTCGGGGTCCGGGAGCAGCAGTTCCAGCGGGTCCAGCTCCGACAGCAGCGACTCGGAATGAGCCCGGGACTCAGAACGGCACGGAAGCAGCGACGTCGCGCTCGCCCCGACTCTGCAGTGTTCCCTTCTATGGTTAATATACTACTTTCGTTCCATGGTGTGCGGGCTTTCTTCTTAACTCAGTGTTATGGTAGCTGCCAGTTTTTGCT
This sequence comes from Crocuta crocuta, assembly GCF_008692635.1. Taxonomy (NCBI): domain Eukaryota; kingdom Metazoa; phylum Chordata; class Mammalia; order Carnivora; family Hyaenidae; genus Crocuta; species Crocuta crocuta. The sequence continues at coordinate 528,667 of NW_027531908.1, read as the reverse complement.
TTAATAGGTCAGAGATCTTTCTCGTGTGTACGTGAGGCTTTACGAGCAGGCGCGACTCTGCATAAAGTCTTCGTAACTGAATCCGGTTGCTCGGAGCTGACAACCTCAGACGCCGACCTGGCCGCCGTAGGAAAACCCTGTCACATGTGATCTGGAGTTTCTTGCAAAACCCCTGTCGTAGGCCCCACCTGGTCTCCGGCCCCGGAAAGCACTGTTTGGAAGGAAGTTTCTCTGGATGGTACTGTGTGGAAAGCGGTCGGCTTGGCAAATAGGCGGTCTTTGTCCTCGGGGCCCCAAGCTGAGCTTCCTCGCAGCTGGGGTCGCCGCTTTCTGGGGGCGCGGAGAACGGCCAGGCTGGCGCGGGCTTGGGGCGGGGGCTGTCCAGCTTCAGGCGGGGCTCTGCAGNCCATAGGTTTCCATACACTGAAACTTTTACCTCAACTTAAGAAAAAAAAAAAAAAGTTTAAAAAAACAAAAAGTAAATAAAAAATAAAAGGAGACTTTTTTTGTAAGGTTCAGCAGTTTTCTACGAAAAGTCCAGCCCAACGTGTGTCCCCAACTCGTTAGCTGTCGCACACTCTGGAACCGTTTCCCCAACTTCATGTATATATGAATACTTTATTTATTAACATCATTGGTCATTTTTTAAAAAAAAAAAAAGAAAAAAGAAAAAGAAATGGATTAAAAAAAAAATCGCAGAAGTGCAGGCCTCGTATGTGGTTAGCAGGAGAGCCCGGACTCCCGCCTGCAGGTGCTTGGGCCCTGCCCCCCACGCCGGCTCCCCTCCCGGCTCCACGGGGGCTCCGTGCCTGTCCTTCGTGTGTGTGTGTGTGTGTGTGTGTGTGTGTGTGTGTGTGTGTGTGTGTAACGTTTGGAGACGTACAGGTACAGACAACTTCGGCTGCAGCACACCCTCAGTTTTTATTTTGTTGAGTTCTTTTGTATTCGCCTCTGGTCTCTTTAGGACTGTTTTAAAAGAAATCAATTTAGGGAACCCCAGTTATATAATATAAACTTTGTAATCTGAGAGGAAAAAAATGTATAGTAAATCTCTAAGTCTTGATTTTTAACTTTCTATTGTAAAAAAAAATAATAATAATAATATACAGAGTTTAACAGAAGGTTATGTTTTGGTTTTGTTTTTTTCCAGAGGCCGCCCTGCGGCCTTTGAGTACAGGGACGCCCCACGCTGCCTCCCTGAGCTCTGAGCATGTGGCGTCGGCCGAGAGTGCCGGGGGTCAGCCGTCCGGGTCCCCAGATTGGGGCACCCCTCACCTCTCCGGCCCCAGGGCAGGGGCGGCCGCCCCCGCTGCCCGCTGCGGCCTTTCCAGCCCATCGGCGGCCGTCTGGTCAGGCTTCTCTCTCCAGGGGCGGAAGACCCCCACCCCCGGCCGCAAGAGGGTCCGCTCCCCAGGACCACACAGGGCATTTTCCTTGTAGCACAGAAATGACTGACACAGGGCATTCTCCCAGGCCTCCCCACGAGGACTTCCTGGAGGAGGGTGCTGGGGGCGGAGTGGCGGGTGGCCCGGCCTTTGGTCTGGTGGCACGTTTTCGGGCGGACAAGGGGACTAGTCCTCAGTATCCTAAAAGGGGGACAAATTTTTAAAACTCGTAAACTGCATTCAGAGTCCACTGGCCCTTACGGTCACAGATGCCCTTGGCGGATGTGGAACTCTGACCGAGGAGTCCGCGGGTGGGGGGTGGTTAATACCATTTTTCTTCCTGCTGGTGATTCTGACGCTTGGTGAGTTTTGAGCCAGTTAAACTTTTAATTACGTTGTGTTTATAATCAAAATATATGTGGATTTTAAACTTGCCATTTTTTAAAGTTACCCTTGTTTTTCAAAGGTGTTTTTTCTAAGCAGATCTTTAATGGAATATTTAAACTGGGACTTTAAGGAAGGAATACATGTCACGATGGATGGGTCTGGAAGCAGGATCACTCTGGCAGCATGCGGCGAGCACACCTCCGGGTGACGAACGGACCCCTGAGCAGAGGGTGCCGGGAGTTGCACGGGGCCGGGGGGCTCCCGCGGAGCCACTGTCCAGCCACGGAGATGGCGAGGGGCCTGTGTGAGCCAGTAGGTGGAGGAGAGCGTGTGGTCCTCCGGTCTGGCACAGCGGACGTGTGTCCGAGCCCTTCGTTATCCGCCGGCTCTGCGGGAGACCGGCTTCTGGAACACCTCTGCCCCCTTCGCCCTGGGAAGAGGCTGCCAGCCGTGATGGCGCAGAGGGCCGCTGTCCATCCAGAACCGTTGTAGGCTGTTGGGGCTGCGGGTTTGTTTTTTTTTTTTTTTTTAAGGCTTTCTGTGCAGACTTCAAAGCTGGTTTCTCTTTAGAGTTTAGGGGAACGTGCTTGCCCCCCTCGAGGGCAGCCCGTGGTGGCTGCCATCTCCCCGTCTCTGTGTTGGGGAGGCTGCAGTGGGACAACGGGTGGGGTCGTCCCGGCGCCGAGCACCCCAGGGCGAGCGGGTGGGACCCATGGGCTTAGGAGGTTGGCGCCACTTGAGCCCTGGAGGCCGAGGGGGCCAGAGACCCTGGCTCCTGCCAGGGGGGTGGCATTTGCTTACAGACTGTAAGATACGTTTCCCTTTTGTTTTTTTGTTTTTGTTCTGCCACATCCACGTCTGTGACAGCCCTCTGGGAGGGACACGGCCCAGAGAAGGGATGCGCTCCATCCGCCGTAGCCTGTTCCTCACTGCTGGCGTTAACGCTTCCAGGAAGTTTTTCTTTTTTATATTTAAAATGTTACTTTTCTGTATGATGTGCATGCAAGTTTACCGTAACTTTTCTTAAACTTTTTAGTGCCGTTTCTAGTATATTCCTGTAAATGTCAGTTACTGAAAAATGAGTCCAATGTAAGTAGTTTTAGCTTGTTTATTGCAGTGCTGGCCTCAACACAACAGAATAAAAATGGTAGAAAGTACTCTTGGATGTCTCTGGTAATCATGGACCCTTCTCCTGGGGCATTTGTTTTGTTTCATAATAAAACCAAAAAAAAACAAAGAGAGGTGCCCGTATGTGCCTTTTCCTGTGCTTTCTGCTGGCTCCCGGCCTCCCGTGCACGCGAGTGTGTGGGGGTGCCCTGAAGGCGGCCGGGTCCCCTTGCTGGAGCGCGGGGCGGAAACACCCGGTCCTCTGCCCGGGCGGGAAGGTGCCAGCTTGTGGAAGCATCATTTGTAGCCTTTCGTCTCTGCTGACTGTTCTCTAACGGGGTGGGGCGGATTCTGGGACGATGGGCCGCAGACACTGTCCTGCCCCCACGACCGTACGTTTGCAGAACGCGGCATGCGGTCAAAGCTTCGGCGAGGAACGGTGGATGCCCGAGCTTGGACGCCGCTGTGCACGCGGTCCAGCTGTGTGAGCTGGGCCTCGCGGAGCCGTCCTGCGCCCTGGCCCAGGTCCAGGCCTGGCACCGCACCCGCCCCTCCCCCAGGCGGCTGCAGGCATCCCCTGCACGCGTACCCTTGTCCACGCTCTCTCCCGCTCTCATCCAGGCTGACCTCCCCAAGGACGCGGACTTGCTGTGTCCACCTCAGTGGCCCCCGCCGCCCAGCCTTCCCTGGCGCAGACTGGTGGCTTCTGGTGCTCTAAGCAGCTTAGCGCCTGCTGTCCTGTGAGTGGCCAGTGCACGTCAGTCACCTGCACACCCTGACCCGAGCAGACACTGGCCGTGGCCGGTGCTGGCCTTCCCAGGCGCTACCTCCATGCCTGGTGCCAAACTGACCGCCACCTGTCCTCGGGTTCATCTGCGGTGCGGTTAGCACGCAGCACAGGCATTCTCCATGAGTCTGCGGTTTCTTTCTTCCCAAGCCGGACTTAAACTGAAGGCCTGCAGAGCTGTTGACCGAGCCGTCCACAGGGCAGTTCTGGTGTCAGGGCTGCTCGGCGGGCCGGCCCTTGCAGCAGACGCCTCGCTCTGTACAGGGGACTAGCCTCCCTCCTCCTCTCCGGGAGGCGATCCAGGAAATGTGACTTCAAGCCTCCCGGCCCGCGCAGCAAGCAAGCCAAGGGTCCGTCAGGAAGGACCCGGCGTCTGGCTGGACCCTGAACGTTTGGGGAACACGCTCTGACCCAGCGGTGCCCTTTCCAGGATGTCTGCCAGTGAACTTGGCACGCCCACAAAAAGATCCACGTACGACGAAGTAAAGGCCCTGCTGTGTGCACGGCAGCAACGGCGAGGCCCCTGCCCACCTGCAGGCACACGGGAATGCTGCTGGTCAGACGTTCAGAGCACTGTGGAGACGTCCGTCTGTACAGCAGAAGAAACTCCTAGAACAAGACGCCCAGTGCAAGCTGTGCCTTTAGAACCGTGCGCGACTGTGCAGACACACACAGGGCTGACGCTTTTGCGTTGCTTTATGTATTTCTGTACCGGGGTTTGCAGCAATCATTAGAGTCACCTGGTATGAACGCACGCACACACACCCTGAAGCCGAGTGAAGGTATTACAAACAGATTAAAAAAAAAAAGTGAGGAAGGAAGGAGCGTCCCAAAGGATATTTATTTAGAAAACCCAGCCTTGACAAAAGATCCCCCATTTGCATAGCCTCACAGACTTCGGTCACAACAGACCGCAAATCCCGACAGTGCCTCACAAACCAGGGCCCGACCGCGCAGGGGTGATGCGTTGCGAGAGGCCGCACCTGCCTTTTCCACCCACGTGATCACATGTGCACTCCCCGTTCGCGGCTGAGGTGGAGCAGAAAAATAACCCCGGGCTTCCGTCCTGTGTCGGGCGTACTTGGCAGCTGGTGTGGAAGCTCCCACAGCGCCTGGCACGTGATGCCCATCTTGTAACTGGACGTGCGGGGCAAGGAGTCCGTGTCGCGGTGCCACCGCCGCCCACACCCCTCACCGCATAGGTGCCGCCTGCCCATTCGTGACGCTGACTCCCCCGCCTCTTCCCAGATCGGTCTCCAGACCGGGCAGAAGGCAATACGGAAAACAGCCTAGAAACCTTTGAAAAGGTTCTTTGTAGCCAGGGAGTCCCTCCTCTTGGTTCATTTGGAAGCATCGGACAGAAGCAGGATCTGCGCGTGCCCCGTGCCCGGGCTGTGCCCGCAGCGCCAGTGGATCAAGCACGGGGCCAGAGGCCAGGCCCGCCCGTCCCTCGGGACCGCGGGAGCGCTTGGGCGCCACGGCCGGACTCGGGCTCTGCCCGCACAGCTCGGTCTTCACGCTCACGATTCAGAATCTCCCAGGAAGCACTGGCAACCACCCGGGCCGCTGACCGAAACGCGTCCTGTTCTCCCCCCAGCCTGCTGCGTGGGCCCCGGTTTTCAGGCTGGGGTTACATGATTGTACAGAACTTGGACTGGCCCGTGTCCCGGGAGACTTCGCGCTTGTTTCTGTCCCGGACCAGGATGGCCTCGTTTCCGTACTGGGAGTACCACATGCTCCGGCTCCTGCTCAGGTACGTGCCCGGGGGCGCGGATTCCAGTTTCCGCTGCTGCTGCTGCCAGATGAGCAGGGAGGTGTCCCGGTACCGGAGCCGCGCATAGCTTTCAGACAGGGCTCTCTCCGCCAGCGGCACGCGGCCACTCATCCCTGGCCGGGACCTCCCTGTCGCGGGCCCCCGCGCACCGGGCCTCTCTGAGCCGGTCCTCGCGCGGCGTGGACAGCTGCCCGCTGCCTGACGCCAAGCGCGCCGATTAACTGTCTCAGTTGTCGGGCTTCAGGATCCCTTATGGAACTCCGTGGGGAAAATGAGGAAGTCCGGCCCTTTGTAGGCAACACGCTTAGGAGGCTGCATCGCGAGGAAACGTGAGAGGAGCCTCTGAGCGTCCCGGAAAGGCCCCTAAGAACCACACGCGAGACCACGAGCTGCACAGCGGCGGCCTGGCCACAGCGTTTCCTGGGGACGGCTGTGCGCACTTCACGAGCTGTGCGGTTGCCAAGGTCGAGGCACCCACGTTGGGCGGACTTGTCGGGGGTCTGCTGTTAGCCTGACGCCATGGCTTGACCCACTTAACTTGGAAAGGTGTCTCTGGTGCCCTGCGTGAAAGGACACCGTGCAAAGTTGGGCAGAACCCGACCTTGTTCCCTGCAGCTCCACAGATCGGGGCCGGGCGGGCCCCCGGTGCGGTGCGGATGCCTGGTGGGGTTTGGAGCCAGCCTTCCTTCGGAGCTTTGTCGTCAGCTCTTGCCCAGGGCGATGCTGCAAAGAAATGACGGTGCCGTCAGGTCAGGGGTGGGGAAAGGACCCAGCCAGTGGCAGGCGGAGGCTTTACGGCTCAGAATCATAACTCTTTTGGATCAGAGCATTGGACCCAAGTAGTGACACATTTCACTATTTCAGTCGCCGTCCGGTGACCCAGACTGTGAGCCTGGGTTTAAAGGGGCAGGCCTGTGACTCATTCCAGTTCTTTTAGGAACCAACTGGCGATACCCGGTGAGCCGCTTGTTGGAGCGCTTGGGTCTGCATCTGCGGCAGAAGTCCTGAGAACCTGGAAGGGCACAGGCGTCGGGGCCGGTCCCTCGGCGCCTGGCCTGGACGGTGTTTGCCTGGGCTGCCCAGGCTGCGGGCGGCTCGGTACTCACCCCGCCACCAGCACCTTCTTTCTGCTCCAGGCATCCGGGAGGCTCCTGGGCTGGAAAGACAAATGACGTCATGTGGAAACCAGACAGGGAAGCATCATCCACAAGCCCCCCCAGACGCTTTCGCAGACACGCAGAACTTTGCTTCTGTACGGCCACAGCCCCCACCACTGAGCGCTGCCCTCGTTTCTGGCGGCGGGAGTCTCCCTGACTTCCCCTCACTGCACCTCCCCGCTCACCCCCAGCACCCTGGGTCCTCCGCCCATCGCTGCCTGGGGCCGAGAGTCTCCTCGTCACCCGGCCCTCCCCTCCTTCCCCATCGCCTCCTGCCCGCGTCTCCTCATGCTCGTCGCCCGCGCCCCCCATCGCCTCCCGGTCCAGTCACCCCACCCCGTCACCTCCCGATCCAGTTATCTGCGCGCCGCATCGCCTCCTGCCCCAGTCACCCTCCCCGTGGCCTCCCGGTCCAGGCACCCGCGCCTCCCCCTCCCGGGCCCTCCCAACCCCATCACCTCCNCGGCGTCGCTGTTGGGCCCGGCGTTGTACTGACCGTGGTTTCGCATTGCTGCTCGCGCACTTCTGCCACTGCTGTTGCTATTGCTGTCAGCATGCTGACTCCTAACGATCGGTATATTTTTTTTAAATAATTCGAGTTTGTTCCCTGCTCACGGTCTCAAAATTAGGTCTCGAACTCCCCTTTCTAATCTAAACTATCTAGAATCTAAACTATCTTTGCAATTTTTCTGTGAATCTAAAACTTTCCTATATTAAAAAGTTTATTTTACTTTATCTTTTTAATGTTTATTGTTTTTTTCTTAAGAGAGACAGAGTGCAAGCAGGGGAGGGGCAAAAAAACAGGGAGACACGGAATCGGAAGCAGGCTCCAGGCTCTGAGCTGTCAGCACAGAGCCGGACGCGGGGCTCCAACTCACTAACCATGAGATCATGACCTGAGCTGAGGCTGGACGCTTAACCACTGAGCCACCCGAGTTGACCCATCAAAGCTTATTTTAAAAGTAAGTGAGGGGCGNACTTCGGCTCAGGTCATGATCTCACGGTTTGTGGGTTCGAGCCCCGCGTCGGGCTCTGTGCTGACAGCTAGCTCCGAGCCTGGAGCCTGCTTCCGATTCGGTGTCTCCCTCTCTCTCTCTGACCCTCCCCTCATCATGCTGTCTCTCTCTCACACACACAAATAAATAAAAAACATTTAAAAAGTTTTAAAAAAATAAATAAAAGTGGAAAAAAGGTTAACTAATTGGAATTAAAGTAAAAACTTAAGAGGTGCCTGGGTGGCTCAGTCGGTTGAGCATCCAACTCTTGATTTCGGCTCAGGTCATGATCTCATAGTTGGTGAGATCAACCCCTGCAGCAGGCTCTGCACTGACAGCACGGAGCCTGCTGTCTGCCTCTCTCCTTCTCTGTCTGCCTTCCTACTCCCCAAAATAAATAAATAAACAAACTTAAAATAAAATAAAAACTTAAAGCAATAAGCGAAAAGGAAAGTCACAGACATGAGAGGAAATTTGCAATATGTGTCATTGACAAGGGACTTAGGGTCCCTCCAGTTCAAAGACAGAAATCCCACCAATGATTTGATGAGAGAGAAGTTACTAGAAGTAGTTATTCACGAGGTACAAAGTTGTTCACTAGGTCACCGTCAAGAGAAAACAGAAAACCTAGGGGTATCTGGGTGGCTCAGTTGGTTAAGTGTCCAACTCTTGATCTCAACTCAGGTCACCATCTCACAGTTTGCGGGATGGAACCCCACGCCGGGCTCTGCGCTGACAGTGTGGAGTCTACTTGGGATTCTCTCTCTCTCTGCCCCCCTCTCTTTCTCTCTCAACGTACATAAGTAAACTTAACAAAACAGAACAGAACAAGACAAAACATTTAAAGTTTCTGTGAGGCAGCAACCACATGAAGAAATGACCACCTCCAGGGCTAGAGGCAGAGAAGAGGGTCTTATAACTAAAGTAATATTACAAAGAAACTCAGAGGAGGGCCAGCACGGAGCTGAGGTCACCGGGAGGGAGTCCCAGTGGCTGGGGACCCAGATCCCGGGGGAGGGCCGCCAGCCAGCTGCCGCCTCTGAGCGGCGGCCACGTGATAAAGTGGATTTTGTGCTTGTCGGAAAAACCACGGACTGGATTCGGCAGCTGCTTCAGGACAAAACTGTGAAGAATCTTTGCTGGAGGAGCCGCACGCTGGCAGCAAGCCCGTAGGAAGCAGAGAGGAAGGGGCAGGGCTGCTCAGGGGTTCCCCGGGGCCCCCCGTCTGCCTCCCAGAGCTTACTGGGGAGACGCTGGCAAAGGGCAAAATGAGGTTTGCAGAGACCTGGGCCGAGCCTCACAAAGCGCAGTGTGAAGGGTGTGTGAGGTCACGTTTAATGTGAAGGCTGCGGGCGATGAGCCAAAAACTTGGGAACTGCCCTCCGTTCGTTCAGCCGGCAATCGTTCATTTCTGTGCAGATGGGAACTTCCTAGAACCGAAGCAGAAACAAAGCAGCCGGCCCTGCAAGCCTGCCTGAGAAGATTCCAGTCTGTCGCGCTGGAGCAGGCCGGTGCAGCCTCCCCGCAGCGGGAGGAGACGCGGTCCCAGCCCACCTTTCCCATTCAGTCTCCTTCGGTCTGAAGCCAAACTGCAAAGCCACTCGCAACAGTGCTTCCTAAAAATACTCAGGGGGACGAGGGAGACACAAACACACACCTATCAGGCAGGGGAGTGCGGACAGCTGTCACTGCGCCCGCTCCCGTACAGTCCCTCGTTGGGGGGTCCCCTGCCCGCGGCAGCATCTCGGGTGCCCTATACCTTCATCCCCGGAGGGCACACACCTTCAGTTATCCTGCTACTTACTTAGCCTGGGTTGTGGTGGCTTTCTAGTTACTGTGGGCGGTGGAAATGCTAAAACGCACCCCAGATGACCCCCTGGGTTCGAGCCTTACTTCTTCCTGCTCTCCACGTGAAGCGACGGCTCACTTTGTCCTTGGTGTGAGGGCTCCGTGGCCCCAGCCGGCGTGGGTGTCCGCAGTGGCTGGACGTGCTGCTGTGAGGACCCCCACGTTTCTGGGTGGGAGTCTCGTCCTCCAAGTCGAAGGAGCCGTTGCGGATCTCCTGGTGGGCTTTCCTCCCTTGAGAACTGAGACTTCGGAGCCCGTCGGAGCTCAGAGGTGGGGGTGGGATCAACAACGCGGTGAGGCGTCAGTAGAAGTCAGAGGAGCCATTGCCACGTCACTCCTCGGGTCCCGGACATGCGGCCGGGCCGTGGGGGAGACAGTATCTGTGTCTTCCATGGTGTCGCTCCCGAGCGGTGCCGTCACCGCGTCCTGGGTGGGCCGCTCCGCTCTGCATCACGTGGGCACACCTGGGTGACAGGGCATAGGTAAGACGGCGACTTCCACCAGCACACGCCCATTACTTGGCTTCTGTTGTTGAGGCGTGAGCTCCTTGCTCCGCTGCTGTGTGGGCTGCAAGGCACCCCTGCCCCATGGATCGTTCTGCTGGCAGAAGATTCCAGGGCACAGAAGGCCAGTCCACGTCCAGCATCCTTCCCCGTCGCGCTGGGACAGACAGAACTCCCGTCCCCTCTGTGATAGGTGAGTCCGGTGTAACAGAGGTGCCAGCACTTGGCCGGCCGCCCCGGAGTCGTGGCGCTGTGCCCGGGGCTGCCGGCAGGCTGGGCGCCCAGCAGTGCAGTAGGCACATCAGCTTCGGCGGCGGAGGTCTGTGGAGGGGTGCGGCCGGCTCTCCGTGCCTCCGACCGTGAACGCAGGGGCCGTCAAGCGAGCGGAAGAGGCTGAAACCTTTACAGAACGCATCCCAAGTCCGTGTGACTCCCGAGCGCCTCCTCGGCAGGGGACAGGCCGTGGAGACATCCACCCAGGATGCAGAGACCAGCAGGGCCTGCGTCCCTTCCAGGACGTGAGTCTTCCCCAGACCCCCTTGTCACCAAGCTCTCGACGCTTTTCTCTCCAGTCCTCAAGCGTCCCGCCAAAGCATCGGCACTGAAAGCCTGGACCCCAGGCTCCACTGAGGTGGCGTCTGCAGGAAGCGCCTCGCGCTCTAGGACTGCGGGAGCCGAGGGAAGAGGTGGGGATAATGAAAAAAAGAAAAAGAAAGGGGACAAAACCAGAAGCTTGGAGATGGCCCCTTGGAGCTCTGAGGAGACCCCGGACGTGCTGCCCCCCAGAAAGTCCCGGGAGCCTGGCCTTGCCCGTGTTGGCGTCGCGAACTGGGCTCAGCGGGCTCAGCGGGCGCCAGGTCACTGCTGCCTGCGGGTGCAGGCTCCCAGAAGCAACNNCGAGGCCGGTTTGGGGCGGGCAGAGGGTAACTTGGAACCAGTGTGCGTCTCACGTCCAGAATATACGAGGAATCCTTGCAATTTAAGAAGAAAAGGAGACGAACCAACAGTAAGAAAAAAAATAAGTGATCAAGAAAGGCCAATTTAAGGGGCCCCCTCAGGCCCTGTTTGCGGAGGGTGCAACTCTCGCTCTCAGGATTGTGAGTTGGAGTCCCACGTTGGGTGTAGAGATGCCTGAGCAATAAAATCTTAAAAAAAAAAAAAAAAAAGGAAAGGAAAGAAAGGAAAAGAAAAGGGAAAAAAGGAAAGGACAGGAAAGAAACTCCTAATGAAAACAGTAGTGTGACCACACACGTCCACAGAACAGCGAAGCGAACAGACTGGCCACACCACGCCCGTGACTGCGGGCTGTGATCGGGGGTACTGTCTCTGCCTCCGGCGCACAGTGATGGAGCTACTTTGGAAGACACTGTTCCGCGAAGTCGCAGGTGTGGACGCTGGGGATCCCGCCGACCCACCCCTGGGGCGCGCGGGGGTGAGCCGCGAGGAACTGGAAACTGTCCAGCGTCCGTGCCGTTAGACCCGGGAAACACGCGCGGCCAGTTCCACGCGGCGACGCGGCAGTAGGCAGCGCTGGAGATGAATGAACGGGAGTCGGCACGAGCCACGCGAGTGAATCACAGAAACGCATCATCAAGGGGAAAGCGGCCAGCCCCCACCCTCAACACTCTACTGAAGAAAAGCGAACACCCTGCTGAAGACTTCCATTCATGCAACATTCAGAAAGAGACAGCACTAATTATAGCATTTATGGTTGCATATTTTAATCGTAAAACTACAAAACAGTGTGTGAAGAGGTAGATGTCAGTGCAGGGGCAGCTCTGAGCGCGGGGAGGGGAGAGAAGGAGGGGGGAGGCTGAGGACCCTGGGGTCTTGTGGAAGAGCTCATTCGGACACGGTGCTGGTTACATCCGCTCTTCCTTTATAACATCACCTGAAGCTGCGTGTTTGCTTTATGCATATTCCTGCATGTCATATTTCACAGAAGAAGAGTTTTCAGAGGAAGCTAACTATAGATTGTGAGGAAATACATATCAGCTAGGGCCAGACATCACATTATTCCACCTATAAATATGTTGGTGTTTTTATACATAGCTGCAGTAACAGATCACATCTTTACAAAAAATTCTTTTTAATGTTTATTTTTGAGAGATAGACAGTGTGAGCAGGGGAGGGGCAGAGAGAGAGGGAGACACACAGGGGAGGGGCAGAGAGAGAGGGAGACACAGAACCTGAGACAGGTTCCAGGCTCTGAGCTGTCAGCACAGAGCCCGACGCGGGGCTCGAACTCATGAATCGTGAGATCATGACCTGAGCCGAAGTCGGACACTTAAGCGACTGAGCCACCCAGGCACCTTCCTGTCGGTCTTTGAAGGATAAATTTGACCGCCATTCATGATTATAACTTAGGACCCTCATTTCATTAAGGATTGGAAGTTGGTTGATTTTTCTGATTCTAATTTTATGTCTGGAATTCTTCCATAGGGAAGAACTTTCCTCATCAACTGTTTGGCTGCCCTGAAATATGGTTCATATGGGAAAAGCAGAATGAATGCCCCCTTCTTTCCCTTTCCCTGTCCGTTTTCAGAAAAATGGGTTGGTGATCTACCAAGTCAGGCCATTTAAAGAAAAACTAGCAATATGACCACATGAATTTTACTGTGCTTGACATTTTTCGACCAGTTGCATTCATTCTGTGTCTGAGGCTCAAGGGTCGCCCCCTCCTGGCCAGCAGGAGACCAAGCTGCCGGCAGGGCCCCACCCAGTCTAGAATCCACTCTGTGCCTTCCTCCAAGCTTCTGGTGGCCACCAGCACGCTCCGCCTTCGCGGCTTGTGACTGCATCACCCGAGGCCGCCTCAGCCTTCGCATGGCCTCCCCTCCTGTGTGTCTCTGGTAAGGACGCTTGTCACCGGATTTAGGGCCCAGATAATCTAGGATGACCTCGTGTCAAGATTCTCTGGGACTCACACTTGCAAAGACCCCTTTTCTGAAAAAGGTCAGGGGTTTTAGGGATTTGATGGGGACATACCTTTCGGGCATCCGCCATTCACCCCACTATAAACCCTAACGTGGAAATTGGTGCAGGAAAAAAATGGAGGGAACCGGGAAGGGTTACCTGGTCAGACTGTGGCTAAAAGCAATGAAACCACATCCCGTCTTAGGGAGCAGGACCGAAGAGCCATGCAGCTAAGAAAGATGTCCCCTGTGGCCACCTGGACTGACCTGCCCAGCTAAAGGCGCCAGGGGACGGAGGGATGGTGGCCCAAGGCAGCGAATGGCAATGATGCGTGATACTTTTCAAGTGGTTTTTCAAGGAAGAGAATTAAAAGGTAAGGTTCCCACGTTTTAGCCCCAGACACAGACCGAAAGGCTAAGGTTGCCAACCTGCCGGAAGCAGAGATGTGGTGTCTCAGAAGGCGTGGGAGAAGGCCAGCCTTCTGGGGGAATGTCCACTCTGCCAGCCCTGGGGTTCCGGGGTGGGGGGACGCGCGTGGACGAGTTTCCAGCAGGCTGACCTAGCTGTCCCCACCCGGGGTCTCTCGGCCTCTTCCCCCTCTCCCTGCCGCCCCATCAGGCCCCACTCCGGAGGTGGGAGCTAACTGCCCGGAGCACCCAGCCTTCCCTGGAGCAGCCACGGGGACGGCCGACTCCTCATCTGTGCTCTTAGATGCGGCTCCAGCTTCCCAGCGCTGCCTTCCGTGGTTAGCTGGGTCCCCTCCGCCGTCCGCTGACTCCCCCCCGTACGTTTGCAGCCGCTGCACCCACCGCGTGGTTCTAATCATCACTCTCCCCCCACAACATTCAGGCCTCGGAGCTACTGCACGCCCAGTATCTTCTCTTCCATGGGTGTCCCATCCCAGTTCACTGCTAGGGAAGATTCTAGGCATCACTAACTGTGCCAGGGACTCAATACAGTGCTCACAGGCAGCCGTGGGGTCCATGTTGCCGGATGGCTGGGGTGGGATGGTCTACGGTAGCTTTTAGAGTCTGCTTCCTGGGACCCCTCCCCGCAACAAGGGTTGGGCGTGGGGGCGGGGAGAGGAAAGCCCGGGTGTTGGGGGAGTGCAGCACACAGCAGGGGCTGTTTTGCTTGAAATGAAAGGCAGGTGCCAGTGGCTAGGACATTGTCAGGCCACTCCCGGACCGGGGCTCAGCGATGCTACCGTCCGTCTCTGGTCATGGCGGGAGGAACCGGGCACGGCTGGGCCAGGCCTGGCTGGCACCTGTGGCTGTGGGCAAGCACCTGTCATGACAGCAACAACAAAGGACATCAAGGGGCCGGCCCCTGGAAGCCGGGGTGAGCCGGATTCATGATGTCACATGCTGCCGAGACAGGACGGGCGGGCGGACGGTGAAAACTTGGACCTGTGTCTTGATCCTGGAGCGTGGGGAGGGAGGAGGCATCGGGCCAGAGGCGGGATGGAAGGTGGGTACCCGAAAGGCACTAGAAGAGGTGGCTGCCGAGGCTCAGAGGAGGAGACGCCACCTCTCTGCTGACTGACAGGCCATTACTGTTTAGGTGACAGTGGCCAAGGGTGTGGACTCAGACCTCAGAGCCCTCGGCGGGGGCAGCAGGCCCTGGGAGGGGCCTTGGCTCAGAGCCAGGGATAGGAATGGCATGTGGCTACAGGGCCGGGATATCCCCCTGGGCTGTGCCCTGGCGCAGACCCACTGGCACCCATAAGCGCCCCCTTGTGGGCATTGGGACCTGGCCCCCCTACCCCAGGCCTGTCCTGAGTGCCCTGCTAACAGCCATCTCGCTGACTCACGGTGCAGCCTCTGTCCTGGGAGCCATCTTGCCCATTTCACAGGTGAGGAGACTGAGTCTCAGAGACTTAAATGTCATACCCAAGAGCACAGAGCATGGCTAGGTGGGACTGGAGAGCCTTTCTCTCTCTGAGGGAGGCCCGGCCCTTCCAGCATCTGCCCAAGAACTTGGGAGGAGCCAAAGAGGCAGGATCTTGGGGGTGTCCATCCTGGGGGCTCCAAGTCGCAGGCTTTACAGGCTTCTCTTGCCCTGGCTGAGCCCAGCCTCCTCCGCCCAGTGGAAGCTGCCATCCTGGGCCGTTCTCTTTTCCCACTAGATGGAGCCAAGAAACCTGGGAAGGTCATGGCAGGCAGTGACCCATGAGGTCACTCGCCTTGGGGACCTCGCCTCAGCCTGGGCCGGTCACCACATCACATCAGGACGAAGAGCAGGAGTGTTTTTTC
>NW_027531908.1:513365-513540 GCF_008692635.1 Crocuta crocuta | reverse complement strand
TGTCTCCAAAAGGCCAAAGCTCTCCCTGGGGGGCAGAGGCCTTTCTGAGAGCTCCCTCCTGACCGTGCCAATCGAGGGCCAGCTCTGTCTTCCCACTGAGGACAAGGCATAGGCACGGTGGGTGCTCTGTGTTTTCTGGATGGGTCAGTGGGTGGATGGGTAGATGGGGGGGGGT
>NW_027531908.1:513073-513304 GCF_008692635.1 Crocuta crocuta | reverse complement strand
GAGGGGCGCGATGGAGGTGGGCCCACCCGCCAGGCCCAGAGCGACCCACAGTCCACCCCACACCCAGGTGGACATCTCCGAGCAAGGCACCAAAAGGGCACTGAGGAGGCAGGAGATGGTCCCTGAGGGAACGGATGGGTTTTAGGAAGCAAACATCTCCTGAGTGGACCGTGGTCCCGTGGGCTCCTGGCCAGTCAGCTCAGTGGTGGGCGGGGCGGGGGGGTCTCATCT
>NW_027531908.1:504564-512898 GCF_008692635.1 Crocuta crocuta | reverse complement strand
AAGGGCGTTTTGTGTTTTAAAATATCACAGCCTTATTGAGATATAATTCTGTACAACCCACCCATTTATTTTATTATTTTTTAAAAGATTTTTTAAAATGTTAAAAAAAANCAGGACTCGAACTCACCAACCCTGAGATCGTGACCTGAGCCGAAACCGAGAGTCAGGCACTTAGTGGACTGAGCCCCCGGTGCCCTGCGCGTAACGTTGGTAGGTTTGTCAACGTCGTGGCACCATGATGCCATTCCTCTTGGGGTCAGTGCAGATCGGTACACGGAACATAAGATACACCATTCAGCGTGCAGTTACAGGCACGGCTGAGGGACGTGAGGCCTTCCCCACCATCCACCTCCAGAACATTCTCACTGTCCCAAACTGGAACTGTCCCCAGTACACCCCGGCCCCCTCTTCCTGCCCCCAGTCCCTGGCGCCCCCTGTTCTGTCTACAGATTTACAGACTCAGGACATTTCATATAAACGGAGCCCTGTGATGCATGACCTTTGGTGTCTGGCTTTTTTTCAAGTAGTATAACTATTCTAGAAGTTCGCACACGTTGAGGCAGGTGTCAGAACTTCACTCCTTTTTGTGGCTGAGTAATATTCCACGGATATGTACAGATCCGTACATGTGTTAGCCGTTCATCTGTGGACGGACATGTGGGTTGTGCCCACCTTTAGGTGATTGTGAACAGGGCGTGCAAGTTTTTATGTGGATGCTGGACGGGCCTCGGGCAGCGGGGAGCATGGTCAGCCTTGCAGATTTGAAGGGTCTCTCCTGCTGGGGTGGGGTGGGCGGGGCCTGCAGGGGTCAGGCTGGGAAGAGACACCAGAAAGACATGGTCCAGCCTCAGGGAGGTGTCGCCCAGCTGTGCGCCTCGGGTCCCGGCATGGGCACCAGAGCCCACGTCTGTGACAAGTCCCCCAGGGACAGGCAGGGCCTGCCCGGTTCCAGGTGACAAACGGTGTCCATGCTGACAGTGCCCACACTCACAGGTGCCGGGCGGGGCTCTCTGGAAACCCACTTGGCAGGGGAGGAAACAGAGTCTCCCCCCTCCTGCAGCGTCACAGCGCCCGGGGCGCGCGCCGGGCTTCACAATGACCCCTCGCTCCCAACGGGGCAAGAGCCACGAGCTCTTTACCTGTGGCTCGTCCCCTTGGGGGGGAGGGCGAATCTTTACTGGCGTGTAATTGTCATTAACTTACAATTTGAATCTCAGTTTCATTTTTGGGAAACGTTTAGGTATATTGGAGACAACGGGTATGCGAGTCTGCTCTCTGGACGATGAGGCTTTCTGACCTGCAGGCAGAGGAGGTGTTCTGAGGGTGCTTGGTGTTCCAGCTGATGGGCTGTAGGGCCAAGGAATACGCTGGAGCTTGAAGACTTGTGTGTGAGAAGGGGCAGCTCAGCTACTGCACAACCCGTTTGTAGATTGGTTGCATGTTGAAATGATAACATTTCAGGTATATTGGGTTAATACAACGTGTTGTTAAAATGGATCCCGCTTACAGTGAGCCGCGGTCCGGCCGCAGGGAGGCACGGGGCACTGGTCCCCGCCAGGGCGTGGGGGGCCTCGGCACTGCAGAGCGAGAGCAGCCGGATACAGAGGCCACACGCTGTGGCTCCACTGACATGGTCCCGCTGGCGTTGCGTGTCCGGCACAGGTGAACCCACGGAGCCAGGGAGCAGGGTGGTGGTTGCCGGGTCCGGGCAGTGTGCTGGGGATCTAGTGGAACGGGGCGTCTTTGGGGAACATTCCGGAGTCCTAGCACTTGTGTTGGGGTCTGCAGTGGGGTCTAGCGGGCACCTCCCCTTCCCATGAGTTGGCAGACCCCTTCCCGCCCAGCTTGGAAGGTGGCCCTGAGCGCCAGGAAGGGCAGACAGACGGTGAACCGGGCCAGCGTGTCAGGGCCGGGCCTGCCGAGAAGCGCGTCGGGGCAGCGCGCACCCCGCGTCAGCTGCACGGGCCCCATCACCCAGCAGCCTGGGGTCTGGAGCCTCCCCGCCGCGGCCGGGCGCCATCCCCCGTCCTTTGTGAAGGTGGCCTGTCAGTGCCGTGATGGGGGCGCCTGCGGAAATCTGGAACCCCCAAAACTCTCTACGTCTCGGCTTCACACCTACAAGTGAATTGAGTCCTGGAGGCTCTTCCTCTCTTGAGCCCTGAGCAGTTGCCCCCTGAGCTCGGAGCTCCTCTCGGGAGAGCCTCACGCAGGGCACAGAGGGACTGACCCAGAAGGGCTTTCACGAGGGGCCCAGACAAGGCCCATCCGGCAGGATGGCAGAGATCGGTTTGGGGCACGATCTGGGGCGTTTGACTTCGCTTTGATGGTTGGAGCCACAAACAGTGTGAAGTGTCTATTTTGCCTTCTCGGTCACGTTGTAAAAAGCTCACCCCCAGCAGCGCAGCGGGGCGTAATCCGAGTCCATGGCAGGCCAGATGGTCTTTTTCCGCACCTATACTTGCCCGGGAAATCGCGACAGCTGAATCCTCATGATGTAGCTACGAATGGAATGTGCAAAATGTGTGTGTTCGTGTGGTTTGGACGTGAGAATCATTCCTTCACCCAGTCGTGTTGGGAAGAGTCACAACGCTCTCTGCCCCTCCCCCCACGAACAAAGCCTGCGCTCAGTAAATGCTCTCTGGAAGGAGAGGGTGGGAGGGACGGTTGGTGGAGGGGTGGGGGGTGGAGACGGGGCGAGGCGCGGATGGATGGATGCGTGCAGGGTGGGCAGGCTCAGCTTCTGTGGAGATCTTTGCACAAGTCTCGTACGGGGTCTGCCTCTGGACTAAGGGCCCCCTCAGCCCTGGCACCATTGAAGATAAGCGCCGAGATCCCACCGCAGCTCTTGACGTTGGCCGAGGAATCGGGCTGAGAAAAAGCCCCTGCTTGGGTTGCGCGTGGCTCTTTTGCGTGGAAAGGAGAGCACTCAGGTGTCTGGGTGCGTGAGACCCCTCCAGCCCTTCCCCTGCACCCCTGCATCATGCACTTGGGCGGCCTGGGAAGACGCACGTGTGCCTGTTCAGAGCAACTTCCTCATGCTGCCCGGGGATGAGTCGCCAGCCGAGGGGGACGCCTCTGTGGGAGCCCAAGGGGCTCTGTGCATCCCCCCCACATCCCGGGCCATCAGAGCAGCCAGAAGCGAAGGCAAAGTCCTCAGCTGGGGGCCTGCAGGAGACCGACTCCCTGGTTCCTGGAGCTCCGTGCACTTTGCCTCCAACGCGGATGTAAGGAGAGCGCGTCCCCGCTGGGGCGTGGGAGCCTGCAGCGTCCCTGAGTGCCCGCTGGGGAGTCCTTCCTGGCATCTCCCTGTCCAGAAGGAGAAGCAGAAGCCCAGGCTCACCTCCCATAAAGCCCAGGTCTTCCTCCGAGGCCCTCCTCTCTGCGACGCCCGGGGACCCGACGGCCACCAGGCTCCCTGACGGCCGAGGCTGGATGGAAGCGTTCCCGCCCACTTCAGCCCAGACACGGGCTGTCTCCCCAGCAGCCGCTTCCGGCCGACTCTGGCTCTCCTGCAGTGCTAATATTTCTGCAGTGGGGAGCGTGTGTGTGTGTGTGTGCGCGCACGTGCGTGTGTGTGTGCACGGGCACGCCTTTCACGGCGCTGCGTTCTGTTGCTGAGTCAGTAGCTCTGTGTTGTCTATACCGCAGCAGTTTTCCTTCTCCCTCACCCCCGCCCGCCGCGATCGGCTGGTCGAGGAATGAACGGCACAAAGCCCCAGGCCCGGAAACCTCTTTCAACAATGACACCGGCGCACGCCTGGAGCTTGACCTGGCTCCGTCACGCTTCCCCAGGCTGCACAGGCAGCTCACTGCTGAGTTCGGGGCGTAGCTCTCTGCCTTTAACCACTCAGGACACTCATGGCTACTGCGTGAGGCTCGAGGGCGGCAAGGTGAGCGTCCGAGGCCCTCGGGCTGGTCGCCCGGCACCCAGGAAATGGGACTGTTGTGATCATGATCGCTGTTAGAATAAAGCGAGCTGGGAGGCAACGCAGGAGGCAAGTGCGGTCTTACGGGATGTGACGTGACACTCACACAAGGCTGCCGACACTCGTCACAGCATTGCAAGGCTTGGCTGCACGCCCACGGGTCACACCGCCTATTTTTTATTTATTTTTTATTTCTGAGAGAGACAGAGAGAGAGAGAGAGAGAGAGACAGTGTGAGCAGGGGAGGGTCAGAGAGAGAGGGAGACACAGAATCCGAAGCAGGTTCCAGACTCTGAGCTGTCAGCACAGAGCCTGACATGGGGCTCGAACCCACGAACCGTGAGATCATGACCTGAGCCCAAGTCGGACGCTTAACCAACTGAGCTACCCAGGCGGCACCCCCCCCGCCTATTTTGTAACCCCTGCTTCACTTCACCCCACTTCTGTGACTTCCAGGAGGGGATATGTTGGATTTTATTTATTTAAAAAGTTTTGTTTTTGTTTTTATTTTTTTCTCTTTTTTAATTAAATTTTTAAATGTTTATTTATTTTTGAGAGACAGAGTGTGAGCAGGGGAGGGGCAGAGAGAGAGGGAGACACAGAATCCGAAGCAGCTCCAGGCTCTGAGCTGTCAGCACAGAGCCCCACACGGGGCTCGAACTTACGAACCACGAGATCATGACTTGAGCCAAAGTCAGACGCCCAACCAACTGAGCCACCCAGGTGCCCCTAATTAATTTTTTAAAATTTACATCCAAGTTAGTAGCATATAGTGCAACAATGATTTCAGGAGTAGATTCCTTAATGCCCCTTAACCATGTAGCCCATCCCCCCCACAACCCCTCCAGCAACCCTCTGTTTGTTCTCCGTATTTGTCTCTTACGTTTCGTCCCCTCCCTGCTTTTATATTTTTTTTGCCTCCCTCCCCTTATGGTCGTTTCTTTTGTAAATAAGGTCTTCGTATGAGTCAGGTCCCATGATGTTTGTTATTTGTCTGACGGACCCACTTCACTTAGCATCTTACCGTCCAGTTCCACCCACGTAGTTGCAAATGGTCAGGTTTGTTCTTTTTGATTGCCGAGTAATGCTCCAGGGTATGTATACGCCGCGTCTTCTTCACCCACTCCCCGACCGGCGGACACGCGGGCCCTTTCCGTACTGTGTCTATTGTCGACAGCGCCGTTATAAACAGTGGGCCGCGTGCGCCCCTCTGAAACAGCGCGCCTGCGTCCCTTGGATAAATACCTAGTACTGCAGCTGCGGGGTTGTAGGGTGGGCCTCTTTTTAATTTTTTGAGGAAACCCCATCCTGTTTTCCAGAGTGGCTGCCCAAGGTTGCTTCCCCCCCAATTTTTTAATGATTATTTATTTTTGAGAGTGAGAGAGCAGTGGGAAGGGGTGGACAGAGAGGGACAGAGAGAATCCCAAGCAGGCTCTGCACTGTCAGCACAGAGTCGGATGCGGGGCTCCATTTCAGAAACCGTGAGATCATGACCTGAGCAGAAATCAAGAGTCGGATGCTTAACCGACTGAGCCACCCAGGCGCCCTGATATATCGGATTTTAAAATCGGAGCTATGGTTCTTTGCCAAGTTGTTGGTTTATTCATTTGGTGTTTCATTCAATTAGTATTTTTTGACCACCTACTGGCCGAGCCCAGTCTCTGCGGTGCTGAGTGTGAACTGGGGACAGGACAGAATGGTCGCCCCTGCCACAGAGCTGACGGTCTAGAGGGACAGGACGGCGCAGACCTGCCAGCTTCCACGGTGGTGGCTGGTGCAGAGGAAAGTGACTCGGGTGTGGGGCACCGCGTCAGCAGAGGATGTGAGGGTGTGAGCCATGCAGCTGTGCGGGCAGAGAGGGGGCAGGTGTGAAGGCCCTGGGGTAGGAGCCTGCTGGGCGTGGCTGGAGAGCTGCAGGAAACGAAGTCATCCAGGAACACATCATGATGGACTTTCTAGGGAGGGACTTAGTTTTTACCCTGAAGCAAGGTGTAAGCCAAAGGGCCCCCTCTTTGGCCAGGAGAAGGACAGGGTGTCACCAACATTTCACTGGGTCCTTGCTGGTGGCCGAGGTTGGGCTGAAGGGGGCAGCGGTGTGCGGCTGAGGCAGGGAGAGGGGGCTGTGATCCTCCTGTCCTACCTGGGGGTATATGGCTGGTATTGGCACTCCCGGCCCCCTGGACTGGGGGCCCCGCTCCCCGCCTCTCCTGCGGACTGCCCCGGCACTGAGCGCAGAGCCTCTGTCGCTAAAGAAAACGGCCATCAGTGGCTGTGTGAAAGGCGGGCCGGGCTGAGGTGCAGCCTCGCGGGTAACATTCCCTTGTGGTCTGAGCTCACCTCCAGGGTGCCGTGTCCCTAGGATGTCAGGGGAGCTGGACCCCCTGGCGGTGTGCCACAGGCAGGTGTCCCTCTAACTGGCACACGCTTTGAGCTGGGACAGTCTGGACCTGCTTTTCACACCCACACCTGTGTCCGGAGATGGTCTCTGCCAAGTTTCCACTCATTCATTCATTCATTCGTGTCCAGCCTGCCTGCAGACTCCCCAGGACCCTGCGAGATACACGTCCCCGTGTCCTGATGGGATATTGGGAATGTTGAGGGGCTGTGGCTGGCTCAGGACCACACAGCAGCGAGGTCTGGGTCTCCCGACGACCACTCTCAAGGTTAAACCCCAGATTCCGCGGGTAGCAGGGCAGCAGGCAGCCCACCGAGGGGCAGTGCCCTCTGCACCCACCAGGGGGCAGCAGACGACCGTCTGCTTGGGTGGCTCTGGGTTCATCATCCGGGTTGGGTCTCTGCCCAGGCAGGAAGGCCGTGAAGGGCGGTGAGGACAGAAGTCCTTTTCTCTCTAGTCCGTTACCTGTGGGAGGGGGACACAGGCATGAAGGGGGCACCATGAATAGGGCACCCCAGATGAAGGGCTGCGGGAGCCGGGTTGTGCCCCAGGCCCTGTGCAAAGTCTCTGGATGATGTCCTGTTTGCCTCCCACAAGCAACTCTGGTGGGGTGCGGGGCTCCCCATTCTACAGAGGGGCGCCGCACGGGACGGTGCCTGCACAGGCTCTCCGAGCGGGACGGGGAGCTGGAGGGGCTGGGGTTCAGGCTGTGGCCCCATGTTTCCATTTCTCAGGGTGATGCTGGAGGGATTATCCACTTTTGCTTCAGGCCCAACAGGCTCAATCCTACCCTGTGAGTCAGGTTCCCCAAGGTGCCTGGAGGGGTCGTCAGAGGAAGGGTAGCTTGGAGCTCCCTGGCCCCTTGTCCCCATAGTACGCCTGTGTGGCTCCTCCTCAGGGGTCCTGGGGTGTGCCCCTCCTCCCCCCTCCTCCCTACTTGTCTCCCTGGGCCAGCCCCAGCCCCTCCTCCCCCCTCCTCGGCTGGGGAACGGGCAGGTGAGACCTCTGCAGAAGGCCTGGGGGATTCTCTGCGCTCACAGTGAGCTGGGGTGGCGCCCAGTGGGAGAGGGGGGCGGGGCCCTGGGGCAGTGAACGCGGGTTCAGAATTCGACCCGGAGAGTCCAGAGAGGGCGGCCTCTCCGAGACTGCCCCCACCCCACTGAGGGCTGAGCCGCTCGGGGAGGGGCTGCGACTTGCCCAGGGTGGCCCAGCGCATCCTGAGCTGAGCCAGGATCCACATCACTTCATCGGCAGATTGGCTCTTCAAGTCCTTGAAGCAGCGTCGCTGTCGCGGGAGGCCAGCTGCTGACAGCGCGCCCCCACCCCAAGGCGTGGCTCAGGGCGGGGTCAGTGGACCCTGAAGTCGGGGAGTGGCCTGCCTCGATCCAGAGCCCAGGGAACTCTGGCCTCACCACCAGCCCTCCCTCTCACTCACTTATCTCGAATATTCCATCTTGGACGCCAGGGTTTGCCCTTTGGGCAGCTGCAAGCGGCCAGGCCTCTGGGTCATGAAGCAGGGGAATCCCGGCCTTTGTGCGGAGTCGCCTGTGGGCTGGGGGGCTTCTTGCGGGTCCCCGGCCAGAGCAGAGGATTAGATGGGGGTTCTGGGCGCATGCCCGGCCCGTGTGCCTCCGGCATCGAGTTATCCTTCGGGGTCGAGGTGACGCGGGGGGCCTCGGCCCAGCCGGTGCCCCCTTCTCGAAGGGCCGTGAGGAGGTCCCCAGCACGAAAGGGGCCACAGTCTGATCGCCACGAGCGGAACGCAGGGCCAAAGCAGAGACCGAGACCCGGCAACCCCTCCACGNTCGTGTGGCCCTCGGCCGCGGTCTTCGACCTGGCGCAGGCGCTGCGCGACGGCGTCCTCCTGTGCCAGCTGCTGCACAACCTCTCCCCCGGCTCCATCGACCTCAAGGACATCAACTTCCGGCCGCAGATGTCCCAGGTGAGGGGCCGCGCTGGGCAGCCGCGGGGAGGGCGTGGGGCGCGCCCCTGGAGGCGCGAAGTTGGCCAAAGT
>NW_027531908.1:487324-504559 GCF_008692635.1 Crocuta crocuta | reverse complement strand
CGCCACGCCCGGGGGCCTCGTCCGGCGTCGCGCCCTCGGGCTTCGCGCCTGGTGGACTGGACCGTGGAGGACACGCCGGCGCGGCCGGAGGGAGCGGGTGGGCTTGGGGCGCCGCCTCTTGGACGGGGCCGCACAAGTTCGTGCGAGCGGGAGCCCCCCGTGGCTCCCCGGTCACCCTCGAGTGTGGCCTTTGTCGTGGCGGAGCGCGTGTGGCTGCAGGCCGGCAGGAAAATGTCTGCGCGGCTGGCGGGAGCTGCTTTTCTTGGCCCCTTAAAGGGAACTTGGCTAAGACTTAAGCAGAATGGAGCCCCGGTCCTGCCCTCCGGAGTCCCGGAGCGCCCACCCCGGCTCCATGTGAAGGGGTCCTGGGTGCTCAGGACGGCCAGGGGGCCAGCCGGGGTCTGGCCAGCTGCGTGAAGGACCCACCTTCCTGTTAGCCCGAAGCCCCCTTCCTCTGTGGCCCTCGGCAAGTCCGCGTGGACAACGGCCATTCGTGTGTGACATCGGAAAACAGGCTAGGGAGAAGGAGGGATGGAGTGAGTCACGGCTTTTCCAGGCTGGGCTGCATGGCCTCTGCCCTTTGGCTGTGACTGCGTTTCCTAGGAGATGGGGGCACCCCCCCTCCTCCGGGGAGAGGAGGGGGGTGGCTGCTGACAAAGAGAAGCCCTGAGAGGGCAGGGGGGCTGCGCTCCCACTCGGCCCAGGACCACGGGACGCAGACAGCCTGGGAGGGCGCCTGGGGGTGCGGGCATGCGGTCTTTGGGCTTCCCCGGAGCCAGCTGTCACGCTAGCCAGCCCGGAGTCCCTGGGGCCAGGTGCCCTGCTGCTGAAAGAAAGCTCTCGTAAATCCGTTCCTCCCCGCTGTCCTCCCCTCTGGGGGCTGGGATGGAGACACTGAGGGCAGGAAGGGTTGCCGAGGGCAGAGCCGGCCATGGGCGGGAGCGTGTCTGCTTTTGGCCGTGAAGCTGCCCGGGCTTGCTAGCTCCTGACGGGTTTCCTGGCTGATTGGCGGGGAGGCTGGGGCACAGACACAGCCTGGGGTGGGTGGGAACACAGCAGAGGCTGGCGCTGCCCGTTTCCAGCTGTGGTTTGGGCAGGGTGGGGGAGGAGGGGGCCCTGGCTGTGGCAGGGGGCTTGGCTCAGCCCCTGTGCTTGAAGGCCACAGACGTCCGTGGGGCAGTGACACTGACACTAGCACAGCGCCTTTGAGCCCCTGTGTCCCAGCCTGGGCGAAGGGACATTGTGGGGGACTCAGTGCCAGGGAGAACTGGAGGGGCGAGCGTCTACGTGTCCTCATGGACATGTGCTGATTGAAACCTGGCACTGTCGCCCTGCAGGTAGGCGACCACCTTTGGGGCCTCAGTTTCCCCATCTGTTTAATGGGAATGGCGGTAGTAGCCACCACATAGGCATGCAGTGAGGATTCCACGGGGGAAGGCAGAGAACGTCCTCCGTGCAGTGCTGACTTAACGTTAATGATTTTGGGGGGTTCACCTGGATACTGGTAGGTATCACTCTCTTGGCTGAGGGCTGGTCTCCCTGACCTCAGCCCACAGGTCACCTTGTGGGGGATGGAGGGGGTCACCCCATCTTTGTATGTCTGTTGCTGGCGCAGGACGGCCGCAGGTGCTCCTCGAGCCTGCGTTCCCTGGGCCAGGGGGCTAGTGGGCTGGCTCCCTCTCCACACTCACAGTTCGAGACACAATCCTCTTTGCCAGGAATGGCTGTGCCTGGTGTGGGAAGGGGGCTCGGAGGCCCCCCTGTGTCGCTGTTCTTTGTCATTCGGAGAGCTCCTCGCTGTCCCTGGAGGCGGGAGGGAAGGTGTCCTGTGGGTCCTCGGAGGTTCCGTCACAAGGCAAATCGAAGTTTCCCTTTCTTACTGGCCCCCCCCACCCCGGGCGAGGCTCCATCCTGGGTGGGGGTGCGCCACCCCTGTTCTATAGACGAGGCGGCCGCAGCTCAGAGAGGTGGAGGGACTTGGCCCGGCTCTCACAGATCCTAAGTGGTGACCCTAGGCCACCAGGAGATCTCCCTTCTCGGGCTTGGAACGAAGTGGGTTCCGCGAGACTTCCCTAAGCTGTCCCGCTGACTTTCGCATGGGCGCTCCTGTCGCCTCCTCCCGCCGCGTGGCCGCTCCCAGAGGCTGCCGGGATGTTCCCTCGCTCAGAAGGCCGCGCTGGCTGCTCACGGTGACGTCGTGTTTTCGGGCAACAGCGTGTGGAAGGCCCCTGCACTCTGAGTTGACCTCAGCTGCCCCCAAGGAGCGTCAGAGCGTGTGCGCTTATGAGCGCCTGCTGTGTACAGAGCTGGAGAAGGTGTTCGCAGAGGATCCGAGTTGCCCCTTTGTCCTGCCTCCTGGAGCTGGCGGGCTGTGTGCTTTCATTTTCTTCCTTTTTTTTTTTAATCCAAAATGCCTGGAAGCCACCTTGGGTTTAATTAAGCTAATTAGGTAGGGCCACAATCTGCTGATCCTAATGAGGGATCACGTGTGTCCGGGCGGCTCTGGCCGTGAGGTCCCCAGGTGGCTGATGCCAGCACACAGCCCTTGCGTTGGGTCGGCAGTTTGAACCTGGAGGGCACCACCCGGCCAGCCCCGGCCCACACCGCCCTGGCGGCCTCCTCCCCGGAAGCCTGTCTGCGGGGACGGGAGTGGGACCCCGGGGCCCACCGGGCTTCCTCTCCTGCGCACCCCTCCGGCGGCAGCCCCTTCCCGACCCTGCCTCGTGCTCGCCGCCCCCGGGGCCCCGGACCTTCGCCGTCACGTGCCGCGTCCCTGCTGCTGCTAGACCTCCCCTTCCTCGTAGCCTGGTTCTTCCCGGAGGAGCTGGTCTATGGCCCCTCCTGCCCCAGGCGTGGCGAGCCTGGCCGTGGCCCCCGGCAGACCCGGGTGTGTGGCTAACCTTGCACCTCCCAGTGGGTGCCACGCTTCTGTGCACTCGGCAAGCCCAGGAGCTGTGTGTTTCCCGTCCCCTCCTCCCCGGCCCCTCCAAGCTGTCGTCTCGGGGTCCCGCGGAGTCGGGCGCCCCTTTGTTCCTTTGCACCTTCGCCGCTGTGTTCCTTCTTCCCAAGGCAGCTTTGTGCTTGCCGAGGGGCCAGGGGCCGCCGCCAGGCCAGAGGGGGTGCCTGCGGGGTCGCCCCGACGCCTGGGGCTGCAGAAGCGGCCTGCCCGCGGCCCGGCTCCTGAGGCCGAGGCGTGCAATGCCAGGGCAGCGGCGCAGGGAGCAAGCCTCGTGTCATGGAAACCGGGGGCCTCTCAATTCTGAGAGCACGTCGGACTTACGGACAAGCCCTGCGCGCTGCACACGTCACTTTTTCTCCACCCAGGGGAGGGGAGTGGGTCACGCGGTCCCCGAGTGTTTTGGCATGTTGCCCCCAAACAAGGGCATTGCCCCCCGGGAGGGCAGCGCAGCCTCTCAGTCACTCACGCCTCAACGGGTGTCCCCCGAAATGCACCCTGAAATGCCGGTTCAGCAAAAGGGGCGGCCCGAAGGGCTGGCTGCCCTCCTCTTCGCCCCTGCGTCTGGGACGGCCCCTCAGCCTTCCCTTGATTTTCACGACCCTGGCATCCTGCAGGCCCCAGGTGCCTTTAGCTGCAGAATGGGGTCCCTCTGCGGGGTCCCTCTGCGTGCCCTCGGGACTGGCTGCGGGCTCTGCGCCTGCGCAGAGAGCTCCTGTCCCCCGTCACTCATAGCTTTTCTCAGGAAGGGACTTGGGACAAGGTGCGCCTCCAGTCGTTCCTTCCTCTTTCTTCTCTTCCTCCCTCCCTCTCTTTCCGCCAGTTCGGATCCTGGTTCCCTGTTTTATTCCACGGGTAAAGTCTGTTACCGTCGTCACTTGTTTTCGCGCTCGTGCTCTCTTGGGTTCGNGGTGCGCCTCCAGTCGTTCCTTCCTCTTTCTTCTCTTCCTCCCTCCCTCTCTCCGCCAGTTCGGATCCCGGTTCCCTGTTTTATTCCACGGGTCAAGTCTGTTACCGTCGTCACTTGTTTTCACGCTCGTGCTGTCTTGGGTTCGACCCACCCGGGAACTGCTTCAGTCTTCCGTGCGCCTTTTTGACACGTTCGCAGCGTCTTGGGCGCACGGCCCTCCTTCCTGGCGCTACTCGTCCAGGCTCCTTCTGTATTCTCCGTTGTCCCTGCTCGGAGTCGGCCGGCCTCCCTCGCGGACACGGGTGTTCAGAAGCGAGATCTGGGTGCCGCGCGCACACCGCCGCGGGGCGCTCTCCTTGGTCAGAGCTGGTGGTCTGTGTGTGTGTGTGTCTGTGAGTACACACAGGCGTACGTGTGTGCTGTGTGCATGTGTATCTGGACACGTTTACAGTTGTCTGTGTTTTCGATGTGTATCAGTGCTGGTCAACGCAAGTGAGCCGGGTCTGTATTTAAAACTCCTGCTGATGGCGTGAAAAAAGTAAAAAGAATGCAGAACTCTACTTTTAATGATACATGTTATTTAATTTCATGCGTTCTCAACAACGGGTGATAGGACCTTGTTGGAAATCAGATCTTTGGGGGTAGAGAAGTCGAGTTCTTTTTATGTGTACTAAAGCACAGATGCGCATGCGTACAAACCAGATCCACAGCACCTCCATCGTGTGGAAATTTGATATGGGCGGGGGTGGGGGGGAGATTATGCAAAGTGCCTGAAAAGGCTCCTTAGTGTGGTGAGGACACCTGGNGAAGCCCTGGGCCCTCATCTGCCCCGGGTCTCAGGACGCCGCAGCCCGGCATTGGCCTCGGTGGGCTGGGATGGAGCCCGGAAGCTTGTCGTCCTGAGCGAGGACCGGAGTCTGGGCCCCGGAGATGGGCGCCTCGCTGCCGGGAGTGGGGGGGTCTGCTGAGCCTGGGGCCAAACGTGGGGGCTCCAGCCTTGCTGGGGGCCTGACAAGGACAAGCAGACGTGGTGAGGCTCCCCCCACAACCCTCCCTCGCCAGCGCCTCGTTTGAGCTCTTTCTTGCATGTGGACAGGGTGGCCAAGGAGGTCCCCTCCCTTGCTCGTCCTGGAAGGACTCGCTCGTCCTGGCCAGAGAGGCACCGGGGCCTGCTCTGGGTGGTCAGTGGCGCGATGCCCTCCAGCCCCTTCCTCCTGGCCCTGTGTCTGGGCCACGTCGGTGTCTGTGGCTTTCTGAGTCTGAGGGTGGGACGCCCCGGGGCCGCCCGCGCTGGTGGGGCTCTGGTTTCGGCAGAGACCCAGACTCAGCCCTGCCGGCCTGGCCCCCCCTGAGGCCATCCCTCTCTCCCCAGCACCCCTGCTGACCACCAGCACCCTGCTCCCAGAGCAGGGGTGGGCACTCATCTCGTGTGGAGGGCCAGCCAGTAAATATTTGAGGCCTTGTGGGCCAGACAGTCTCTGTCGTAACCACTCAACTCTGGCCTGCTGGTGTGAAGGCGGCCGTGGACGATCCGTAAATGAGTGAGTGTGGCTGTGTGCCAGTAAACTTTATGGGGAATGAAATTTGAATTTCACATTGTTGTCATGTGCTGCTGAATATTATTCTTTTGATTTTTTCCCCCAACCGTTTAAAAACACGGAAGCCTTCCTTCGCTTTGTGGCCCGCGCAAAGCCAGGCAGTGGGCTCGCCTGCGGCGCCTGGGGCCTGTCCTGGGGCCTGTGATGGAGNAGCACCCTGCTCCCAGAGCGGGGGTGGGCACTCATCTCGTGTGGAGGGCCAGCCAGTAAATATTTGAGGCCTTGTGGGCCAGACAGTCTCTGTCGTAACCACTCAACTCTGGCCTGCTGGTGTGAAGGCGGCCGTGGACGATCCGTAAATGAGTGAGTGTGGCTGTGTGCCAGTAAACTTTATGGGGAATGAAATTTGAATTTCACATTGTTGTCATGTGCTGCTGAATATTATTCTTTTGATTTTTTCCCCCAACCGTTTAAAAACACGGAAGCCTGCCTTCGCTTTGTGGCCCGCGCAAAGCCAGGCAGTGGGCTCGCCTGCGGCGCTTGGGGCCTGTCCTGGGGCCTGTGATGGAGCCCTGGCCCCTGGGCTCCTGTCTCCCTTTGTATCGGGGCCCTTGGCACCGGCTCCTGCAGCAGGAAGTGCTCAGTAAGAACAAAGCCTCTCCACCTTGACCTTGTGCCAGGAACCGTGCCGAAGCCTGGGGCCACGATCTTGCCTCATTCTCGTGGTGGGCTCGGCCCCCGGCCCCACTTTGATGCGGCCGCGGAGGGACTGCCGCCATCGGCCACGCGGCTCCAGTGGGGATCTCCGTGGCGGCGGGGACACCGGCCTGGCTGAATCCCGGTCTCCTCGTCTGAAAAGGGGACACCTGTGGGTGCCTTGCCGGCTGCTGGGAGCATTTGATGGGAGAACGCGGGCCTGGCGCCGTCCCTGCCTCGTGCCGGGTGCCTCCTGGAAGGTTCTTACACCCTCTCTTTGCTGCTTCCCTCCCAGAAGCTCCGTGCTGGCGCGTGCGGGAGGCAGGGACAGATGCAGGGTTTGCTGTCGCCTCGTTTGGGGGCTGTTAGTCCTTAGCTGGTACAGGAGGCGGGGACTGTGGGCGGCCTCGTGGGGGGCTGGCCTTGGAACTGGATGGTGTTAGGGAAGTGAAGGCTGGAGACCCGCGGTTGCTGCCGAGGTGGGCCCCCAGGTACTTTAGTTTTGCAAAACACTTTTTTGTTAAATGTATATTTTTGAGAGAGAGAGAGCACGTGTGAGCAGCGGAGGGGCAGAGGGAGGAGACACAGAATCTGAAACAGGCTCCAGGCTCTGCGCTGTCAGAACAGAGCCCGTCGCGGGGCTCGAACCCATGAACTGCGAGATCATGACCTGAGCCGAAGTCGGACACCTAACCGACTGAGCCCCCCGGGCGCCCCGGGTATTCTAAGTCACTGCTGCCAGCCGTGCCCTGTCCTGGGAGGGTTTGTCCCCTGACTGCCCAGCACTGGCACATCCCTGGGCCTTAGGAGACCCCATGAGGCACCGTGTTGGGCAGTTAATGGAGAGGTTAAGGGGGCTGCCCAAGGTCACACAGCTGTGTGGAGGGCGAGGCCTCTTGCCAACCTGCACAGCAGCCCTTGGACGGTCCCCACCGGTGAGGAGGCCGGTGGCTGCACAGGGCCCGAGTCCGGGGGTGGCCCAGGGCTGCCCGGCCCTGCCCTCGTGGCTGCGTGGCTCTGGGCCTGTCTCCTCGCCTGCTCCCTGGTGCTGGGGGGGCGGGGCTCAGTGTCATTTTTGCTCCCCATTCGAGGTCACATGCTCATTGGTGTTGGGCGCAAGAAACGGAGACCCCTGACACTGTGTCCCTGACCTTCCAGAGGAGGAGACGGCAAGGGGGGCTCTCGAGGAGACGAAAGGGGCGCTTTCCAACGCGGAGCCATCCAGCAGGGGCTGCCTGTCAGGACACTCCGGAGGTGACAGCGGCCCCTCCTCGTCGGGTGTTCTGACCGGGTCCCGCACAGCCCTGCCTTCTCTCTCCAGATGCCATTTCTGGAACTGGGGAATGCACCTCTCGGGTGCACTCACCCCTGTTTGGGGGGGTGCCTGAAGCCGGGTTCTCTGGGTGCGGGGCCTCCCTGCTCAGCACCCGGCTGTCCTGCTGTGAGCCGCCATGGCTCCTGGCTCGGGGTCCTCGGCATCCTCCCTTGGCTCGGGACGGCTGCGGGGCGGCCCCTCCTTCACGCGCCCTGGGGTCCCCTTTGGTGGAGCCCCCGTGGGGAGCCCATTTTCTCTCCCAGCGCCTGACCCCCATGGGCAGTGGGGCTTTCTGACTGTCACCCCATGGGGTTTGGCTTAGGGGACCCCAAGCTCTCCTCCCCGTCTGGATTTGGTAAGGTGACACGTGGCCCCGCTCCCCGGACACCCCTGCGTGCCCCTCAGCACGACAGGAAGAGGATTTCGGGCAGGGTCGCACCTGCACCTCTTGGCTGGGCTGGTCCTTGTCCGCCTCCTGGATGGGCCCCCTGGCAGCCTGGAGGAGCCCCCCGCCCTCTGTGCTCTCAGGGACCCTGTGTCCTGTGGCTGCTGTTTTGGGGTCTGGATCCAAAAGCTAAACTAGAGTCACAAGTGCA
This sequence comes from Crocuta crocuta, assembly GCF_008692635.1. NCBI lineage: Eukaryota > Metazoa > Chordata > Mammalia > Carnivora > Hyaenidae > Crocuta > Crocuta crocuta. Next base: position 496,548 of record NW_027531908.1, on the reverse strand, counting down.
GCCGTGGAGGCGGCGGGCCGGCCCCGGGCACTGCCCTCGGCACCTGGGGTGGTGGCCCCCCGCCTCCCTCACTGTTCGGTGGGGCTCACTTGCCGGTCTTCCCGGAGTTTATATCAGGATCCGAGGAATTACTTTCAACACACCTGCCTGTCTTCCCCCTGAGCCACCCCAAACCTGAGGCCTGGGAAGCTGCCTTCGGTTCGCTGGGTTTTGAGCTTCTGGCTCCGGGGGCAGCCAGCACCCGAGTCTCAGCAGAGCGTCTCCCACCTGTCCTCCCGTTCCGTCCGCCGGGCTCGTCAGCCTCCGGCTCTTTCCAGGAGTGGGGGGCCCACCCCATGTCCCTCGAGGCCTGTGTCACCGTCAGCAGCGCGCGGAGGGGACGCCTGCCTGTCCTCCGCTGTCAGAAGACGGTCAGTCCCTGCCGGGCTGTGTCCCGGCGTGTTCGTGGCTCTGCCACCCAGGACAGCACGTCCCTGAGATGCGGCAGGTGGCAGGGAGGGTGCCGGTCCGAGCCCCCAGGGGTCCCTGTGCCGGGGGTGGNGTTCCGGGTGTCAGCCTGCCCCCGCGCCCCCCGCGCCCCAGCCCTGCCTCTGCGTGGTCTCCTCCCTAAGCGCGCTCCCGTTCTGGTGCATGCACTTCTGTTGCCCAGATACCCGCCTGTCACAGCTGACGTGTAGACGCAGGACGCTGCCAGGGGAGGGTGGTGTAGGCGCCCGGCCCAGCACGCGGTGGCCAGTGGCCCCAGGGAGAGGGGCCTCTGCAGAGGTGCAAGGGCCGAGCCACCTGCCAGGGTCCCCACGGCCTGCCACCTCCCCCCCCCACACCAGAGTGCCGAGGCTCGAGGCCTCTCTGGCTCATCCCCGCGGGGTTGGCTGTGGTCCTTGGCGGTGCTCCTGTGAGCTGGGCCCTGGGGCTGGCGGGCTGTTTGCTGAGGGCCCCCTGCGCCCCACCGGGAATGGGGAGTCCCATCTCATAACTGTACAAGCGGGTGTCTGGGTCCCGGGGCCATCGCCATGTGTCCCGGGCTCACGGGGCACCTAGGAAGCTTTCGTGTCTTTGCAGCCTGTGTCAGGTCCCCAGGCAGCAGGTTCTGGTCCCTCAGGCCCACGGCACCCACATCGGGCCCACGGCACCCACATCGGGAGACCCTCCCTCCCTTGCCCCTAAGCTCCTCCCACTCTTACTTTACCCCTCCCTGCCCGAGGTGGGCATCTGTGTGCCCCCAGCCCCAGCCTCTCTGGCCGCAGGCGCCGCAGACAGGACAGCTAGCAGTCACTGCAGCGAGGGACGAGACGGCCCAGCTCTGAGCTCTTTTCCTGTGCAGATGATGGCTTCACACACGAGCTGCCACGGAGACCTTCGGTTTTACTTGTTCTCAGCCCAGAGCTCAGAGGAAGCAGGCTCGAGGCAGGGCAGCGGGGTGTGACCCCGCGGCTGCTCCCCCCGGGCCTCTGTGCTCCCGGCTGCAGACGGGGCCCCGGTCCCTCGAGGTGTCTGGCATGTCGTTGTGGCGAGGGCTCAGGGCCGGCGCCCTGGCTCTGCTGCTGAGCGCCGTGCGCCCTCGGTGTCCTCCCTCGTAGGATGGGGGAGAAACACTCTTTCTCGGTGGGCGAACCGATAAACGTGGGGTCTCTGCAGACCAGGGATAAGGAGGCAGCCATCAGAGGAATCAGTCTGACAGGTGCTGCAGTGTGGACGAGCCTCGGAAACGTGCGGAGGGAGAGAAGCCAGATGGGAGAGGGTGAGGACTGTGGGGCTCCATGGATGCGAGGGTCCAGCGCGGGTGAACCCGCGCACACAGCGAGGTGGGGAGGGGACTGTGTTCCCGCGCGGGCTGCCACGCTCCTGGTCCCCGGCCGCCCGTCCTGCTGACACTCCCCGTGAGGCGCCCGTGTCCGGGCGGTGGGCTTCCCGCCGCTTCCGAGGGGCCGGCCGCGGAGGACGGGTGCCTCGCCTGGGAGAGAATAAGCGTGTCGGTAAATCCAGGCCATAGAACTCGCCTTCCGCCGGCAGCACTTGTGCGCACGCGAGCTCACGCCTGTTGGCTCTGCAGTGCCTCGTGAGGCCCGACTGCATTTCCAGGACTGGTTTCTGGAACTGCGTGCATGTGCGAACGAATCTGGGTGGACTTTGGGGTCAGGAGGCGGCGAGGGGGGGATGCAGTCTGCTGTCTGCGCTGGGCCTTCCGGAAGGCTGTCCCCTCTGTGCCCGTCTGCACCCCCGACAGGTCTGGGCGACGCCGGCCACCTCCGGCAGGCAGTGAGGGGGCCTGCGTCCACTCTCCCGGCCGGGGCTGAGGGTTCTGGGGCTTGGCCTGCGGAGCTCGGTCCGCCCTGTGCACCCACTCTGGCTGGGCGGCGGGTCCAGGCACAGATGGCTGTCGAACGGCTGCTTCCGTTCATGCCGGGGACCTCACTCCTGGGCAGCTCTGGGATCCCCACCCCGAGGCCTCCCTCCTGCACGTGTGACCGGCAGGTGGCAAGTGTCCCCGGCCGGGCAGCCAGCGTGTCACCATCACGTCTTGCCTCGCCCAGCGGAGCGGCTCCGGTCTCCAGCCTTTCTGCTGCTTTGCCGTCTGGTGGCCGCAGGGACATGGTGGCCAGCGCATGGCCTGCCTCTGNGCTGGAGCGTGTGCCCGCCCGGCTTGGGTCCCCTGGAGGATGGCTGTGCGGGCCCAGCGTGGCCGGGGCGAAGCGGGGGAAGCCCGCCTTGGAGCCTCACGTGCCCAAGGGACCCTTACACCCAGGCCCCCCGGCCGTGTTTCCCCCTTCAGCCGAAGAAGGGGGGTCGTGGTGTCGGGAGCCACGCTTAGCCCCAGCTCAGACCTGCCCCGCCGCTGACGTGGCCACGTGCGCCCCGGACACGCTTCTCAGTGGCCCCTCCCCCCACCCTGCCCGTACCCCGCTTGGCTCACCTGTGAAACGTGCTGCTGTGCGATCGGGTGAGGTCCCCAGAGTATGGGGCCGTGGTGTGCGCCTCTGTCCCTGGCTCCCAGCAGGCCCTGGTGTCCTTGTGGGTCCCTGTGTGGTGCAATGGGGCCCCGGCCTTTCTTGAAATGGGTGGTGGTCTTCCTGGCAGCCAGATTCTGGGGGAGGGCACCTTCTGTCCCCGCCTCCTGTCTGCTCTCCTCTTCCTTTAAGGGGTCTTCCCGGGCTCCGCCAGCTCCTGCAGCTCCCACGGGACCTCTGGACCTTCCAGCTCAACGTTTATGGAGCACCTGCTGCCCGTGACCCTGGCCCTCAGTGCAAGGGAAAGATGGGTGAGGCCAGCAATTCCTCTGGGAGCTCAGAGTCTTGTGGGGGGGGCCTGAGGGGGGCAGCAGTCACCTGGAAGGGGAGGTCAGAGGAATCCAGAGCCACTGCCTTCAAGGCTGCAGGGAGGCAGCACAGTGGGTGGGTGGCTCCGTCCAGGGGTGCCGAGGGGTCACAGAAGGGGCTGCAGAGAATGTGATATCCTGGATTTGGCATCAGAAAGTTCTGCCTGGGGGGCTCACTTGGTGAAACGGTCTGGCTTTGGCTCAAGTCATAATCTTGGGGCTGGTGAGTTCGAGCCCCGCGTCGGGTTCTGTGCTGACAGCTCGGAGCCTGGAGCTGCTTCAGAGTCTGTGTCTCCCTCTCTCTCTGCCCCTCCTCTGCTTGCACTCTGTCTCTTTCTCTGTCTCGAAAAATAAACATTTAAAAAAATGATAATAAAGAGAAAAGGTTCTGCCTTGGCCTCAGTGCTGGGAGTGGATTGGAGGCCGCAGCCCGGGAGGCGGACGCGGTCACCGCAGCAGGGAAACGGATCAGGCCTGGCCGGGGTGGGAGGCGGGTGGGGGGAGGGAGAGAAGCTCAGGGCTCCAGGCTGTGGGGGAGGCGGGGTGGAGCCGGTCATCCACCGGACGTGGGGCGAGGAGGGTGCCCTGAAGTGAGGCTCGGGCAGTGGGGTGGATGGTGGGGCTCAAGGTCTGCCGTTGGCGGGTGGCCCAGGGAGGGCCTGGCTCTCCCAGCGGTCTGTCCGGAATCTGCCCTGAGCCGCGGTGGTGGGACGTTTCGGCCCCACCCCGTTGTGCTCTCTGTCTGGCTTTGAGCTTCCTGCTTTTATTCCGGTCTCTGTGTGGCTGACCACAGCAGTGTCCAGGCTGGACTTGGGGGGGCGGCGCTGGCCCCAGCTGCAATGTGCGGCCTTGCTCGGGGCCTCGGCAGGAAACCCTTTCCCTGAGCACTGGCCTTCAACCTGGACCCTCCTTCCTTGGTGATTATGTTCTCTGGTCGGCTACCAGCTTAGCTTCCACGAGTGCGTGCTGGATTCGGGGTGTAAACAGGTGAATCGCTCCCCCCCCCCGGGAGGCACAATCCCAGCACGTGCAGGGGACATGAGGGACCTTTGCAGAGACCCAGGGAGGCCACCACAAGTCCAGAATAGTTGCGTGTTATTTTTAAGTGGTTTTTGCCCCTGGAAGGTGTTTTTGCTTCACAAGGGCTCTGCTTTCCATTGATCTCTTCGAGATTGCTTCATCGCTATTGATTCAATAAAGCTTTAATCGGGAAACAGCATCACAGCGGGCTCTGTGGATGGCAACCTGCCGGCCTCGTCGATCTGTTCAGTGGGGAGCTTGTGCCGTGACTCCATGGCCGCACGGAATAGCTGCCTGGTGTCTCATTCTCGAGGCCCGAGCTCGGGCAGGGGCGGGCCCTGGGACTCCGGCCGGGCACCCCTGTTTGACACTGTCTCCACTTGGAGACCCGGGACGGGCTCCCTGCCCCTCACCCCCTTCCTCCCCACTGTAATGGGAGGCAGTGCGTAGCAGGGCATTGGCATCGCTGTCAGGGGGAGGGGACCACGGTTGTCTGCGGTGTCCCTTGAGGGATAGTCGGGCCTCTCGGGGTGACGCTGTGGGTGGGGACCCTGGATGGCCACCGCCTGTCCACGAGTGGTCCCTCCCCTCTGCGGGCCCCAGTGCGGATGGTTCCGGACACACGCACACGTACGTACGTAAGGCTTGCCGGTCTGCCTGCCAGCCAGGGGAACACTGTGCAGTCACCTGTGCGTCCCCGGTGCGTCCCCGAGGAGCTGGGGCTGTTGCCTCACTCCCCACGTGGCAACCTGCTTTCGTCCCTGCTGCGTCTGCCCCACGTGGTTTCCTGTGCACGTTATTTCATCCATTCCAAGTAGGTATTTTCTTTGAGTTCTGCCGTCTCCGAAATGAGCGTGGGCCTGGGAGCCTTGTGAGCAGGGGCGTGGCCGGCGCTGAGGTGTGCACAGTGTGTGTGTGTGTGCGCGCGCGCGTGCGCACGTGCGTAGCCAGGGCTGATGAAACGAATCCTCCAGGAGGAGCCTTGGGTGATGAGATGGAGCCGGCCCCCCCAGGCAAACCTGCCATGTGACCTTTTGAAGCTGGAGGGCATCTTTAGTGAGCAGGGAATGAACATTGAGACAGACAGTCCCAAACCACGATTTCTAGCAACCCGGTCAAGGAAGCAATTGACTGGGGGTCCCCATTCCGAGTGGCCTTCTCTGATTCCTCCGTGTTGACAAAATCGTCCCAGGGACAGCCGTGTGTACAGTTCCCGGGAGCCTGGCAGGGTCGGGGTGGGGCCTGGAGAGATGTGGCCGGGAGGGCCGGCCTGGGCGGGCATCCCCCGGGGATGGTGAGTGTGGGGGACGGAGCCGCTCTGCACCAGCCCCTGGGTCCTGGGGGGCAACGGGGATGGTTCTTTGCCCATCAGGCCTCTCCCTGTGCAGCCTTGCGTTCTGGAGCCTCTGCCCCCAGGTGCCCAGGAGGGTCAGAGAGGGGAGCTGGTGGGCACAGTTGAGGTGGGGGAGCCCACCATCGTCTGGCTCCTCCTGCCTTTGGCTTGCGTGAGGCCCCCGGAGTGGGGACACTGGTGGCCAGGGGCCATCGGTACAGGTATCCCAGGACCGGGTTGTCAGGAGGTTAGGGGACGAAGAGCGGGGGCCGGTCTTTGGGGCGGTTCCTCTTTCCTGTCCTCGGGGTGGGTGCGGAGCAAGGGCCGCTGCTCTCAGGACCCGAGGCTGCCCTTCCGCCCCCCTCAGACTCATCGATCTGAGCACGTTATTCCTGGATGGGTTTCCGTGGCTGTTCCCTGAGCAGCTTGTCATGACTTGTCCTTGCTCCTTAAAGAGTGAGGTGCTGCTGGCTGAGAGGTGCTGGGGACCAGCCGGCGTGGGGGTCGGCCGTGCAAAGTGCACCCCTGAAGCTCCCCTCTGGGGATCAGAGGTCAGCTAGCCGGCTCTCACTGAGCCTTCCTGGCTGGTCTGCTCTCAAGCCAGCCCTTTGGCTCTGGGGCCAGAAGGCGGGGGCAGCCGTTGCGGACCCCTGGTCAGTAAGAGTAGCCTTGGTGCCCTGCCTGAGTGCGGGGCCCGGGGAAGGAAGGAGCTGGGCGCTGGGCCACACTCGTCCTCGGTGCCTCCCATCCCTGATCTCCTGAGGTCGGGCCAGGGCGGAGATGGGGTTCCAGACCCCTGGTGGGGTCTGCAGCCCCAGACCGCAGCGTTCTGCTACCTGCTTCTCATCAGGGGAGCGGTTTTCTCCATTAGAGCACCCCGTTTCCTTCCTCTCTGCTGCCCTTGGCTTTTCGGCCACAGATTGACCCCAGGCCTCCGTGGAGGGTTCCTGATGTGGTCCTGGGCCCGTCCTGCCAGAAAAGCCATCCTGAGAAGGACAGGGAGGGGCACCACTCAGCGGCTGTGCGATCGGTCACGTCTGCGGGGGCGTGGGCAGCGGAGCGGGACCCTCTGCCCACCTGGCCTCCTGCACAAGCGTCTGCAGTCGGTCAGCCTCGGGACTGCCCTGGGGTACCCGGCTGCATGACCGCCCCTCTCCTCCCAGCCCCTGCCTCCGGCTCCCCCTTCCTTGGACTCAGGCACCCCCTCCCCCCACCTTGTATAACCTCCCCTGCCTGGTGTTCCCAGCTCTGCCCCTACTCAGCGGGCATTGGCCCTGGGGGCTTTTCCTGCCCTGGCACGGGGGCGGGGGCTCTGCTCAGTGCAGCCTGCGCACGGCCTGGCTTCCTGCTTCCTGCTTCCTGCAGCAGCCCTCCCGTCCCCCTGGATCTGGCACCTGCTTCTCTCTGGTCCAGGATCCCTTTCCCAGAGTCTAGGACCCTGAATCTGGACCCGGATCTGGACCCCGCCTCTCTGAATCTGAGATGCCTTCTTCCTGGGTCCCAGACTCCTGTACTGAAGGGAGGGTGTTGTAGGGTCGGGTTGACAAAGCGCCACAGGCCTGGGCTGGAAAAGCATCCGACGCTGTAAACCTCCTGGAGAGAGGAAAGGGCCTCGCCCCGACGGAGGGGTGCCTCCCTCTGCCGCGGCTGCTGGTGTAGCCGGCTCCCGGCCAAGAGGAGAGATAATGCACTAAGCTTCCCCTTTCTTCTCATGTCGGTGCTGGACTTCCTGGCTCGAGGAAGTAGTTGGCAGTGCCGCTTCGGGGTTTGGGGCGAAGCTTCCCGAGAGAGCTTCCCGGTGGGACGTCCCTCTGGCCAGAGCTCAGGGTGAGCCTCCCTGCTGAGTGGCTGCGCGCCCTGGGCCCCCGTGGCCTTTGCTCAGCGGTGCAGGCCTCTCCAGGGACCCGGGGAGGCGGGAAAGGAAGCCTCAGTGTCATGGTTAGTGTTTTAGCTGCGAGATGATGAAATTCCCCACAGACCAGAACTGTCTCAGCCCAGCTCGGGCCTGGGAGGGGCAGCTCCGACCTCCCCTGTGCACCAGTGACGTGGTTTGCCGGAGCGGCCGTGTCTCTGGTGGGGTTGGTGTCACCAAGCTGGTTTTTAGGTCTGTCTGACTCTTCCCCGTGACGGGGGCGCACTGAGCAGCGTCCCAGAGGACGGGGCCCCGGGGTTTGACACCCGGGCGCGCGTGTCCTGGGGCGGCCCCTCAGCCTGAGGGCCTCACAGCAACAGAAACCTCTTCTGTCACCTGGCAGAGGCCCCAGATCAAGGTGGCAGCACAGGGGTCCATGCTACCTTGAAGGCTCCGAGGCACGGTCCTTCCCCGCACCCAGGGGACGCCTCTCCCTGCGTTCGGTGGCCCCAGGCGTCCCTCGGCGTGTGACCGCGCCCCCCAGCCTCTGCCTCCAGCTTGCCGTCTCCGCCCTGTGTGTCCCCACCAGGGCTCCCGGCCTGTGGGGCCTGGCTCTCCGTCCCGCGCTCTGGCCCGCCCCGGGGCACCCCTGTGGGCTGCAGCTGGTGGGCTGCACGATTCCCCCCACCCGGAGCCGCTCCACCGCTCTCTCACTTCCCTTGGCTGCCCCCCCCCGCCCCCTCTCCCGAAAATAACCCTGGGGTGGGCGGGCGCCTTGCAGGCCCGGCCTGGAGCCTCAGTTTAACCGTCTCCGGGTCCCGTGGGGGTGGGCAGAGGCTCGCACTTTCCTTCTCGGTGCCCTCGTACCTGGCACCTCGTAGGGCCGGGCAGCCGTGTGAGGGATGCCGGCGTGACTCATGAACAAACTGGGGAAGGTGGGTGACCTGCCTGCGGCTCCCCGAGGCCGTCGTCCGCCGAGCCCGTCTGGGCCCAAGGCCGTCGGGTTGTGACTGTCCCTGGGTGACCCCGTCTGGACGCGCCCGCAGCGGACGGGAAGGCTTTGGCTCCGTTGTGGGATGGCCTGTAAGGGGCAGGGCCGGCCACTGTCCCGTCCATGTGATCTCGAGACCGTGGAAACACCCGGAATGCCCGACGGGAGGGCATTGCTGGGGTGCATGGCCTGGGCCCGCGGAGGCTCCCAAACACCGGGCCCTGGTGTCACACTGTGCGCTCTTCCCAGCGGTGACTTTGGGGACGACAAAAATGCAGAGTCAAGAGGTTGGACGGCAAAAAGCCCTGACGTGCTCAGTGGTGCGGGGGCTGGAGCTCGCAGGCTTTGGTTGTGTCGCCTGCATCCCCTCACGGAGGAGGAGAGGCTGCTCCCGTCCGGGGAGAAGAGACAGCAAAGGTTTGCTCCTGGGCGGCAGACAGGACTGCAGGCAGCCGGCGCGGGGCGGGTCCCTCAGTTTCCCCACTTGGTGAAGGGGCNCTGTGCCTGCCCTGCGCCCTCTGCCCCCAGGCCCCCCGCCGCCTCCCTTCCCCGCCACCTCCCCACCCGGCTGGGGGAGGGCAGAGGGTGAGTCTGCAGCTGCGAACATTCCTGACCCCGGTTCAGGGAAGAGAGGCCAGCTGCTCCTGGCGGACAATGGAGCCCCGGCCCTCTGACCCCCCCTCCCCGCCAGCCCCCAGGTCCCCTCGGTGCT
>NW_027531908.1:470595-486807 GCF_008692635.1 Crocuta crocuta | reverse complement strand
CAGCTGGAATTTCCAGTCTGGAGAAGGGCAGGCTGCTGCAGGGTTCACAAGCACCTTCTCCCACAGGCTCCCACGGGCAGCCCAGATCTTTTTAAGAAATCCTAAAAGTAATGTGCGATCGTGGGAACAATGACAGGAGACAGCTTAGGAAAGGTCCCCAGACTCCCGTCCCGGGAGGGCCTGTGTCACTGACTTCCGGGCCCCCACACCCACAGTGGCCATCGGAGGCTGTTTTTGCTGCTCCTGAGAGGGCTGGAGACCCTCCCGGAAGGGTGGTGGCTTGGGGGGTGTGGGAAGGGGCAGGGGGTGGTGATCACAGGTGCATCCACGGCAGGGGTCCCGTGCGAGGGGGACCTGGCGAGCCATCCAGTTCCCAAGGGCTCCCTACCCACCGGTTTCTTTTTTGTGGGGGAATAAGCACGAGTGTGCAGTTTACCGTCTTGGGCGCTTTTCCGCACGCGGTTCAGTGACAGGTGCGTTCACGGTGTTGCAGAGCTGTCCCCTCCGTGCGGCTCCTGCTTCGACTCCGTCCGAGGCTCTGAGGCCGCCCTAACGCACGAGCCGGCGCTCTCCCTGTGGCCCCGACCCCACTGCTCTACTTTCTAATTTGTTTTTAATGTTTAGGTTTTGAGAGAGACAGAGCACAAGCAGGGGAGGGGCAGAGAGAGAGGGAGACCCAGAATCCGAAGCAGCTCCAGGCTCTGAGCTGCCAGCCTGGAGCCTGATGCGGGGTTCAAGCCCACAAACCGTGAGATCGTGACCTGAGTCGAAGTCGGACGCTTGACCGACTGAGCCCCCAGGCACCCCATCTGCTCTACTTTCTGTTCCTACGAAGGTGAATTTTCTGGGGTCTCACGGGGGCAGACCCTGTAGCCCTCGTCCGTTTGCGTCTGGCTGTTTCCATCACGAGCTCTGGGTCCTTCCGCGTTGTACCGTGTGTCAGGGGCTCCTTCCTCTTAATTCTTAATTTTATCTTTTGTTTGAGAGACAGAGGGACAGAGAGAGCATCCGAGCAGGCTCCACGCTCAGCACAGAGCCCGATGTGGGGCTCGATCCCTTGACCTGAGCCAAGATCAAGACTTAGTCGCTCAACCTACTGAGCCCCCCGGGCGCCCCAGGATCTCCTTCCTCTTTAGGGCTGAGTGCCGTTCTGTGTGCGGCTGGACGCGTCGGTGGGTGGACGGCTCCTGCCTTTTGGCCGTGCGAACACAGCTGTGCTCGCGTCCTTTGGGCTCTGCTTCCAGTTCTTCGCAGAACGACCCGAGGTGGGTCGTGGGTCACATGGCAGTTCTATTTTTAGCTTTTTGAGGAACCGCCTAACTGCGATCCCCAGCAGGTCTCGCCTACACTTGTTAGTTTCTGTTCAGTTGGTGGCGTCCACCCTCGCGGGTTTGAGCTGGGGTCTGGTTCACGCCACTGCTGAAGGAAGTGGCAGACCCCCTCCCCTCCCGGAGGCCGGCCTCCCCGAGCCCCGGGGGCTGCGGCCAGGCTCACTGGATGGGGAAACTGAGGCTTTGAGGGGAGCAGGGCCCTGTCAGCCCCGGCAAGCTGTGCGCCAAGCCTATGCGCACCTCCAGTGACCTTCTGCCCTCGCTGGCTGGCCGGGTGACCACAATGGGGCAGGGGGATGAGACCTGATTCTGGCGAGGAGGTCATTGCTGGCCGCCGTAGCCGCCGTGAGCCCGTCAAGGGGGACAGCAGTCAGCCTGGGGACAGAGGTTTCTTCTGCTTGTGAATGGGGGGGAGTGACTTTGGGATGTGGGGGATGGGTGTTTGATGAGGAGAAAGATTGTGTCCCTAAGGGGCCAGAGGTCCTGACAGGTCCAAGACCCCATGGAGAGGTATTCAGAGAAGGGGGCCTCAGTGCTGCCCCTGTGGAGGCCGAGCCTGGGGGGGTTGTCCCTGGCCCCCCACCCTGGAGCCTCCTGGTTCCGGAGCAGACGTCCGTCCGGGCGGCAGGAGGAAGTGCCTTTCCCTCCCCTCCCCAGGCCGAGCTTGCGTGCACGGTGCACAGACTGCGGTCTGATGAAAATGAAGTGCATTTAAAAACAGAAAAAAGTGTGTTTATGTCTTAGCCTCCACCTGCTTGGACTTCAAAACCATTTCCCCGAGTCCTTGTCTGCCTGCAGATGTATCTGTGCTTGACTTTGTTCATCATGTCACAGACGCGCACAGTGCACGTCCCCGCACACCCGCGCACCCCCCTCGTGCCCCCACCTAGCAGCCCGTCTCACACAGGGTGGCTGTGGGGCCGGTGACAGTGACGAGGGTACAGTAAGCTGTCAGCTGCCGCTACAGCCTGGCCTTCTGCTCCCGGACAGGGGATGAGCCCCTCCCCTCCGAAGCCTTGTGAGGCCACCCTGATTTCACGGAGCACCTGGCTATGTGCTGCTGGGTGCTTTGAGTCCTTTCTAACATCTGGGGAGAGGTTTTTTGTTTTTTTTTAATTTTTAAATGTTTATTTTTGAGAGAGAGAGAGAGAGACCAAGTGCGAGCAGGGTAGGGCCAGAGACAGGGAGACACAGGATCTGAAGCAGGCTCCAGGCTCTGAGCTGTCAGCACAGGGCCCGATGCGGGGCTTGAACCTGTGAACCACGAGATCACTACCTGAGCCAGGCGTCCTGGGGAGGGGTGCTTCTTGAAAGGGCTCGTGGCACCCGCAGAGTGAGAGGCAGCCCAGAGAGGCCTCTCCCCAGGTTGGGCGCCTCATGGACGCTGTCCCTCGTAGTGGCCTTGCAGGCCGGCTGGGTGGTAACCTCCCCCTCCCCCCCACGGTAACAGCTGACTCAGCAGCCTTGACTCTGGGTGTGAGGATGGCTGGACGGATGGGCTCTGTGTGTGTGTCTCTGGGGGAAAGTGGCAGTCCCTGGGGCTCCCCCTTCTCGTCTCTGACCCTCCCCCCAGGAGCTGTGGGGTCATAACCGGACAGGACACGTTGCCCTTCTCGAGGCGACGTGTGCCCACCGGAGGAGGGATTCCCCGCGAGCATCCGTGTGCAGCGTTGAGGGACATGGCTCGCTTGGCGCAGGCGGGGAGGGTGTTCTGTGTCCCTCGGTGCTCATGGTGGTCGGACCTCAAAGGTGCTTCCTGTAACGCACTAGGTTGCCCTGGGTGGGAGGTCACATGCATGACCGGGCTGTACTGGGCAAGCGTGAGGGGCTCCCAGCTGCCCTCAGGCTGCATTCCCTGGGTGAGAGGGTGGCTTTCACAGTGGGGGGACATCAAGGGATGGAGGGCCACAGGCCTGTATTGGTCCCCTGATTTTTGGGGTGCTCGAGCTGGGCCCCCTCCCATCACAACATGGAGGCAGCCACTGAATGGGGGTGGCGTCTGGGGCCCTGAGACGTGCACTCAGCTTGGAGCTGGGGTCCTGGGAGAAGGGGTCCCGGAGAGGGTGCAGCAGGAGGAAGGCTCCAATTTGAACCCAGATCTGTGTGCCTGGTCGCCGGCTGGGTCTGCCTGAGCCCCACACCTCGATTCGCAGTGTCCGGAGCAGGCAGCGTGAGTGGTGGAGGGCTGGGGCGGCAGCGGGAGAAGCCAGCCCCCTTCATCCATCCGTCCATGCCTCCCTCCGTCCCACACACCTTTGCCCAGGGCCCGGTGGGCTCTGGCCTCTCTGGTTGCATGGAGGTCCCGGAGCAGGGGGTTCAGGGCATGGGGGCCGCCTCTGCCCGGCGGGCGGCCTGGGGCTGCCGTGCAAAATGAGCACACGCCGGGGGTGTACAACCACAGCGATTCACACTCTGCCAGCCCCGGAGCCCAGGACTCTGAGCTCAGGTCTGGGCTGTGCTCCCTCCGTCCTTCCTGCCTCCCCTGGTGCCCCAGATGCCCCTGGGCTCGCGTCCCTCACTCTGCTCTGTCCTTATTACTCTGCCTCTTTTCTTCCTCCTCTGACTCTGCTGTGCCTTTTTTTTTTTTTAATATTTGTTTATTTTTGAGAAAGGTGGAGATAGCGCGCGAGCAGGGGAGGGGCAGAGAAAGAGGGAAACAGAATCAGAAACAGGTTCCAGGCTCTGAGCTGTCAGCACAGAGCCTGACGCGGGGCTCGAACTCACGAACTGTGAGATCACGACTTGAGCCGAAGTCGGACACTTCACCGACTGAGCCCCCAGGCGCCCCTCTGCTGTGCCTCTTAATAAAGGACACTTGCCGTTGGGATTAGGGCCGCCCCAACCCAGGACCATCTCACCTTGAGGTCCTTAATTACATCTGCTTATACCCTTTTTCCAAATAACATCACATTCACCGATTCTAGAGGTCAGGATACAGGCATGTGTTTGGAGGTCGCCATGTAACCCCCTACATTTGGTAAATAACTTTCTCAAGCCTCAGTCTCCTCATCTGTAGCGTGGGGATCATGTCCGTGCTTCACGGCTCATGTTAACGGCAGCAGAGCTGATTGGCCTAAAGGCCTGAGCGGGCTCCCTGGTGTGCGGAACGCGGCTCGCCCCTGGTGGTGGGCATCACTGTTTGACAGGGAAGGAAACCGAGGCTCGGAGAGGTGAAGTGACTCACCCCGTGTCCAGGCTCGGCTCCTGGCCTCGGGCCTCATGGAGTCATCGGCTGCCCGGGAAGGAGGTGAAGCTGCCTGACTGGGTCTGGACCCTGCCCTGCGGGCGACTGCTGCCCCCCGTGGTGGGGGCTTTGCCCGCGTCCCCAGAGGGGGAAGGGCTCTCCGGGGGTGCATCGGCAGGCCCCGTCTGTTTCAAAGGAAGAAGTCCTCAGAGCCCCCTCCCCCGCACTGACTGTCCCCAAGTGCCCATTCTTGTCCTCGCCTCCCCCTCCCCCCAGAGAAAGGTTGACCATCGGGCAGGTGTGCGGGAAGGGTTTCGACACTGGTGGTACAGGTGGCTGGCGGGGGGCCTCCTCCAGGCCCACTCCCGCCTTTCCGTCCTCCCTGGGAAGAGCCGCGTCTGCCTCTGGTTCAGAGCAAGAAGGTTCTTGCTGCCCTCTTGTTTTGGAAGCTCCCTGTTTTGCCTCAGCACAGCGGGGGATTCGCTCATTCGGAGGGGGTGTGATAATGGTCCTGCTGGCCATTAAGGGAGGCATTTGGCTCTAATTTCAGCGGGCAACAGGGAAACAAAAGTAGTGGCGGCCGCTTTTCTGGAAGGAAGAAGAAGAGAGGGGGAAATGGGGTGGGAGGGGCAGGGGCCGTGTCACACATGCCCTTGAGCCGGTGGTGGTGGTGTGGGCCAGGCTGCAGGAGAGAGGAGAGGGGCCGTGGATTCGGGGCGGGCGCACCGATCCAGGCGGCGGCTGAGCTAATCTCTCCGAGCCAGGCCTGCCTGGAGCAGCCAGGCTGCAGGAGAGCGGGATGGAACCCCCCGGCATTCGGAAGCCGGCTCAGGGAAGACGGCGGCTGCACAGGGAAATCCTAGAGAAGCAATTTCCTGCTGGCTTTGTAGACAGCCTCTGATTTGACCCTGATCTTGAAGTCTCGAGAACACCAGCCACTCTTTATCACTCCGGCTCACACAGGCCATTAGCCGGAGCGGCAGGGCTTTTGAGGACTCCTGGGAACAATTTCCAGCCAGGTATGGGACGGAAGTCACAGATTCTTTTCTCTGACAGCTGTGGGCAGGGCCTGCCATACAGAAGGCGCCTATTACATGTCCACTCACTAGGTCTGAATGGGCACCGGCTGCCTACCGCTCTGCTCAGGCCCCCAGACTGCTCCTTGTGCAGGACTGTGGATTGTTTCCTTTGGACCGTTCACCCCTCGAGCGCTGACGAGCAGGGGCTTTGAGGTCCGGACAGGGAATTAGCAACTGGCCGCTGACAGTGGGCTCGCACAGCCTGCCCTTGCTCGCCACCAGCGTGCCCCCTCCCCTTCCTAACCTTTCAGGACCCGCTTCCCACGGCTCAGGGGCTGCAGACAGACAGACTGACCTGGCAGTTGGTGGGGAGCCTGGTGCATTGGGTTTCGGGGGCTCAGTTCGTGCCGGGAGCCAGAGGTCCCCAGGGAATCAGCCCCCAGGAAAGCCCGAGTGCAGCCCCTTACCCCTGCACTGTGGCTGACCCGCCCCAGTAGCCTCGGCCATCTCCTGGCCACCTGTTGGAGAAGGTGGTTTCCACCTTGGAACAGCTGGTGACGCGTGCTGAGCAGCGAGGTGGACAGGGCCCGGGGCGGGCTCAGCGCAGTGCCTGGAACGGGCCCCATGGCTGCTTGTCGCCGGAGAAGGTGAAAACGCCGCCTGATGATGTTTCAGCGCATCTGCGTGTGGGATACTTAGAAGCTGGACACTTTCAACGGTGAATTGAAAGATGCTGCTGCCTTGCTTCCTTTCTGTCCCTTTGGTTGGTGACAGCCCAGCAGCTGTGGGTCAGGCTGCCTGCAGGCTGAGTGTGGCCTGCCCTTGATCTGGGGCGAGGCCCAGGCCGTGGCCGACTGCCGCTGCCTCCCCTCCCGGTGGGGAGCCCGGCCCCCCGTTCCTCCGTCAGCCCAGCCCGTGTGCAGCTCACGAGGCGGCCTGGGTGGAGGCAGAGCTCCTGTTAGACTGAGCAGACGCAGTGGAGCCCTCGACGCTGCACAGATGAGCCCCCGCTAGGCCTGCGCTGTCCCTGCCTGGAGCCTGGACAGTCCCCGCGGCTTCGGCCCCGGGCCGCCGAGGGAAGCCTCTTGGGTTGATGCTAATTAACCACACGGGCTGTGGAGTCCAGTCCCCCATCCGGCCTCCCGAGCCTCAGTGTCCTCATCTGGAACGGATGACAGATGATCTCCGTCCCCAGAGCTGTTGGCACAGTGGACCCACGCCGGCTGCTGCCGCCCTGACGCGGGCAGGACGAGCGGTCAGGCCAACGCCGGATGCCGCCTGCCTGCTTGTTTTAGGAAGAGATGCTTCCGGAAGTGAGGGCTTCCCCAGGCAGTGGCAGCTGCCCAGGGGCCCCCGGGTGCCTCTGAAGCCTTCGTAGGTTGGCTGCTTGGGGGAAAGGAGGGCCGCTTTGGAGTGCCAGCCCTCGGGCCACCCAAGCATGCTTCCTAGTCACGCGTTCTTTCCTTCCTTCGCTACAGTGAGCCTCCCGGGGGTCACTGTCCCAGGTGCTCGGGACCCAGGGGCAGGATGGTCCCCGTTTCTATCCCCTCCGGAGCGTCTGACCAGCCTGTCACCTCAAGGCCACCTGTTTACGTGAGCCCCAAGGGCCCCAAGTTTGAAAGACCCATTCCAGCAAACTGCACCGATTAAATAGTAATGAAGCCATTTTAAAAGGTTTTGGGAGTGAGCGTGGCATCAATAAAACAGGAGATTAATTCATTTTCCCATTTTTTATTGATCAAAGACGAGTCAGCTGCCAGTCAGAGCATCTGATCAGCGGCACGGCCCCAGGCAGTCAGGGTTGCTCTAGCCGGACGGCGTGCGGCTCGTCATCGAGGTGCCGCCTTGGGGCCCCATGTGGAGACATTTCCTTGACGGAATGTGGAGACCCCCCGTCCCCCCGCCTCAGAAAGATGCAGGAGTTTTAATTTTTTTCAATGTTTGTTTATTTCTGAGAGACACAGAGACAGAACATGAGTGGGGGGGGGAAAGAGAGAGAGGGAGACACAGAATCCGAAGCAGGCTCCAGGCTCCGAGCTGTCAGCACAGAGCCCGACGCGGGGCTTGAACCCACGAACCGTGAGATCATGACCTGAGCCGAAGTCGGACGCTTCACCGACTGAGGCCCCCCAGGCGCCCCAGGATGCAGGGGTTTTAAAGGAAATCTGTTGTGTCGGAGTCTGATATTCCCTGTCTCCCTCCGGGGCTGTGCTCTTCCAGGGCCTCTCCTGCCGCAGGGGCGTGGGGGACGGGGGCACATATCTCCGAGTTGACTGTGAGCCCGGAGCCTCAGACACATCGTCTCCCGGATGCCTTCAGCCCTCCTCCGTCTCTCTCCCCCAGCCTCTGGGCCGCAGCTCTGAGCAGTGAGAGGCCAGCAGAGTGTAGACGAATGGCCAGGTCCACCGGGGGTGCGGGTGCTCCCCAGCTCCAGCTGGCTGTGGCCAGGAGGCAGCTTGGCCCCGAGCGCAGATCCCAGGGCCTCGGGCCGTGGGGCCAGTCCTCTGGCCTCTACTCTCCCAGGGCGTGATGTCACAGGGCTCTGGGAGCAGGAACTTCAGTATGTCCCCGGGGAGGTGGCCCCAGGACCAGCTGGTGCTTCTGAGAGCAGTTTTGTTGAGTGAGGGGCCCAGCATCCTGGAAGTCAGAGGGGGTAGGGTCTTCTGTCGCTGTTCTACAGATGGAGGGACGGGTCCGGAGAGGACAGGTCGGCTGCCCCCACAGGAGGTGCCTGCTGCGGGTCGGGAGCTGCCCAGGTGGAGGGCCGGGGACGCCAGCCAAGGCGCAGGGAGTGGCTTCTCACGTCAGTGATGGCTTACAGGGGCCAAGGGAAGGTCAGGGTCTCTGGGGAGCCCAGCCTGGGGCTTTCCCCGTGGGGCCCACGTCAGCAGAGCATCACCGCGGGGGGCAGCGGGGCCCCTGGCCTCCTGACCCAGTGGGTGACGTGGCCATGGGACTTCCCCTGGGACAGGCCCCGTAGGAGGGGGCGAGGGGGCACTCGGAGAGGTTGCCCTCCTCCTCGCCAGTTCCTCGAGCCTCACTTTGTCTGTCTGCAGAATGGGGTAATCACGTCCCATGCCTTCTAGGGCCCCTGCAGGCCTCCAGTGGGCTCATGCGGTGGGGCGTGTCGGCTGCCCGGCTTGGCTGTAGCTTCCTCTGCTGAAACCCCATTCAGACCGCACATCCCCAGCTGAAGCCTGCTGGCCAAGGAGCTTTGCCTCTCTGGGCCTCAGTTTCCCCCTTTGCACCTGCCTCTCAGTGCTGAAATACCTGGGCAGCCCCAGAGGGGACGTGGGGACAAAGCAGATTCCCCAGCACCGGGTGTCTGTGGCGGACGTTGGGTGGATGTGAGTTCTGGGGGCCAGCGTGTCCGATTTGGCCATTGCAGCCCGCCTTTGGGGGGCCACAGAGGCCACGGAGGTGTGAAGGCTGCCCCTCCCTGTGGGCCAGGTCCCCATGTCTCCTCCGTGTCTCCGTGTGGGGCAGGCAGTGTCTCTCCGATCAGCAAGTTGGTTCTAAAGCCACCAAAGAGAAGGGGCCATGCTGGGTCACACCGAGGTTACGCGGAGGCCTCGAGGCTCAGATGCGGGGTCCTGGCTCTCGGGGTCTGCTCTGGCTCTCGTGCCCGGGACCCTGCGCTGGGGCGGGCCTCCCGAGGACCGAATGACAGCTGATGGTGGGTGGCAGACCCTGTGAGGCTGGTGGAGGGCGGCTGGGCACGGAGCCCGTGTGTTCTCGCTGATCTGATTGCGGCCTGACGCGTGCGAGGGACAGAGGGGTCGGCCGGGGTCCTTCCCGTGGGCCGGGGCTGGGGAGCAGCGGGCAGGGCAGCGCCCTGAGCAAACACAGCGGGGCCTCCTCGGCTCTGGGCCGCCTGTCACTTGTCACGGGGCCAGTTGTCTTGGGACAGACCCTTGCTGTGGCCGCTCAGCTGGCCTCCTGGGGCCGAGCGTGCGCCTCCAGATGCCAGGAGAGCTGCGGCTGGCTGCCCTTCACTGAGGGCCTGGAGGGCCGGAAAAAGAGAAGGCCATTCGCCCCTGAGGCCACAGGACAAGGACCGGTGGCTTCCGGCCTGGCAGTGGCCACTGTCTGGGCCCTCCCTCACCTGCCGTCGCTCAGCCTGTGGCTGGGATGTGCCTGAGGCACGTTCTCTCCCCATCTGGCCCTGGGGACCCTCTTTCCCGGAGTCTGAAGGCATCTGAGCGAGGGATCGTGAGCCTCTGGCTGTCCGGGCCTCGGCCACAGGCCCTCCCAGGCCCAAGTGTTGGGGGGGAAGGAGAGGCCGCCATCAGGCGAGTGGACGGGAGCTGCAGAAACAGCCTCTGCCCGCTGCCCCCGCTGGGTGGAAAGAGGAAGGGGCCAGGAGTCCGGACACGGGGCCGGGCCGCCCTTGCGCCGTCCCTCTCTGTGTCAGATGAGGGGCGTGCAGTGACCTGTACCGCGTCGTTCAGACCACCTGTGGGGGGCCAAAGCACGCTGGACACGAGGAAGCCCTGGCATGCGCGGACACCTGTCCTTTTGAAGGACTGTCCCTATTTCGAAGCAGATGTGGGTTCCAATCTTGGCCCCACTGTCTCCTACTTGGGAGCCTCAGTTTCCTCTCCTGAGAAGCGGGTGAATGGTTGGAGGGTGGCGAGTAAAGGCATCGTGGCAGAGCAGCAGAGCTGGGCGCCGGCGCCTCCTCCCAGGTCAGCCCGGTCCCTCTGCCTGGGGTCAGAACCTGTCTGTGTGCCTCGGTGTCCCCAGGGCCAGCGTTGTGAGGGCCCTGAGCTGCGCGGGGCTCGCCGTGGGAGGCTGGGGCCCGCGTGGCTGCGCTGGGGAGGGGCCTGGCGGGCAGACGCTGTGTCCACAGGGCAAGGGGTGCCCGCCCGCCCTGAGCCCTGAAAGGAAGCCTGGCCTCGCCGGCTGCGATTATGGTGAGGAGCTGTGTAATTAACTCTAAAACCGGCAGGCTGAGGACGAAATAAAGTGGATGCTTGGTGGAAACTGGAGCCGGGTGACCTCAGACAGCAGTGGGGCCAGGCCGAGGCCGAGGGGGGGCAGGAGGGTCGGAGAGCCGCGGGGACCCCGGAGTGCTGGCGGGGGCGGCGTGTTGGTGGCCGCAAGTGTCGGGGGTGCTTAGGGCAGCGGAAATGTGTTCTCCTGGCTGAGGTGTGTGCCTGGCTCTCTCGGGGCCCCTCCCAGCTTCCGCGGGTGCGCCAGCCGTCGCGGGCCCTCCCGGGCCCGCCCGAGCCCCTCGGCTCCTGGCCCCCATCACCCGCGGTCCGTCTGTTTAGGCCTGTTTCTCTGTCCGTCTTTTTTCTAGTTAAGTTTTTGTTTTATCGCGATACAATACAGGATGTACAAGATTTACCATTTTAACCGTCTGTGTTTTATTCATTCATTTGTATACTTATCATCGTTAAGGGATGTATACTTATCATTTTTAAGGGAGAGAGAGTGCGAATAGGGGAGGGGCAGAGAGAGAGGAGAGAGACTCCCACGCAGGCTCCACGTAGACGTGGGGCTCCGTCCCACAACCCTGGGATCATGATCTGAGCCCAAATCAAGAGTAGGACACTCAACTGACCCAGCCCGAGGCGCCCCCATTTTATCTATTTTTTTTTTTATTTTTTTTATTTTTTTTTAATGTTTCATTTATTTCTAGGAGAGAGAGAGAGAGACAGCGTGAGCAGGGGAGGATCAGAGAGAGAGGGAGTCACAGACTCTGAAATAGGCTCCAGGCTCTGAGCTGGCAGTCAGCACAGAGCCCGACGCGGGGCTCGAACCCACGAACCGCGAGATCATGACCCAAGCAAAAGTCGGACGCTTAACCGACTAAGCCACCCAGGCGCCCCTTATCTATTTTTAATATGACCCCGTGCATCCCTGACAGGTGTCACCTGACAGTCACGCTGTCATTTCCAGAACTTGAAGCTGCATCCGACCCTGTGGGACACTGACTCCCCCTTGCCCTGGCCGGCACTGCCGTTCTTTCTGTGACTGCCTTTCTGGGTGCCTCGTGGGAGTGGACTCCTCGTGTCTGTCCTTCCGAGTTTCGATGCTTCCGGAATGGCAGACAAGGCTGTCCACCCCAGTGGCCGTAGCTATGCAAGTTAGGTCGATTAGAATAAAATTTAAAATGTAGTTTTTCGGTTGGATCAGCCTCATTTCAAGTGCTGGGGGTGGGGGGGCACATGCATCTAGTGACTGCCCTACTGGACAGTGCATACCCTGAACTTATCCATCCTTCCAGAAAGTTCCGTGGGGGCATACTCGTATAGGCCCCTGGGGATGAACGAGACGTGGCCACTAACATCACATCTGAGCCCGATCGGACCTTGGGCCTGAAAGTGTTCTGCTGTCAGACATCTTAGTCGTGCTTTGTCTGCTGAGGAGACGGGAGTACGAGCCGTCTGCAGACCAGGCGTGGGGGAGCTGCGACTGGCCGCGCGCAGGGATGCTGGTGCTGAGCTCGTGGAGGGGGTCTTCTTGTCCTTAGGGGCCACTCGGTGTTTGGGGGTCGGGGGGGTCGTGTCTGCGGTTTGCTCTCGATGTTCAGAAAACACTGTGCACACACAGAGCCGGTGTCGGAGGTGAGCCGTGACCCGTGCCGGCCAGGACAGGGGGAGTGGCCCGGTGGAGGGCGCCAGGGTGGGTGCTAGGCCAGGGCGCCGGGTGCCTCGAGGGCGTTCTTCCAGGCCCGCCCTCCCCTCCGTCTGTTCGTGCATCTTTCTGGTGGGCAGGCAGCGGCTTTGCGGTTCTCTTGCCGTGCGGTCCCTGGGTCCTTAGTGAATGGTTACTGGGGGGGCGGCCAGCGTGAAGTTCCGGCCCCTTCAGCCACATGTCGCCAGCCTTGTCCCCGAGACGCCCTTGCTGACTGGATTGGGCGGCCAGTGGCCCACACAGGGCGGCTCACTCCGTGCCACCGCGTTCAGGAGCCGAAGCCGCTGTCCCTGGTCCTGCAAGTTGGAATCGGTGGACAGGATTCGAACCTAGGGCCGGGACAGCTCCGGATTGTGCCCCAGCCCCAAACCTCCAGCCCCGGTTGCTTTGCCAAGCCGAGTGTTGCCGGGTGGAGATGCCCCGATGCTGGCCCGGGAGCCCCAGCCCTGGTGCGCCCCCTGCCTCCCAGCGTGGCTGGGTTGTGCCCCTCCCGGGGTCCACCACGGATGGCTTCCACGGGCGGTTCCCGGCTCTTGGCTTCATCACACCTACAGTAACTGGGGCGGGCCTGTGCCGCGGAAGACGTGTGTGTGAGTGTGTCAGTGTGAGTGTGTGTGTGCGCGCGCACGCACGTGTGTTCACGCTCTGGTTTTGCTGATTCGGGGCCATGTTTCCAGTCACGATCGTCAGCGCTGGATCTCCCGGGGCAGGGGTGGAGGACAAAGGGTCGCGAGTGGCTGGGGTGAGCCGGGGGCCTGTGACGCTTGGCCCGGCAGGACAGTGGTGAGGCTTCCCAGGGCAGGAGTGTGCGTCTGTGGCGGCACCTGCCGCCGTCGTTACCGCTCTCCTCAGACCCCACGGGCTCAGCGCTCCTCTCTTCTCTCCTCTAGTTCCTGTGCTTGAAGAACATTCGCACCTTCCTGAAAGTCTGCCACGATAAGTTTGGACTCCGAAACAGCGAGCTGTTTGACCCCTTCGACCTCTTCGATGTCCGAGACTTTGGGAAGGTGAGTGGGCTTCTCCGGTGTCCGGGGCGGTGGCCGAGCGCCGGCTCCATGTAAGGCGTCCCGACAGGACGGGCCCTGGCAGGAAACCTCCACAGATCTTTCCGGAAGCGCCACAGGACGGGTTATGCTCAGAGGCAGCGGAGCAGTCTGGCTCTCAGCATATGTTGGGCAAGGAGGGGGTGATTACCCGAACCCCCAGGTTTCCTGGAGGTGATCCTCTAGGCCCGGGGCCAAACAACTCAGAAGTCTCCCTGTTTTCTCAGAAACATCCTTTGTCACCTGTCCCCGTAAGCCCTGTCAGTGTGGGTGAAAAGGTAGTGGAGGCTGGGCAGGTGCGAAGGCTGGAGGCCGGCAGACATTTAAGCCCGTTTGTGAGCTGGCTCCCCGGGTAGCCTGCCTTCCTAGTGGCCTGAGATGTCACCTGCCTTTTGAAAGCACATCTTTGGGGATGGCGAGGGTGGGACCGTGCTATCGAGTGATGGATGGAGGCCGACGGCTCGAGGGTGGACCTTGCTCTGTGCTGCCTGCAGTCGGGGGTCCCCCGTCTCCGTGTGCTCTCGGAGGACAGCACTGGGGGCCCTTCCCTCGGCCGCGCCGCACGGGCTCTGTAAAACAGCCGCTTCCCAGACTGCCCGAGGAGCCCCTTTCCACCTGCTGATGGGAAATACCAGATATTTATTGCTTAATTTATCTGAAGACCATTATCGGGGACTTGGTGTTCGAGGAAACGTTCTCTGAATACACGATTTACGAAACGCAGGGAGAATTTTATATTTGTAGTTTCAAGTGCTGAGAAGTCCGTTCCAAGAGGAGCCCTTACTTGAGATGCCGTAAAATGTCAGATTACCGTCAGTAGCTAGGACTTTCCCATAAGCCACCTGGCCTGATGGGGCTCCCTTCCCCCGTTCTGAAATTCTCTAGAAAGGAGATTCGGGGACCGGCTCAAAAGCCCATCTCTGTGTGATCGCCACATCGTAGAGGTTTCTGTTCCCCCTGAAGAGCTCGCTCAGTTCACTGCTGCTGATGTGCTCCCTGCGCCCCGGGGCGCGGGGGCTGGGGCGCGGCCCTGCGGGTTTCCTCTCCTGTAAGGGGGCTTCCCAGTTCCCCGGGGCTGCCTTCCGGTGGACTCCATCTCCTCTCCTGTTCATGTTCCTCCTGGCGAGCCGCAGCGCCCCGGGCCCCGGGCAAGGGCGCCCGGGACACACGCACGCGGGCACGCCCTCTGCAACTGCATGCACGCTCACGCACATACGCTGCTCTGCACTAATATGCTTTCATATGCTTTCGTGAATACACACTTGGGATCTCACACACACGCATGCACGCACACACACACACACACAGCCGGTATTTAAAATAACCGTATGGAGAAAAAGGGAGGATAAACCTCGGCCAAATTCATTTCTTGGCGGGTAGTTAAAATGCAAATGATCCAGGCTGCAAATCCGTTTCGTTTTTGATTTGCTACAGCTCAATGCAGTGATGTACGACATACATAAATTCGGATCAAACTCTCATCCTACGACTCGCCAGCCGTGTGGCCCTTTGCCCCTCGTGCTCATCGGCGGTTCCTTCCAGGCGGCTTGGCTTCAAAGTGGACGTGCCGGGGGCACCCGGAGGGGCTGCCCGCGTGCGCCGTGCTGGTCCCTGGCGATGCTTCGCCACACTGCGGCATGGGCTGTGGGGACCCAGGGGTGGGCGGTGGTGCCGGGAATGCACGTGGTGTGATGGCTCAGACCTGAGCTGCGAGCCGTGGGCCTCGGTTTGTGCAGGACTCAGGGAGCGCTCCCCCACCCTGCCTCTGCTTTCCACGCGTGACCCTCGAGTCAGACCGCTTGAAAATCTGGCCCTGCTTACTGGCTGGACCCCTGGGCAGGTGACACGGTGCCGCTGACCTCGGTTTGCCTGGCTGTGAAGGCGGCGTGGTGCCCAGCCGGCAGTAGGTGCTCCTGAAATGGCGAGCCTGTGTCGCTGCCCCCACCCCCCCCGGTTTGGTCGGGACAGAACTAGAGCCTCACAGATCAGTGGCAGACCTGTTACTTTTTCCCTCTGTTATTTTACTCGTAAAGACTTAGGTGTGAGTCTTTGGAAGACAGGGCAGGCGGCCAAGCGCACAGCGTGCGCGCCCTTGCGGGCGGGGTCTGAGGCCGGCGAGCGCTGTGCCCGGGCGACTCCGCTCCTCCAGCCCTACCACCGGCTAAAGTCTGTTGAGCAGAAAGTACGACTGGGCGTGTGGAGTGCTTGCACCCGGAAGCTCGCCCTCATCTTCCCCTCCCTTCTCCTCGTTCCTCTGGCCTCCCTCTGGCTGCGTGGGGGCGCGGGGGGCACGCGGGGCTCCAGGCAGCCTGGCCTGCCTTCTGCCCGCTCTCCCTCTGGCTGCGCAGCCTCCTTACCTGGCGCGTGATTCTCATCGAGGTAAACGCGTGGGTAGGAGCGCCTCCCAGCTGGGGGCCGCTGGCGGCCTGGCCGCTGGGACGTGCTCTGCCCGTAGCGGCCCCGGTCCCTCCGGTGTCCAGGGAGGGGCCACCCTGGAAGAACGGATCAGCAGCAGAGCCGGGGCGCCTGTGGCCCGCTCTGCTTGGGGAGACACGCGGGGACTCTCCCCCACCCCAGGCCGTGGCAGCCGGCAGCCCGGGGCCTCCCAGCCCGGTGCTGATACGGGGCAGGTGTGGTTGTTCATCCGGGTGTTTTCTGAGATGCGCCTGGGAAGGCCCTTGGGCAGAGTTCCCTGGGGCCCAGAGACAGGGCGGTTTCTGTCATCTCTTCAGGGACGTTTACCGAGGTTTCCCGTGGGCCCGGGCCAGGACGCCACGGCTCTTCCAGATGGGCCTGGTGGCCGTCAGTGACGTCAGACCGTGAAGATGTGACCGCTCTCTGCCCTCCCCCGACCCCCGCTGTTGGCCCCGGAGGGATGAGTCCCGGCCAGCAGGGAGGCAGCGTCTGTCCCGCTACTGAACGCCGAGCTCTGTAGGATCAGACCTGACCCTTCAACTCCTGGGTGGGCAAGGGGGGGGCGGGGGTGGGGG
>NW_027531908.1:464762-470567 GCF_008692635.1 Crocuta crocuta | reverse complement strand
TGATGCTGCCGACCAGAACCTTCTAAGAGCCTGAGTTCAGAGTGATGCTGAAGCGAGTTCAGGGGCACGGGCTTGGGACTGGGGGTGGGGCGTGGGACCAGGGACTGGAGACGCAGCTTCCTCTGTCACCGCCTGCTGCTTGTCCTCCTCTTTGATTCATGGCCTACGGGCGGGGAAGGGTCCTTAGAAGCTCGTGAGGCTCAGGCTGCTTTGGAAATTTCCAGGGTGTTTTGTTTTGTCTTGTTTTTGTATTATTTAAGAAGGTTTGCGGTGTTCAGATCCTGTCTCTGTCCTGGGTTTTGTTCTTTCTCCCAAGTCTCCAGCATTGTTGGGGGTCATTCCTTCTGGAGAAAAAGCAGGTTTGTTTTTTCATTCATTCCTCCACCCACCCACTCATCCACCCACCCACCCCCTCATCCATTCTTCCATCCACCCATCTACCTACTCATCCACCCATTCACCCCTCCATCCATCCATCCATTTACCCACCCACCATCTGTTCACACATCCATCTACATATCCATCCACCCGCTCACACCTCCCCCACAACTCACACATCCATCTACTATCCACCCATGTACTAAGCACTACCACACGTTTGTGGAGCACTCGCTGTGCTAGAGATGAAATGGAGAGAAGTACATGGCCTTTGCCTCCCAACGGGGAGCCTGGATTAGGTGTCGTGCCATCAGTGGTAGAGAAAAGGAGAAGGTGAAGACCCTGGAACTTTCCCAGGAGCTGCCCGGCTCTGGCCTGTCAGCCGTGACACTGGAGGGTGTCCCCTGGGATGGGGTTGTGGGGAGGGTCCTGTGCAGTGAATGCACGGCTCGCGTTGTTAGGGGAAGTGCTAACCCCCTCTCTCCGGGGACACCGCGTGGAGCCGCGTGGAGCCGGGGCTGATTCCCAGGATTTTCCGTGTGCAGGACCAGCCCCACCCCCCCCCCCCGCCCGCCGGCTTCTCCTGCGGCCCCTCCCCTGGGGCAGAGCGGGCTGAGCAGGGCACATGCAGTGGGGAGCCGGGTCTTGGGGGCCCTCGAAGCTTCAGAAGGTGTCTTCTTAACCCAGGAGGAGCGCTGGGAGGGACAGGCCGTGTTGGCTGGGGTCTCTGCTCCCTGGCTTAGGGCGCCCGGACAGACCCTCAGCAAAGGCCCCGGTGGGGTGGTGGGTGGGGCGGGTGGAGCCCTGGGTGCAGCCAGCCCCCGAAGGAGCAAGCCCTGCTCACGGGAGGGAAGCCAGCCAGGCCGGTCCACTGTGCCTTCCTTCTGGTACCTTCTGTCATGTGATACTGATGGAGCGAGGCGACGGAGGTGGCCGGCAGGAGCGAGGGGCTTCCTGTTCGCCAGGCTTGGGTGGGCTCTGGACTTTGCAATTATTCGGGCCCCCTGGGCTTTCCTTTCTGCGGGGAGAAAATGAAGACAGTATGACCCAGCATCGTTACGAGGTAGGAGCGAGGAAGCGCGACTCGGGCCCCAGTTGAGTTTATCAAGCGTTTTGGCCCTCTTCCTGTCGGTCATCCGCAGGCTCCGGCAGGAACAGGAGGATCCGGAAAGATGGTTCCGGAAGCCTTTCCTTTTTCTGGTTGCTTCCCTGGTATTTTGGCATTAAAGGGACCAGGTTTGGGGGGTGAGCCTGGGGAATGTGGGGCTTGCTGGTGAAACCCTACCACACGTGGACCCTTCCTCTGTCCCCCCGTGTCCCCATCGGAGGCGCACGGCCCAGCGTGGGGACAGGTGCCCCACGTCACACCACTGCCCTGGCCTGGCGGCTGCTTGGGAGGCTTTGGAAAGAAGAGCCTGGTGAGACTGCAGTTGCTGTGGCTTTTCCTTCTGGCTTTGCGGGCCCTGGAGACTGCAAAGTAATCATGCAGAGCGACAGCCCCACCTCCTTGCCGAGCGCTGACCCCTGGGGTCAGCTCACCCCATCTTCCGGTGTCCTCGCCCCAGTCACAGGGTCGGAGGCCAGCCCCAGCCTGCACGGAGCCGCAGAGGACCCGCTCCGGGCTGCCCTTCCTGGGACCTGCTCCCGCTTCTGCCCTGGGCTGGGCGCCACCTGCCTGTCCCGGGCTGGCCTCTCCCTGGAGACGCAGGGCCACCCTCCTCCCCTCTTGGGCGCCTTTGTTCAGATCTCACTCTTTGAGCGACACGCCCCGTCTGTGGCAGCCCCGGCCTCTGTCTGAGCGGCCCTCGCGCCTCCTTGGTTTGCCTGTCGCAGTCCGCCTGCTGCCCGAGGGGGCTGTGGCTACTGACGTCTCTGGGGGGCTTAGTTGGTGGGGCGTCCAACTCCGGCTCAAGGCACGACCTCACAGTTTGTGGGTTCGAACCCCGGGTTGGGCTTTGGGCAGACAGCTCAGAGTCTGGAGCCTGCTTCCGATTCTGTGTGTGTCTCTCTGCCCCTCCCCCGCTCACTCTCTGCCCTCCCCCCTCACTCTTTGCCCCTCCCCCACTCACTCTCTGCCCTCCCCCTCACTCTCTGCCCCTCCCCCGCTCACTCTCTGCCCTCCCCCCTCTCTGCCCCTCCCCGCTCACTCTCTGCCCTCCCCCCTCTCTGCCCCTCCCCGCTCACTCTCTGCCCTCCCCCCTCTCTGCCCCTCCCCGCTCACTCTCTGCCCTCCCCCCTCTCTGCCCCTCCCCGCTCACTCTCTGCCCTCCCCCCTCTCTGCCCCTCCCCGCTCACTCTCTGCCCTCCCCCCTCTCTGCCCCTCCCCGCTCACTCTCTGCCCTCCCCCCTCTCTGCCCCTCCCCGCTCACTCTCTGCCCTCCCCCCTCTCTGCCCCTCCCCGCTCACTCTCTGCCCTCCCCCCTCTCTGCCCCTCCCCGCTCACTCTCTGCCCTCCCCCCTCTCTGCCCCTCCCCGCTCACTCTCTGCCCTCCCCCCTCTCTGCCCCTCCCCGCTCACTCTCTGCCCTCCCCCCTCTCTGCCCCTCCCCGCTCACTCTCTGCCCTCCCCCCTCTCTGCCCCTCCCCGCTCACTCTCTGCCCTCCCCCCTCTCTGCCCCTCCCCGCTCACTCTCTGCCCTCCCCCCTCTCTGCCCCTCCCCGCTCACTCTCTGCCCTCCCCCCTCTCTGCCCCTCCCCGCTCACTCTCTGCCCTCCCCCCTCTCTGCCCCTCCCCGCTCACTCTCTGCCCTCCCCCCTCTCTGCCCCTCCCCGCTCACTCTCTGCCCTCCCCCCTCTCTGCCCCTCCCCGCTCACTCTCTGCCCTCCCCCCTCTCTGCCCCTCCCCGCTCACTCTCTGCCCTCCCCCCTCTCTGCCCCTCCCCGCTCACTCTCTGCCCTCCCCCCTCTCTGCCCCTCCCCGCTCACTCTCTGCCCTCCCCCCTCTCTGCCCCTCCCCGCTCACTCTCTGCCCTCCCCCCTCTCTGCCCCTCCCCGCTCACTCTCTGCCCTCCCCCCTCTCTGCCCCTCCCCGCTCACTCTCTGCCCTCCCCCCTCTCTGCCCCTCCCCGCTCACTCTCTGCCCTCCCCCCTCTCTGCCCCTCCCCGCTCACTCTCTGCCCTCCCCCTCACTCTCTGCCCCTCCCCCGCTCACTCTCTGCCCTCCCCCGCTCACTCTCTGCCCCTCCCCCGCTCACACTCTGCCCTCCGTCTTTCTCAAAAGCAAATAAACATTAA
The DNA here is from genome assembly GCF_008692635.1 of Crocuta crocuta. Classification (NCBI taxonomy): domain Eukaryota; kingdom Metazoa; phylum Chordata; class Mammalia; order Carnivora; family Hyaenidae; genus Crocuta; species Crocuta crocuta. The sequence goes on along the minus strand of NW_027531908.1, from coordinate 466,956 downwards.
AAGAAATAAAAGAATCAAACTGAGCACACTGGGGCACCTGTCTGTCTGTGTGTGAATACAGGGATCTTACAGGAGGCGCCCGGGAAGCCTCTGGTGGGGGCTTCTCGCAAGGGGGCCCCGGTGCCCTTGGTGGGTCAGGGGGCCCAGGTGGGTCAGCTGCCTTGTGGGGGGGTCTTGGGGGATGGGTCCTCCAGGACCTCCCCCAGGGTGGCGCCCTATCGCCCGTGTCAGGGACCCGTCTGCAGTGTCTGCCGCCCGCACCCGGCCTGGGCCGCCCTGCCTGCCTGGGCCGATGGGCTCACGTTAGCTTACCTTTGGGCAAGACGGATGAGCCTAGAGGAAGGCCACACATCCTCTGACAAAACGGGTTTGATTCTCCGATTTATTATTCGTGAAAACATTTTCTAGGCTCAGAAACTTTTTTTTTTCAATGTTTATTTTTGAGAGAGAGAGCAGAAGAGAGACACAGAATCCTGAAGCGGCTCCAGGCTCTGAAGCACAGAGCCCGACGCGAGGCCCGAACCCACGAACCGCGAGATCATGACCTGAGCTGAAGTTGGATGCTTAACCCACTGAGTCCCCCAGGCGCCCCTAGGCTCAGAAACTTCTGAAGGTGGTTAAACCTGGCCCTCAGCAAGGTGGGCGCAGACCCACAGACCACTTCCGGGTTTAGTGTGGGGAGTGGAGCGCGGCAGCCGTCCCCCCGAGCGCGGGGTTCCCCAGCGTCTGCCCTTCCCTCGCCCGTCAGGAGCGGCGGCGGGCATGTGCGGGCCTGCCTGCCAGTGTGCTGGCCTCCTTAGGTCCACGAACTCCCACCCACCGTCCCTCAGGGGCCTCATGAAGTAGGGAGGGAACTGAGGCCCAGAGAGAAGACGCATCTTGCTGGTGCCACATGGTGACGGGGGGACGGGGGTCCCTGTTCGGGTGCTGCTGGCAGAGGTTGGTTCTTACGGATTCCACTGCCCCTTCCCTCCCGCCCCCTTCCCCCGCCAGGCCGCGTCGTGCGGGGACAGGGCGAGGTGAGGCCTGTGGAATCTGCAGCGGGGTTAGGAAGCTAGGCTGGAGGCCAGTGTGGAGGCTGGCGGGGCAGATCGGAGGCCAGGAGGCGGTGTGGAGGCCCGCAGTGCCGCCTGGGGAGAGGCCTGAGCCAGGACAGAGCTGACCGTTTAAAAGGTGCAGGGCAGTGAATGCATGACTTTCCGAAGGAAGGTCACAAGTAAGTGCAGATAATTCCCTCCTGCAGTGGATTTCATACCATTTCGGGCCTTCTCAGGAGGCAGAGGGGAGGCAGGGAGGAGGCGGGGAGGGCAGGACCTGCCGAACCGGAGTGAGCCTACTCTTACTGCTTTCCTATAGCATTTGCCTGACACTGTGCTTCAGTGAAGGGCTCCGGAGGGGCTAAAATGTAGTGTGAAGCCAGTGACCCCCAACAGCCCGGGATCGGGGCTCTGGTGGGGGGTGGAAGGCCCGATCGCGCCTGTGATGTGGGGACGAAGTCCTGGGTGTGCCAACATCCCTGTCCCTCTGGCCGCCCCCCCCAGGTCGGCCTGGATCTGCTGCCCCAGCCCCGCCCCCTCAGCCTGTCTGGATGGCGCCCTTACTCCTGGTTGGATAGGATACCTCTCTCCTTGCCCTCCTTGTCTCTGCTCAGGACCCTCTTCTGTCAGCCTGTCCTTACCCGCGCTGGGCCCCCGGTCACGGCAGGCCTGGCACACGACGTGCACGCCCCTGGTGCCGGGCCGGGCGTCCTCCGCCCGGGCCCCTGCGCCTCCCGGCCGTCTTGTGGACGTGGCCCCCGCGAGGGGACCGGCCTGCTCGGCCAGCCCTCCCGTGGGCTCTTGCTCTTGCTGTCACCCTGTCTGCCCCTCCCCCCAGTACCACCCACCGCTGTCCTGGGGCCCCTGGGCAGCACCGGTGCTTCTAGAAGCCTGGCCAAAGTGGAGCCCTTGAGACGGAACATGACGCCCAGGGGCTGGAGTCGGGGCCCGAGCGGCCCTGTGCTGGATTCACAGGTCACCTCATTCCTCGGGGCCATGGTTTCCCCTTCTGTAAAATGGGTTTGCAGCTCAGCTACACCTCTGAAAACTGTGCAGGAGGAGTTGGCAGGCTGCGGCTGGCTCTGGAGCCCTCGTCCCCGCCCCCGCCGAGCAGGTGGCCGTGGGCCGTGGCCGGAGGTGGGGGCGGGCGCAGCCTC
>NW_027531908.1:463391-464755 GCF_008692635.1 Crocuta crocuta | reverse complement strand
GCACTGCATCAGCCGCAGCATTGATTTCTCTGTTTAGCATCTGCATCGATGGACGTGTCCCCAGGGCGCTGTCTGGCCAGGGAGGGAGGTAGCAGGCAGCCTTGGAGTATCGATCGGACCCCCCTTATCTCTGTGCTCAGGCCCCGCCTCGCCTCGTGTTTGCCGTCTCCTCTTCCTGTTTGCTCGCTAGGCTGCGGCGTGCGGAGCACTCGGTGTCCACTCCAGGCCTCTGTGCCGCTTGTGTGAGGAGTCCTGGGCTCTGACGGTGACCGTGAGGCCGTGGGCCAGGCGCTCCAGCCCCGCAGGGTCCACTGCCACTAAGTACTTGTGCAGACGTGGCCGCCGGGGAGCAGGAGCAGCCCAAGCGCCGGAGAGCGCTCGCTGGCACAGGCACGACACACGCACGGCACACGCACACGTGTGCACACGTCCTGGGGCAGGAGTGGTCCCCTTCGCTCCCTTCCGGACGGGAGCCGTGGGCTGACATGTAGTGGCCGAGGGTGGGGGCAGCTCGGTGTTGGTGGCGGAGTCCCTGCAGGTCTGACGCCCTCCCCCCCCCAGTGTGGGAGGGTCTTGGGTGTGAGGCGGGGTGTGTGTGGGGGGGGCCTGTGCTGGGCGGGGTCCCAGGGAGGTGGTGGCTTCCAGACCCGGCCAGGTCTCCGAGAGGGGCTTCGGCCGAGGAGCACCCCGTGCCTGTGGGCTCCCTTCTTGCCGATGATTCATTCCCGGGGAGAGGGGGATCCGGGGACTGTGCGGTGGGGGGTGGAAGCAGTCACACCTGACAGCGGAAAAGTGGGGGGTGAAGGACATGGGGTCGGGAGGGGTGCGCCCAGGCCTCACTTGCACCGGGGCCGAAGGCTGCCTTCCTCTCTGGGCCTCAGTCTCCCCCTCTGGGCTCAGATCGCTGCCTGGATGACCTCTGGGCGGTGGTCGCCGGTGAGGGGGGCTGTTGTCCCCCCCGGGTGTCGGGCAGGCGGGCACGTCTGTCGTGCTCTCCTCGGTGCCTGCTCTGCCCTGCGGGCCCCACCCAAGTGGCGGAGAGCTAGCACTTTCTCGGCTGGGTGTGCTGTGACTCACGCAGGCCTTTTTCTGTCTGTCCACAGCCAATTAAATATTAATTGGCTAATTGTTTCTCCCCAGTGCCCCAAGGCATTGTTTCTGTGGAAGCCTGACAATCTGAAGTTTGCAGGAAAAAATGCTGAACGAGAGCAAGAAAGAGAGAAGAAAAAAAGCAAGACGTAAATAATTAATTGGAACAAGGTGTTCTTTCCCTGTGCCCTGGGAGGCCCTTCTCTGCGAGTATTGATCTTGTAAAGGCACCGAGGGCCCTGCAGGGCTGGCGTCAGTGGTGGGGTCTGGTCTGG
>NW_027531908.1:454305-463385 GCF_008692635.1 Crocuta crocuta | reverse complement strand
CTTTTTGACTTTCATTCTTTAAAAACAATTTTTTATTCTGATGAAATGGACATAACGTATAGTTGATCATGTCAGCCATTTTTGCACACGCCCCAGTGGGTCCGCAGTGTTGGGCGGCCATCTCTCCTGTCCCAGAGCCTTTTCCTCACCCCGGAAGGGGACTCGGCCTCCTCCAGCCCCGGCCCCGGCCCCGGCCACCACTCCCTGGTTTTCTGTCTCTGCGGGTTTGCCTGCTCTGGACACTTCATGTGCCTGGAATCAGGTTGCACGTGGCCTTTTGTGTCTGGCTTCTTTCCCTCCCCCGGGGACATTCTCATCGTGGCACCTGCCGGAACTCATTCTTTGTGGGGCGCCTGGAGGGCTCCGCCGGTCGAGCGTCCAACTCTTTGACTTTGGCTCCGGTCATGATCCCAGGGTCTTGGGATCGAGCCCCGCATTGGGCTCTGCTATAAGTGTAGAGCCTGCTTGGGATTCTCTCTCCCTCCTCTCTCTGTCTCTGTCTCTGCACTCTCTCTTGCTTTCAAAAATATATATATACGTATATAACGTTGGCTGTTGGGGACCGTTGTGCTGCTGCGGACACAGGGGTGCAAATGTCTGTTGGGTCACTGCTCTCATTTCTTCCGGGTAAATACCCAGACTGAGATTCGCTGGATCCTATGTTTGTGTTTTTGAAGAACTGCTCTCAGATTCACAGGGGTGGCTCCATTTGCGTTCCCATCAACAGGGCCGGGTGTTCTGATTCCCTCATATCCTCGCCAACATCTGTTGTTTTCTGTGTGTGTGTGTGTGTGTGTGTGTGTGTGTGTGTGGAGAGAGAGAGAGAGAGAGAGACGCCCTTGTGGGCATGAAATCCCACTGTGATTTTGATTTGCATTTCTGGTCGGTGACGTGAGTGCCTTCAAGAGAGGTCTGTTCGAGGCCTTTGCCCACCTTCAAATCCACTCTCCCTGTCAAGCTGTAGAAGTTCTTTTTTTTATTTTAATTTTTTTAAATGTTTTTTTAAAAATTTATTTCTGAGAGAGAGAGAGAGAGCGTGAGCAGGGGAGGGTCAGAGAGAGAGGGAGACACAGAATCTGAAACAGGCTCCAGGCTCTGAGCTGGTTGTCAGCACAGAGCCCGACGCGGGGCTCGAACCCACGAACCGTAAGATCGTGACCTGAGCCGAAGTCGGACGCTTAACCAACTGAGCCCCTCAGGTGCCCCTGTAGAAGTTCTTTCTATATGCCAGGTATTAAAACCCTCGAGGTGCCGTGCATGACTCACAGATCTTACGCCCCTTCCGTCTGTTGCCTTTTCACTTTCCTGATGACATCCTTCAATGCGTGAAAGGGTTCAGTTTTGATGAAGGCAGATGTAGCTATTTTTTCTTCTGTTGCCTGTGTGTTTGGTGTCCTACCCAACGAATCACTTCCAAATCCGATTCAGGAAGCTTTTCTCCTGTGTTTACTTCTAAACGTTGTGTGGTTTCAGCTCTTACGCTGAGGTCTTTGATCCCTCCCGAGTTAATTTCGGACACGATGGGAGGAAGTGCCCAAACTGTACCTTGTGTGTGCAGATCCTGTTTCCCCAGCGCCCTTGGTTGAAAAGATCGGCCCTTCCGCCGTGGACTGTCATGGCGCCCTTGCAGAAAATCATTTGACCGTGTATTTGAGGGAGGCTGGGTGTTCAGTTGGGGCCTCCATGGGCGGAGCAGCCATAGCGCCCGCCGCCCCCCGCAGGCTAGTGACGGACGTGTCTGCCCAGGCAGGCCCAGTGCCACCTGCCTCAAGATCCCCATCTCTGAAAGTCCCCCCGCCCCCAGCACTGCCCCACCTGGCACCTCTGCTTTCCCATGGGGGTGTCAGGCCCCCGCCCTCAGTGTGCGAGCCCAGGCCGGTAGACACCTCTAGGTCACGGCTGAGGAACTAGGAGTGATTGGATGGGGCGCTTTCCCAGGGCCAGGAGCCGGGGCCCCAGGGGCTGGTGGCCTGCGATGCCCACACTGTCCCCATTTGCCACCCGGTTGGAACCAGGGAGGCGCACGTGCGTGCCACGCCCACCGCCACATCCACCCGCTCACTCTGCCGGCAGACGTCGTTCCGACCCTCACATCCAGGGATCGTGGCTTAATCTCCACGAAGAGCAAACATCTCGGCCGACAGGCTCTGCGGAGATTTGTGTTCATCATCGGATGACTGTGGTCGGGGCCCAGGCCCCCGGCTNGGTTTGAAGTTGGAGCCCCTTTGCCAGCGGGGCCTCCAGGATGCCGAGGGGCCACTCCCAGATGCAACAGGGGTCTCTGGGTGCCTGAAAGGAAGGGTGCTGCTTCAGGGAGGCCCCGAGGGGGTTCGGCGTGTATGGGGGCCGAGTGTGAACACGGGCAGATGCGGCTGATTTAAAAAATGAGGAAGCCCGGTGCGTGAGGCCGAGACCAGCCCCTCACACGGGCCCTGGAAGGAGCGCCCCTGGCCTGGGCTGTGTGCACATACCGGGCTCGGCACAGCCTTGCGGGCACGGTGGCCGTCATGGGGCCTCCTGGGAACCAGGTGTCTGTGGCCACAGCCCTGGTGGCACCCCCACCGTGGCCCCTGGCTGCTGGCTGTTGCATGGAGGGCTTTCACACCTTCCATCCTGGTCTCCTCTCTGCGGGTTGAGGCAGAAAAGGTGCCCGCACGGAGCCCAACACGGGGCTTGAACTCACGACTCTTAAGATCAAACCTGAGCTGAGATCAAGAGTCGGATGCTTAATGGATGGAACCACCTGGGTGCCCCCGTCCGGGGTCTCCTTAGACTGGAGGCACCATAGTTGCTCGGTGTCACTGCCAGGGAGGGGTGAGCCCGGCTGCAACCTCATTCCGTCCCCGAGGCCGTGGGAAGTGGCGGCCAAGAGGTGGGTCCTGCCGTATCCGGGCTTGAGACCCAGGGGCCGGGGACCTTAGAGCAAGACACAGCTGTTCTGCACATTCAGGGCCCCTCCCTCCCTTCCTTCCACAGCCACTTAGGGAGGGCGCACCTGGGCCGGGTGCAGGGGACGGAGTGGTGAGTGGGACACACCCCACGGCCTCTGTTCCCGTGTCGTCTGCTGTCTGGGAGGGGACGGTCTCTCCCGAGTGTGGGAGTTTGGCGGGTCCGCGCGCCCGGCTCCGGTACCTCCTCTCTCCTCTTGGGGCCACACGTTGTCAAATACTACGCGAACGAAGCCAACGACATGTATTAAGTAATTAGTTTTCACATTTTTAATTAATCAGCGGCTAATTGTGAGTTACATCTCCAGTTAGAGCTTCTGGCCCACGCCTGGTGGCGGTGCCCCACGCGAGGGTGGCCAGCCAGCCGGAAGGGGGCCGGCGGGGAGTTGGGAGTTGGGGATGTTCAGTTCGGGGTGTGCAGGGTGCTTGGAGGCTGCGGGGACAGTGACCTCAGGACCCCGCCTAGGGCCCCTAGCTGTGCGGAGGGCACAGCCGGTCAGCACTGGGCCCCGGGGCAGGTTGGCAGGAGAGGGAGTTCAGAGGGTGACGGCGGCCCCCGCCCCAGGGCTCCTCTGTGTCATGGGGTCCCGAGGGTCAGCCGGGGCGCTCTGAGGGCGGGCATCGGGGGAGGAAGGAGCAGTCGGCTGGCCCAGCCCTTGTGCCGACGGGGCCACGGGCCTGCTTCGTGACCCTCTGGGGGCCCGAGGCAGAGCCTGGCCTTTCTCTTCTGGCCCCGGGAGCCCAGGCCCCAGGCGATGGGGGACTAAGCTCAGCCTTTCGAGACAACCGACAAGGCTCCGGGCTCAGCCTCGGACGGCAGACCCCCTCACACGTGGGAGCTGCTGATTCCGTACCTCGGGGAGCACTCGTGCAGTTATGGGAGCCTGGCTCCTGGCCTGTGGCGGGGTCTGTGCGTGTTCACACTTCTCCTGGCCCGAGGGTGGGCCCGCACTGGGGCCCCTTTGGCCACCGGGGCGGGGCTCCGATGAAGGGCGGGCGGGTCCCTTGGCCTCTCCGCCCGGGGTGCCAAGCGTGCACTGTTTACTTTGCTTCCCCGAGACAGACCGCGTCCATCTGGCCCCGAGTTCTGAGCTGTTTCCGGCTTGCATTCCTTCTTGATCTGAGACTGAAATATTTTAGCTGGTGGCAAAAATGGCTCAGTGCCCTTTCTCCCTCCCAAGATGGAAGGAATGTTCAGGAAGAATCTGGTGTCCTGGCGCGTTTCCTCATTGAGCGGGCACTCTCTGACCTGTGGGCTAGAAAGGCAGGGAAGGCGGTCCGCTCTCCTGGCCCCTGGGGACGGGGAGGCCCTTGGCTGGGAGTCTGGATGTCTGGTTCCCCGGAGGCCGCCAGCCCGGGGCTGCGTGGCTCCTGGGCAGTGGCCACAGTGCTCCTCCCGTGGAAGGTTCCAGAACTGGCCCAGGGGTGTTTTTACTCTCCAGCGGGCAGTCGGGGGGCATTGGAAACGCAGAGGTGAGGCCGGGGAGGAGGCTGTAAACCAGGAGGGCCACAGGCAGGTGAGGGAAACGGGCAGGATGAGAAGTTAAGGAGCGGAAATGATTCAGACCTTACAGAGGCTGTGGATCCCAGGGGCCGAGGATGGGCGGGGCTCGGACAGGCCCAGGCTTGAGCTCTGCCTTGTGCTGACTCATTGGGTGATCTTGGTCATGCTACATAGGCTTGCTGGCCTCAGTCATCTCATCTACAAAATGGGAGTGGGCAGGACACCAGCCTCATGCAGATCCAAGGTTCAAGCGAGACATGCATGTCGTCCTGGCCAGCGGTGCGCAGAAGTGCCTCCCCGCAGGTGCGTGGGGGGGGGTGTGTGTCCCGAAGGCCCTCGTCTCTGGCCTGGATTTCCTTTTCTTTTTTTTTTTATTAGAAAACTTTTAAAAAATGTTTGTTTATTTTTGAGAGAGGGAGTCAGAGCTTGAGCAGGGGAGGGGCAGAGAGAGAGGGAGACACAGAATCGGAAGCAGCTCCAGGCTCTGAGATGTCAGCACAGAGCCCGTCGCGGGGCTTGAACTCACGAGCTGTGAGATCATGACCTGAGCTGAAGTCGGACACTTAACCGACTGAGCCACCCAGGCGCCCCTCTGGCCTGGATTTCTAGATGGTTCCTGGTAATGGAGGTAGCCAGGGGCAGCGGGTCGTGGGTTCCATCGACAGATGAGGCACTTGCAAATGCAGGAGTAAGACAAGTAAGCGACAGGCTTTGTGCCCTGTTTTGTCTTTGTGCCCCAGCGAAGACCACGGGCCTCCTTGGTGTAAGAACAGTTGGTGGCTGAGTTTCTAATGGCTTCCCTATTAATTTGACTGGTGGAAACCACCCTGAGATGTCTTTCAAGTGGAAAAGGAACACTGTGCTAATACTGTGGGCATATCATTAGGAAAAGCAAATTAAGTCATGTTTAATGGTGTTAGAATCTCAATCGCTTTGCAGGATAGAGCCAGTGGAGCAGGGAAATGAGAAACTGCTGACGCCCTTCGGGGGAGGTTGGGGAAAGGAGCAGCTCGCCGTGCTCGTGGGGGGCCGGGCTCAGGGGGGTCTCAGCCAGAGGGATCCAGCCCCGTCGCCGTGCTGGGGACATTCTCCGTTTCATGTGCTGAATCTCTGCTGGCAGGTGTGGGGCCGTTGAGGCCGGCTGTGTCCCCCCTGAAAGTCATCCTAAGGGTGCCTAAGGGCGTTAGGATGGGGGCTCTTCGGAGGGGAGTGGCTCGTGGGCTGGAGCCTTGGGGGAGGGCCCCAGGGCGCCTCAGTCACCAGCGCCAGGTCCCCTTGTGGTTGTCAGAGGGCCGGTGACCCTCTGTTACAGCCACCCACGTGGGCCAAGGCAGGGTCCAGCCAGACATTTGTGTCCCTAGGATTCTCTCTTTCAGGCCCTCTGGGTTGTGGTTGGAGTCGGGGTGCAGAACAGTTCAACCTTTTGTTTTTTAAAGTTTACTTATTTTGAGAGAGAGAGAATGAGCAGGGGAGGGGCAGAGAGAGGGGGGGACAGAGGATCCAAAATGGGCTCTGTGCTGACAGCAGAGAGCCTGACACGGGGCTGGAACTCATGAACTGTGAGATCATGACCTGAGCTGAAGTCGGACACTTAACCAAGTGAGTCCCCCAGGCGCCCCCGTTCGGCCCTTTAATGGCTGCCTGATCAGGCAGATTGCCCCCTCCCTAAGCCTCAGTTTCCTCATCTTACAAGGTGGGGTGGCCCCTGCCTCAGGGCCTTCGTGGGCAAGTGCACCCCTGTGGGGTGGGGCTCAGAGTTGGGTCTGATCCGTCTGGGAATAGCCATGGCCCCTTGTACAGTGTTTATATTTTCAGTGGGGCCGGTATTTTGAGTCGCTAATGGCACTTCAGAGATTATGTTTTTGCAACTTGCTAGAAATGATATCTCTAGTTCTTGCGAACATAAAAATGCCTTTCTTGCAAAAAGGAAAAAAAAAAGAGTTTTCTCTTTTTCTCAGGGTAGGTTTTCCGTTCCCTGATATGTCATAAAACATATTCAACTTGACATTCCACCATTCAGGAGTCATTCCTTTGACTTTACGTTCCTAGTGATGTAGGTAACCTGTTAGGCTTTATCACTCACTTCTCGGCGCTGAGGAGTTTGTTGAATCTTCCCTTGAGAATGGGTTCTGATTACGAACGGAAAAGAAGCTCGGGCTCCCCAAGGGAGGACCGGCTGGAGGCCGCTCAGGAAGAGAGGCGCAGAGTGCAAAGGCTGAATGAGCTCTCTGGCCGGGCCATTGCCAGCCCCGGTCAGGGCGGGCTGGCCTGTGGCCTGCTTGGGTTTGGTGACGAGAGAGGGAAGCAGGGGTGGGGACTGCGGGGCGCTAGGGACCCTTGAGCAGCAGCCTCGTCCTTCTTGACAGTCTGCAAGCGTTTATTGTACCCCAGCCCCGAAGCGCGGGGCTTCTCCGTATGGGGCCCCCTGTGTCCTCACACCTGCTGGACAGGACGCTGGGGCGCAGAGACGTGGGGGGGCTGGCTCCGGGTCACACAGCTGATGCTGTTGGAGGGCCGGGACATCAGCACCTGGGCCTCTTCCCCCTCACCTCCACCCGACCTGCCACAGTGTCTGCATACAGAAGGCACTTATTAAATGCTTTAGTGTGACTGGAGGCATCTAAGGAGTGATTTGCAGGGAAGGGACAAAGTTGAGGTTGGTCCGGGAAAGCCAGGTGGGCCTGCCCTTCCGCCACGGAGGCCAGTCCCTCGCATCCCGCCTGTCCCTCTGGAGCGTGCCCCGCCCCCCCATCTCCCTGCTCTTCTCTCTCCACCCCTCCTGCCTCCCTCTCCACCTGCCTACCCACCCCTGCGTCTCAAAGCACCAAACTCCCCATTAAAAGTCGTGCTGTTTCCTGGGCCTGTGTGGCCCGTTGGGCTCAGGTCACCCCGCTCTGGAGGTGAGGAGCGTCCGTGTTTGTTCCAGCTTGAGATGGTGGCCCCGCCAGGCCTTTGTCAGCGCCCGCCACCCTCCCCGGGATCTCCCCAGGAGAGAGACTTTGGCAGTGAATCCCAGTCTGTTAGCATTCAGCACCCGCAACGGCTCCCCTGGAAATTTGTCTTGTCCTTTATTCCGCCTTATCGGCAGGAGAAGGAACCGCTCCCGGCGGGAGGGCGGGGGAGGGGCGGCTGACAAGTCCCCTCCTTCCCTCCTGTCCCCGTGGGCGTGGCTGGGCCCCGGGCCCACTTCCCACCAGCCTCCCGGCAGGGAAGGCGTAGCATGTGTGGTGTGAGTGCCGTGTGCGCATGCATGTGTGGTGTGCGCGTGCGTGTGGTGTGTCCACACGTGGGTGCCGTGCGGGGGTGGGTACACGTGTGCATGTGCTTGGGAGTTTTGCATCCTCGGCGTTTCCCGTGCGCTTCTCGGTGGAGACGAGGCCCTCCTTGCAGGCTTGGCTCTCCGGGTGCTTTGCAGAGGGGGTGAGGCCCCCCTGCTTTTGCGTTTCCTTCAAATGAAAGCCAGGCCACTCTCACCCCAGGACCTTTGCACTTGCCGATCCTCTGTGTAGATTGCACTTTCCCCAGGTGTCTGCACGGCCCGACCCTCGCCTCCTCCAGGTCCCGGCCGGCTTCCCCTGTTCTCACCCCCCCACACTCCGTCCCCCCTGCAGTGCTCTCCCTAGAACCCTGAGAACTATCCTCTTTGCTTATGTCCCTCTCCCCAGGGAACCCGGGTCCCACGAGAGCCTAGGGTGAGTACGCGGCAGTACTTTCTGGAGATCGCCCCAGGGGGCTTTCTTTCCTCCCCAAACACACAGGGCCGTCCTGGGGGCCTGGTTCTTTCTGGAACACAGCTGGTTTCCACTGTCCACTCTCGGGGCTCGTTAAACAGACCCGCAGCTCCCGGCAGAACAGGGAGGTGGGGGGACCCAGGGGGCTCGCACGCTCTCTCTGGAAGCAGGAAGTGCGAGCAGCCCCTTTTACTGACTTCTGCTTCTCACCCTGGAGCGAGAGCTCCCGCCGGAGCCTCCGTTCTGCACCCAGTGGTGACGCGGGGGGAACGCCTCTCCCGGGGCTGCCCGGGACCTCCCAGGGCCACCGGCTCCTTGTCTCCATTTGCTGTCGAATGTCAGGCAGCACAGCGGGGATGGGGCNATCCCTGCTGGGACCGCGGCCCCCGGCATTCGCGGGGGCTCTCTCTGCGCCGTGAACCGCTCAGCCAGCCCCCCTCCGCATGCCCGTCGCCAGTTCTGGGTTGTCCCCTGTGCTCCTGACTGGCCGGCTCAGGGCCCTCCCCGCCGCCAGGCTGGATGACTTGCTGGAATGGCTCACAGAGTCCACGGTGACCGTCTCCTCTCCAGGGTCTTGGGGCATCACCAAGGTCGTGGGAGCAGCCAGGGGCACAGGCACCCAGGGGGCAGCGTGGGGAGGCCGGGAGCCCCCGTGCCCTCTCCAGGGCCCCGCAATCAGCATTTGGTGGAGGCTCCTCACGCACGGCGGCCCCATCCGTTACCGACTCTCCCCTCCCGGGAGGGTGGGGGCCGGGGCCACAGCGCCACACTCCCAACCACGGCGTGGTCTTTCCGGCAGCCCGTCCCCATCGCGAACCATCCAGGAGCCCCGTGTCAGGAACTGGGGTCAAAGACCCAATATATTTTAAATGTTTGTTTATATTTGAGAGTAAAAGA
>NW_027531908.1:451495-454289 GCF_008692635.1 Crocuta crocuta | reverse complement strand
CCAGGCGCCCCTGTATTTCTTCTGACGGCCCAGGGATAAGCCCTCAGTCTCCAGCTTCGGGGGCCTCAGGAGAAGCGGGGGTGGGGTATTATAGAGGCAGAAGCCTGAGTCCCGCTTGCCTGGATTGTGACGAAGCCCGTCTGGACTGGGTCCCCGGGCTCTGTGTTTGTCACCAGCACTCAGGCTGGGCCTGCGAGCCTGTCCCGGTGAAGCCCGGCCGAGGGGCTGTGGGCTGCAGGCGTTTTCCTCCACCAGGAAGGCCAGGGGGGCCAGGGGCCGAGGGCTGGCACAAGTGTCCGCAGGCCCTGGACTGGGGGCCGTGGGACCCTCGGGACCACCCCATTCGTACAGTCGGGAGGGGTCGGTAACAGGCCGGAGGAAATGTTTGGGGTGATGGACGTGGCTGTGTTCTGACTCCAAGTTAATCCTCTGAGCCCGGCGTTCATACCGGCTCACGCGCCTCCTGTGCTCCTGGTGGTGTGCCCTGCCCATGGAAGGTGTGCTGGCCTTGGGCTCCCAGAGGCGGTCCTCTGTCCCGTTACCGGTGACCGGGCCCCACACGGTGTCCGTGGAGCTCCGGGGGCTGCTGAGCCGGCCCAGGAGGACGCTCCCGCCCCCAGGTTTGTAGATGTGTTCGCCCCAGAGGGACCCGGAGCTGGAACGGGCGTCGGAGTGGCCCTCCCGTGGTCCCCTCGGGGCTCAGAGTTGACTTGAAGCTGCCCCTCCCTTGAGTCCTCCAGGGCCATCAAGTTCAGAGGTTCCAGACTTTTCCAAGAAGGCGTTAGTCTTGGTGCACGGCTCTCCTGGCCTCTGGGGAGCCTGCGTTCCCCCCGGGGGAGGTGACCACAGCTGTGGGGTCCTCCCCACTCACTCGCCCGCGTTGCTTTTGGGGGCGGGAGCTCCGTGCGGACGCTAATCCCCACATCCGCCACCGCAGCGCTGGTTTGGGGGAAGTGCTCGCAATATTTCTCTGTGACACCTGGTGCATGGTGCCCACGCAGGTCAGACGTGGCCTCGGGGAGAACGTGGACTCAGCAGCTCACGAATGAGCACCCCTGCGCCCTGCAGACGGTCTGAGGCGGCTGTCCAGCAGTACACACTGTCACACGGAGGGAACCGACCAGAAGAGCGCCGGCTTGGGAGGGACGGTGGGGGTGCGGTGGGGGACTCGGGACTGGCCCAGGGCCCTTCCTGGCACCCTGCACGCACCCTGGGTTCTGTGCTCTGGCCGGCTGATGTGGAACCAGACGGCCAGTTCCTCCCGAGGGGACGTGGCCTGGGCTCCCTCAAGGGTCTGACTGGCCACCACTTTCCCATTGTCGGGGCTCCTGACTGCACAGCTGTGGGGGGCGCTGCTCCCCCCGGGCTCCGTCGGCGCTCTCTGCGTGCAGCATGCCCGGCGCTCTGCTCGCCCCCCTCTGTTTCCTGCCATTTCCATGGCGACGTGGGTCCTGTTCAGAAAGACCATTTCAGAAAGCTTCACCCTCCGTGGCAGTCATGGCCATGGGGGCCACAGGCCACAGAGGGGAGGGAAAAGGGATTAGCCTTCTAGTCGTTTTCCTTCTCCGGGCTTGGGTTTGGGTTTAGGGGCTAATGTTCGTGCTTGTGCCCTGTTCTCCCGGAGCACAGACTGGGGAGGAGAGGTCAGTGGCTCCGTGGGCACAGAGCGGTGGTGTGCCGTGGGGGGCGGGGCCGGCCCGGGGCGCCGGAAGGGTGACAAGACAATGATGAGGGTGTGAGGGGGGACATGGGGCCCTGCCTCCCATTTTCGGGTGGCTTTTGCCCTGTCGGGCCAGGCTCCCCTTCCTCCCTGCCCACCGGAGCAGGACTGGGGGCCCCTCTCTCTGGCCTCTGCTCCCTGGGGTGACAGTGAGGGGGCAGGAGGGAGGCGTCCCCCAGGACCCTCCCCGCTGCGATCACCCCAAGTGCGGGACTGCCCGACGACTCCCCTTCTCATTGTTACTTGCAGCCTGGCTGTTTTGAAACTCATTAAGCCTGGCATTTACTTACGGAGGCTGGCACGGCCTGCGCGGGCGGGGAAAGGGAATTGATTTACGAGGACGGCGGCGGCGGGCTCTAGGAAATGTCAGCCTTCCCTCCAGAGTCTATAAATCAGTTTTGATGCCTGCGAGGTTTCTCCCATCCCGGAAGTCTCCGAGGGCTCCGCCTCTTGGGCAGGGTTGGAGCTAGCCGCCTGGTGACTCACTTAGTGTCCTGGCTTTGCTGGACCAGCTGGGTCAAAGAGACCCCCGCCCCCCGGTCACCCAGGCCAGCAGGGATGAGGCTGCGGGGACTTGAGCCCTCTGTCTGGGGACAGCTGCATGGCCCAAACCAGCCTGAGTTTGAAGCACTGACCAGGGATGGTGGCCAGCCTCTGGGACGCCACACGGGGGTGTGGGGGGGCTTCAGTTGCTCCGGGGAGGAAGGGTCCTCCTTGCACTTGGAGGTAGGCTGGTGGGGTTCCTTGGCCCCGAACATGGGATTGATGTTTTGTGGGCGACAGAGGACAGGTGCGCAGGCTGCACCCCGCGCCGCAGCTCGGCAGGCGTCTCCCCGGTGTTCTTTAGGAGGCCTCCTGTCCTTGGTGGAAGGAAGGATGGGTGTGAGGTGAGGGTACCCCAGGAGCCAGGCCAGGCCCGCTGCTCCGCTTCTCGCTGGCGGAGGCCATGCCGCACAGAGCTGTGGCGGAGAGGAGAGAATCTTCATGCAGGGGTGGGGGGCATAGGACCCCAGTGGGGAGCACCACCTGCGGGGGAGGGGGGCCTGAGGGACAGCGGAGGGGGCGGGGGAGGCG
>NW_027531908.1:446201-451472 GCF_008692635.1 Crocuta crocuta | reverse complement strand
CCGGGCGGCGGGGGCCCCAGGGGTGAGCTCACATCTAGAATCGGAGGTGTTCGCTGCCCGCGTTTCCTGTGGGCCTGCAGGTGCTGCCCCGGCTGCCGTGACAACGCACCGCAGACGGCGCGCCCCGAACCCAAGTTTGTTTCCTCGCGTTTCTGGATGCCCCACGTCCCCCCCAGGTGCCTTTGTGAGCCCGTCCGGGGTTTGCAGACGGCCGTCTTCTGCCGGTGTCCTCACATCTTCCCTCTGCGCGTCTGTCTCTGTCGGCCGCCCCTCTTTGTAAGGACGCAGTCCTGTTCTTAGGGCCTGCCCGGGACCCCTCGTGTCACCCGCTGACCTCTGTAGAGGCCCTGTCTCCAAATGAGGTCACGTCCCGAGGACCCAGGATTAGGAACCCCCCCTTTTATTTGGTGGGTGGGAGGGATACAGTTAAACCCCAAACCCTCCTCTGCTCTCATCGGAGAAGGTACCCACCTTCCCCGTTCACCTAAACGTGGGCACATCTGCGTCTACACCCCGTACCCGACGCAGCACGCATAAAACCGATTCCGTAAACCAGATCCTGGACGCTGCAGAGGAGCCTGGCTACGAATGGGACTGAGCTCGGGACAGAAATGGGAAGTGTCACCCCAAA
This sequence comes from Crocuta crocuta, assembly GCF_008692635.1. NCBI lineage: Eukaryota > Metazoa > Chordata > Mammalia > Carnivora > Hyaenidae > Crocuta > Crocuta crocuta. The sequence continues at coordinate 450,841 of NW_027531908.1, read as the reverse complement.
CAGGAGCTGATTTTCATGGTCCTGGCGTGACAGAGCGCGGCTGGGCCCATGGGCACGGCTGTGACTGCGTGGGGGAAGCCCGGTCAAGTTCAAAGGCCTGACTGTTCAAGGTCCTGGGAGGCTCTCACTGTGTCCAGGCGCTGTGTGTGCATGTTCATATGTGCGCCGCACACCGATCCTCCCACAGCCGTGACGGGTGCCCATTTCTGTCCCACTTTACAGATGAGGAAGGTGAGGCTTATGAGGTGATGCCCTGCCCGGGTCCAAGGCCACAGTCGCCTGTGTCCTGCCAGGTCTGCGTCCCTTTGGCCCAGGGACATGGCGGTGGGCATGTTCTGATCTGACTCGAACAAAACTGAGGCTCAGAGACGCTCACAGAGCCACCCAAGGTCGTGACGGCTCAACTGTGGTGGAGACAGGACTCCTGCCCAGCTCCCTGGGCCCCTGGGGCAAAGCCGTCCACCCTCCCCAGGCTCCCTCCGAGGGCAGCGTCACATCGGCCCAGTCCCACCCCTGCCGGCCTCGTGGGCAGAGGCTGGCATTGCGGGAAGTGGCCGGGTTCTCTGTGCTCACAGTAACCCAGTGAACGGGTAGTAGAGAGTCAGCCGGGAAGGTGGGGCCCGGCCCGGCCTGTCACCCCGAGGCACAGCCAGCATCTCCGGGGACTGGGAGGGCTCCTGGGGGGAGCCGGGGAGGCCCCGGGGGGGCAGCGCTGGAGGGCGGCGGGCTTGAGAGCCAGTGAGACCTTGGGGGTGGGGGCCTGGCCTTCCTCTCGGTGAGGAGCTGGTCCGTCTGCAGAACCAAATGCTACAACCCGCTCCTTCCCTGGTATCAGGTCGTTGAGGGCAGGGGGAGGAGGGCAGGGTGGCCGGTCAGCCTCGGGCCTGAGTGTTGTGGGGTGTTGGCCCTGCTGTGGCCTCAGAGCCTGCTCCAGCTAGCTATTTCTGCGTAACAAATCCCCCCGAACACAGAACCTTACAGCAGCTGTTTTGTTGTGTTCTGTGGGTTAGGAACTGGGGCTCGGCGTGGACTGTGCCCGCCTGAGGGAGGTCGGCTGGTGGTTGGTCTGGCCTGCAGGGTCTGTGGCGGCTTTGTGCCCACGGCGCAGGGGGTTTTGCGTGGCTGGGTGCCCAGCGGCAGCCGCCTCTCCCCCTCCGTGAGCCTCAGGGCCTGTCCGTGCGATTTCTCTGTTGGCGTCGTTGGACTTCTTACAGGGTGCTGAGGACTCCAGGAGACCAAGGCGGAAGCTTCTAGGCCTCTTCCCAGGCCAGAGGCGGGGCTGCCACACTGTCCCTTCTGCCATGCTGCCCTGGTCACAGTGGTCACGGGCCCACCCAGGTGCAGAGAGAGGTACCTTTTGCGGCCATCTTTAACCTGTCCCGGCCCCCCTGCCGTGAGATGGGCATGAGTGTCACCGCTCTAAAGGGCTGGTGACAGAGGTGGGCTGTGGGGGACATGTGGCCCGGGGCCTGTCCAGGGAGAGGTCACGGCTGCCGCTGTGACCGCTGGGCTCAGGAGTGGCCTTGTGAAGCCCCCCCACCCCCCCAGACACCCTGTGATTCTGATTACGAGCAGGGGAGATCGAAGAGGGTCTTTCTGCTGCTGGGGGGGCCGGACGCGGCCTGGGAGCCCCTCTGGCCGCCTTGCCGGCTCCTGGCGTCGCTGGGGGCGTCTGGGTCTGCCCGTGCGCCCAGCCCTGAGTGCCGCCAGGGCAGCGGTCACGGGCCCCTTGCCACCCCGAGAATTTCTCCCGCTCTTGTAAAGGTGTGACTGTGGGTGCGTCTGCCCACCCAGGACGGGAGCCCCGGCCGGCGGCCCCGGCCTTTTCTTTCTCTTTAAGTTTATGTATTTTGAGAGAGAGAGACCTCTTGATCAGGGGAGGGGTGGGGGGGGTAGAGACTCCCAAGCAGACTCCGCGCTTCATTGCAGAGCCCAACACAGGGTTCGAGCCCACGAACTGTGAGATCGTGACGTGAGCTGAGATCACGAGTCAGTGGCTCAACCGGCTGAGCCCCCAGGCGCACCGTCTCTGGCCTTTCAGGGCCGTGTTTCTTCCGTGTCTCCGCTTTTTTTGAGGTATAATTCACACACCGTGCAGGTCACCCTTTGAAAGTGTGCAGCCGAGCGGTCTTGAGTGTCTTCTCGGAGTTGTGCACCCACCAATTACAGAACATTTCCATCACCCTGTAAGGACACGAGGGACCCATTAGCCCTCCCTACTCACCCCTCCTCCCAGCCCCCGGCAGCCACGAATCTGCTTTCTGTCTCCGTGGATTTGGCTGCTCCGGACACTTCCTGTAAATGGATTCCCACAACAGGCCACCTGTCCCGCCCGCTGCTTTCACTTGGCGTTGCGATTTCGAGGTTCATCCACGTCGTGAGCGTCGTGCCTCGTTACCGTTTAAGGCCGTGGCTGGGCCACGTTTCGACGTGTACTTCTACCACATTTTGGATCTCTTTTCGGTCCTGGATGGCCGCGTGGACTCATGATGTGATTTTTATTCATTTGGTGTTTTTACGCAGGTGGTGGTATACGCACGTGGCGATACAACCAATCCACTTGTACACAAAGGCTTGGGGTGAAAAGCAGGGTCCCTGTCCCCTCCCCCTTCTGCCGCCAGCACCTCCCCCGCCCCCTCCCCTGGGGCTGCAGTTGCAACCGTATCTCCAGTTCCCCTGGGTCGGTCGTCACCTTTGGACTCAGTGATAGGCTTCTGGCCCCAGCTCTTGGTTTATTGACTTTAAGCTTCTACTTTCTGCTTCGGAAGTCAGCGCCTGCCCGCCCTCCCCCGATGGGTGTGGGGTGCAGGTTCTCCTGTGATTTTCGCAGTGGGGGTGCTTCTCTGTTGTGCCCCCCACTCCTGACACCCCCGGGGCCGTCTCCAGAACATGGGTCCCCATCCTTCCCACCTCCCCCATCTGACCTGTAAGACCAACGGCATGGATTTTTTTTCGGTCCTGACCACAGGGTCTGTGATTCTTTGCCCCGGGGGGCAGTGCCGCTGCCGTCGTGCAGAGCCAGGTGGGCGTCGGGTGCCCTGCCTCCTCTGGGGCCCTGGGGCCACGGGCTCTTTCCCTCCCTGGGGGCCGGGGGCCGGGGCCTCCTGGGTGCGCTGTGTTCTGGCGAGAGGCACGGGGGGAGGGGGGGAGGGCTCAGGATCTGCCCCGAGGATGTGGGGAAGGGGTGGCCCTCTTCCCCCCTCCCGGCCTCACCCTGCCAGAGCTGTGGCCTTCCCCGTGCTCCGTCCCTGCTTTGGAAGCTGGCTGGGCCTGTTTTGGAACAATCGGGTGGATTGTGCTCACCTTGCCGGACAGAGGGGGACCCGGAGGGCGTGCCGTCCTGGAAGACCTTCCACGGATCAGGCTCTTCCAGCAGCCGTTGGGGGAGCCCCAGCGGTATTCGGCGTCTCCCAGGGCTCAGAGGGCCGCAGCTTCTGCCTCGGCGGGGCGCTCCGGTCCCATGGCTTTCTGCCGGCCGCGTTGGTGGCCTTCAGTGACAGCTCCGGTGTCCTCCACGGGTCAGTTACCGCAGCCGGGCCTGGCCGCGGCCGGCGCTGTGTCCGCAGTGTCCCCCCGGGCAAGGTCGCCTTTGCCTTGGCAGCCCCCCTGCCCTCCTGGGGGGCCGAGTACTCCACAAGCCGCGGCTCCCCAGCGAGCGGGGTGCGGGCGAGAAGGGGGTCGGGCGAGATGGCCCCTGGGATCTCCAGCCGTCCCGCCTCCCAGAACTCTGGTGAGCAGGGCAGGGCGCGGGGCCTGGGATGGAGGGATTCTAAATGGCACCCGGGGCCCCTCCCAGCACGAGGCCCCACAGAGCCCTGCCGGCCGCGTCGGGCAGGGGTCCTGGCGTCGACTCCCTGCCCTGCCCTGCACGTCCCTGCCCATCAGGGGCCCTGGGGGGCTCGGTGAGGGCCGGCGCCAGGACAGCGGCCTCGTGTGTCAGCCCGGCCCCGGGCTGGTGANCGCCACTCCCTGCTGCCACCACCGCTGCTGCCACCACCACCACTGGTACCGTCCCCACTGCTGCCACTGCCACGGTGGCCACCACCCCTAAGCTGCCACTGTTCCTGCCACAGCTGCTGCCCTGTCGTGTCCAGACTCCGCGGCCTCGGCGGCGAGGGAGGGCGGCACGAGCGCCCTGTGCGGCCCCGGGCAGGGGTAACGCGCCGGAGCGAGGCCGTGGCAGCCGGGGCCGGGCGCTCTCCCTCGTTCTTTCCTCCTTCAAAGAGCTCAGCTTCTTTCCAAGGGGCTGAAGCTGAGCCCGGCCCTGGTGTTCGCACCGGCGGCCTCCGGCCCCGACCGTGTGCGGCCCCACCCCCTGCCTCCTCCCCTCAGTCCAGCCTGGGCCGTGGCCCTGGGCCCCCATCCTCGGACTCGGGCCTGGAGACCCGGGACACGTGTCCACTCGGGACGTTGGGCTGCCCTCTGCTCGGGCCCCGCGTCGGGCGGTGGGAATCGCTGGGAATGGGCAAGAGTCACAGGCTCTTGGGGACTCCGGGGCCGGCTCACCGCGTGCCCTTGGGCAAGTGACTTAATCCCCGCGGGAGTGTGTGTTTACAGCCTGCGAGGTGAGCCTTCCCCGAAGGGTGCCCGTCCCCACCCGCCTCCGCCTCCTGCACGTTTTCAAAATAAACAGAGGCCTG
>NW_027531908.1:445809-446117 GCF_008692635.1 Crocuta crocuta | reverse complement strand
CCTGGCTGGGCCTGCACACAGGGTCTCCCTGTCCCCCTCCTCTCCACGCCACCACTGCAATCTGGCCCACCCTCCCCTGCATCCCTTCCCTCCACCTCACCCCTGCATCCTTCCCCCCCCTCCCATCCCTCCCCTGCGTCCCTCCATGCATCCTACCCTGCATCCTTCCCCTCCATCTCATGCCTGCTTCCTCCCCTGCATCCCTCCTCCACCCTCCCCTGCATCACTCTCCTCCGCCTCACCGCTGCATTCTCCCTAGCATCCCTTCCCCGCCCTCCCCTATATCTCTCCCCTCTACCCCACCCTTA
>NW_027531908.1:431032-445739 GCF_008692635.1 Crocuta crocuta | reverse complement strand
TACATCTTTCCCCACCCTCCCCTCTACCCCTCCTCCCTACCCCGTGCCTCCATCCCCCTTCCCGACGTCCTCTCCACCCCTGTCCTCCTCAGCACCACCACCCCTTGCTCCCCGCACTGGCTCCTGCTGGCCCTCCCTTTACCCCCTGTTGCTACTCCGGGCACTGCGTGCTGGGGTGGGGCCCGCGGGTGGCACGGCTCCCCTTCTTCGGGCCACAGACATCTCCTGCTTCTTTGGTTTGCTTCTGCTGTGGCTCCTGGTCCCTGAAAAGCCCAGGCCTGGCGTGAGGTATGGGCACTGCCTCCAGAATGTTCTCCACTAGTGGCAGGACAGGCAGTCTTTGGCCCTCTGGGCCCCCTGGACAGAGCTCATGGGCACGCTGACCATGGGAGAGGTCTCGGGGAGCAGGACAGTGGGGCCAGACCCCAGGAGGTGGCTGGTGGTCTCGGGGTGCCTTCCTGGAAGGATTGAGGACTGAGGTTCTGCTGGGGTCCTTCATCCTGCCCGTGAACTTCCCCTCTTCAGGCCGGAAGATGTCCAGGGGGTATTAGGGACTCTGAATATTTTTGTACGTCGGGTAGGAGGCATGGCCGGTCCTCGCTGGCTGGGGAGGACAAGGGGCCGGCGGTGGGGAGGGCGAGGCCCCGTGAAAGTGGCGGAATGAGCCGGATGCTGTCTCTCTAGCACAGGAGCCCATGCAGCCGCGCGGCTCAGGCTCCCAGCATCCCCTGCTCCACCGGCCTGTCTGCGGCACGTGGCTCCCACCTCACGGTGCCGGATGGTTGCTCACCCCCTGCCATCGCATCTACCTTCCGGGCTGTGCATCAGGGAAGAAAAGGGTAAGGTGGCGCTGTCATCGGAAGAGCAGGGGCCCTCCTCACAGCCTCGCGTTCTTACCCGCTGTCCAGAATGCAGCTCCGAGACCACATCTTGCAGTGGGGACGGAAGTGGAGTCTTTGCCCAGGCAGGCCGTGTACCCATCTGAGCTCGTCTTCCACGGGGAGGGAGACGGGACGTGGGGGGCAGTGATGGCCGTGTCTGTGCCACAGGCAAGGACAGCCACGCTCCTGGTCCCTCCCTCTCTCAGAATGTTTTCCCTGCTTTTCTCGAAGGGAAGACATCCGATCAGGAGCTGAGACACCAGTGTGTTCACACTGCCGGCTTGGTGCCTGTGTTACGGCTCGAAGTGGTGCGAGGCGGGCACCAGCAGCCGCTTGTATCACAGACGGGGAGACTGAGGCACAGAGCGCCCCGTGTGGTCATGCGGGGCTGGGTCCAAGGCCAGGCTTGCCTGACCTGACTCCACGGAAGGAACCGCTGCCTGGGCTCCGGGCTCTGGCTCACACCCCGTTTCATCCCCTAACACGTCGACCTGTGAACACCCCTGCCACCCCCGCCCCCTGCAAATGCACGCCCAGCTGTCATTCCTGAGCCGCAGCGTGCGCCCCCAGGCCGACATCTCCTTCACCGCACAGATGATATTCCGTGGGGCCCTCCCAGGAGCGGCCCCTCGGGTCATGCGTTATCCATGGAAGGTGCTAACATTCCGGCTCAAGCTCTTTGGCAGAGGCTGCGGGGCCGCCCGCCTTGCATCAGTATTATCGCTGGAAGCCGTGAACGCACTGTCGCGTTTGGAGAGCCTGATGAGGTTTAACGGGGACGGGAAAGAAACATTTTTCTAGATGAAATGCTTATAAACACACGCCTGTGCTTTAGCGCCTCAGGNGGGGGGAGAAGTTACTCTCATTTCCTGGAGGAGGAACTGAGGCCAGGAGATGGAAGGTGACCTGTCCAGGGTCCGGGGGCATCCGTTCCAGGCTTTTCCGGCCTCTGGTCTGTGCCCTTGCCTCTCTGGGCCTCGACTTCCCAAGTTGANGGTCAGAGCTGAGAACATTTCTCCTGGGGGCCGTGGCTCTCAGGCCTGCCCCCTGCTTGGGGCCGACAGGGGCCACCTGGAATGCACCGCAGTTAAATGCAGGTGACCGTCCCCTTCCTGAGTGACTAACCATCTGGCCAGGTCCCCGCAGCCTTTTACTGGGAGACGGGTCACTTTTGTTTCTACGGGGGGGGGGGGGAAGGGAGGGTTAAATCGTGCGCACTTACAATTAATCTCGCTAATGGCAGCCTCTCTGGGTCTGGAAATCAGATGTCAGGTATCTTGAAGCCAGCTGCCGGGATGGTGCCCTCGTTAGCTCGGGCTCGTGATACTAACTGGGGCGCAATCCAGGCTTGCCCAGCTCTGACTCCAGAGGACGCCAGGGAGGCCCGCGCTCGCCTCGCGCATGGACGCAGTGCTTTCTGCGGAGGCCGCTCCGGGCGACCCCGAGGGACGCGGGAGGAGGGCCTTTGTTCACAAGCCAGTGTGCGGGTGTGGGGGGTGCGGTCGTGTGTGTGCGTTCACGGCGGCTGCTTCGCGGTGCGGTAAGGGACAGTGATGGAAGGTGCACCCTCCCGCCCCATCGAGGCGTGCTGTCGGGCGGCCTTGAGCACCTCCACGCGGTGCCGCCATCACCGCCGTCTGTGGCAGAAGAGCCAGACCCGGACGGTAGTGACGAGTAAAAGCTGCTGTCTCAGGACGATGGAAACGAACAGGGAACGAGACCTCAGCATAGATGCGGGCTCAACCCCGAGTGCAGCACGGGTGGCTGGGAGCAGGTGGGGTTGGGGGTGGAACTTCGCCAAGGGACATCGGAGCCCAGCGGGGGGCCAGCATCACCCCGGGGATCACAGGGCGTGAGGACCCCGCTCAGACATCCAGGGTGTCTCCCTTCTGGGAGGGAACCCGGGATGTGCTCATTCCATCGCAGGTGAGACCCAGATGCACAGAAGGGGAGCATGGCACGGCCAGGACCCCAGCCCAGGTACGACCGTGCTTCCCCTGGGGCTGAGCTTCTAGTACCTTCCTGGTCGGAATAATCAAATAGAATAATGGGTGCGGCGGTGCAGGGGTGCACACTGGCCGATTTCCCTCAGCCTGACCTCTGCCGGGGCAGCAAGGGGGGTGCTGTCCATTCTCTGCTTCCGAAGGCCTCAGTGTTTTCCTCCAACACCGGCTGCCAGGAGGCTGATCAGACGGCACCGTCCTCTCCCGGCTGCATCTGGGTCCTGCCCCGGGTGGGAGCTGGGGGTCCCTGGGTGGCTCGGATGCTCTGTCGCCCCCACACCCAGGATGATCCTGGGCATTCCCATCTCCTCTGGCCTCAGTTGCCTCGTCTTTCGATGGGGGCTCAGTGCCCCCAGGGGCTTATGGGAGGTTAATGAGGGGGTGAGGACAGCCCCCTGCCTGTGCCGAGCAGTCATGGTGCTGCAGTCTGGACGAGGAATGTGGATTCTCCTGACACCTTCTGGGATGGATGCGGGGTATGTGTGTGTGTGGGGNCGGGGGTTCAGTGGGAGGGATGTGGGGTGTGGGGGGGCCGGCACTGGGGTCCAGTGGGGCGAGGGCTGCTGGCTGGCCGTTGCTATTTTCAGAGAGGTGTGTTCATAGGACCCAGAGATTCCCTGGGCCCAGCTGTCCACATCTCTGAAACCCTGGTTTCTTCCGCGGCGCCCCCTCCCTGGGAACGGTGGGTGGGTGGGCTCAGAGCAGCTGAGGCCTGCTTTGTTCCCCATTCAGGGGCCCTGTGGGGCCTCACTGTCCCACCCCCACGCTGTCCCTGGGGCGTGTTATTTATGCTTCCAGCCAATTAGTTCCTGCAGGGGTCCCCGAGGGCTCTGTGGGGTGGAGAGGTCACTTCCCGCAGAAGGGCGGCAGATGGCCCCCGCCCCGCCCCCACCCACCCCAAAGGAGGGTGTGACTTCAGGGACAGGGCCCTGCTGTCCCTCGCCCCTGCCCAGAGGTTACCGGCTGGCTCCTCCTCTGAGTGTGCCTGAGTCCCAGCGACCCCCCCTTGGGGTGAGCTCCCCACCACCCAGGTGCTGGAGAGAGAGAGACGGGCCTCAGGGTCCTTAGCAACTGCCTTGATGACCCCCCTCATCCGCGGGAAGCTAGAGGGTCAGCAGGGAGCCCCTTCCGTGTGTTTTCCTTGAGATCCCCCTTCCGGTCAAGGCTGGCGCTGGGACACGGGGACCCCCGTGTGGGTGGGCAGTGGGCTGGTTGCCGGCTGCCGTGGCTGGGCCCCCACTTACTCCTGCATCTTTTAGGAGCCCGTGCAGATAGTTCGGGGCCTGTTAGGACTCAGCACCATGTCGGCTCATCTGTTCATCTCCTGGCTGCAGGCGAGCACTGGGCCAGCGTGTCAAGTGTGGGCCCCGGGGGCCGCGGCCTCGCCTGGGGTCCGGGGGCCCATCCCGCGAAGGCGGGCCTGGGTGCCAGGTGGCGGGAAGGCAGGGTGCAGGTGACCGGGCCCACATGGCCTCGTGAGCACAGCAGCTCTGGAGGCAGGGACCTGGCCCTCTGCGAGGGGTCATCACAGCGCCCGCCTGGGCAGGGGGGCGGCTTGGAGACTGAGCGAGCCCGCTCGGCATGTGGAGGCCAGCGATGTACTCGTCAAAGCATCCTTAACTTTACTCGAGGGGACTGAAGTTTGTGACATCTAGCCGGAGGCTGGACGGGTGCTGTCTCTCCCACTGCACAGGGCGGCAGGTCAGCCTCGGCACGGGCCCCCGTGGGAGGTCCTGGGTGCCGCTGTGTCGCTGGAGGGTTGGTGGCTTCAAATCAAGGCTTGTTTGGGGACTGAAGGGCCCTGAGCCACCCGCTCACGGGGCCGTGTGGTGGGGAGGCCTGAACGCCAGCCCTTGAGATTGCAGGGAGGCAGCCTCGCCCCTGCGGGACGGGTTGGGACCCCCTGCATTCTCCGGGGCTGGGCCACCGCAAGCAGGTTTGAGAAGAGACTTGGGTGTTGACAGGCGTGTGGCTGGGCCTTCCAGCCTCTGCCCAGAACCCGGGTCATCCTGGGCTCCTGGGGCACCTGGAGTGGATGAGGCCCTTCTGGAAGAAGGGGAGTTCTGGCACCCATGGGCGGCTGGGACCCCTTCCCGCGTGGTCGCCCTTGCGCTCCCCGCGCTGGACTCGGTGGGAGGCTGGGCGCCCCCTGCAGGCAGGACCCAGCTGCCCCCGTGCGCCCTGCGCGCCCCCTTCCTGCTGCGGCCTCTCGTCTCCTCGAGCATCGAGCATCGGCAGCCCCAGAGCCACATGCTTTCCAACGAATAAAACAAATGTCCCTGGAGTTTCTACATTTAAAGCTGGAGGGCGCTTTTGTTTTTGTTTTATTTTTAACATAAGCGTCTACTGAAGTATCTTGCTTTCACAGGAAAAAGCATGTCTCCTAGGTGGACAGGTTGGTGACTTGTCACTACCTAGGCCCCCCCCCCAATCCAGGGGTACAGGGCGGTGGCTGACGAGTCAATCCACACCGTGTAGTTGGACACAGCAGGGGCGTCGGCCCACTCCAGGGAGAGGCTGAGGCATATAAGGCTGTGTGACCTCTGAGGGGCACTTTGCAGGAGCCTGAAGCTGGGCGGGGCGCGGGGAGGGCGCTCCTGGCCGAGGGGACGGCCGAGGGGACACAGGGACACGGTGCAGTGCGAGGCAGATGCACGGAGGAGGTGCATAACCTGGGGAGGCGTGGGCTCATTTGGCGTCTCCATGAGCTCCCCTGCTGGCTGGGGTGTGTGTGTGTGTGTGTGTGTGTGTGCGCGCGCGCGTGTGTGTATGTGCGTGCATGCGCGCCTGACCTGGTTTGGTTGATTACTAGTGTCCCGGAAGCTTCCCCTTCATTTTGAATTCTCTTTCCTCATCCGTGGCAGCTGCCGTTTTCAGTCATGTGTGGGCCTCAAATGAGGGTGTGGGGTGCACTTGACCTTCGTAGGATCACTGACCTGGGAAGTCTTCTCTGATCACCCACGCAATGCCTTACATACCTCCGGTGACGGGGTGCTCACTACCCAGGCAGCAGCCTGTGCTCCTGATGGACAAAGGGGCCTCCTGCACGGTGGCCGGGCTAGTGGGCAGGAGGATATTGTCTCCACATTTTCTGGTACGTTCCCGTTGATTTCTGAGCGCCGGAGCGTCTGCAGCTGCCCACAGCTGGCTCTGTGCTCCCCCCAGGTGACTCTGCGGATTCTCCCCGCTTCCTGCTGTGCACACCCACAAGCCCCGAGCCAGCTGCCCCATGGCGGGGGGGCGCCATCTCCCTGCTTGATGCCGCCGGTCTTACCAGCCTTGACTTTGTGCAGAGCGACGTTATCAATTATGAGGACTCTTTGAATCATTAGGGGAGCATAACATGAGCAAGCGATAAGGGGCCCCTCTGCCTGAGGAGTGTTGTGTGGGGACGTCGGGGCTTTTGTGGGTTCAGGGCCCCCCCCAACTTGGTGAAGGATCCGCAGAGCGCGGAGGGGTGGAGGCACTGGAATGGCTGACGGGAGATGCGGGAACCCTGCCCAAACTCGGGGCGCCAGGGGCCTCCGGGAAGAGCCGAGTTGATGTTCAGGGTCGTGGTGATGTGCCGTCCCGTCCTGTTCCTGGGCAGCGCTCTCCCGGTCTGTCTGCGCCTCGGCCGTCACGTCCTTGGGAGCCCTGCCCTCTGCCGCTGGGGGGTTCTCAGGGCCCCCGAGGGTCACCTTGTGGCATTCTCCTCCCTGAACGTTTCGGAACCCATCCTCTCTGAAGGGCTAGTGACTGAGTGACAACTGAGGTCAGGGTGAAGCCACAGGGTGTGGATTTGTGTGGTCTCCTCACCGCGTGGGGCCCCGTGGCACCCACTTCACAGGGGAGCAGACAGACTCGGTTCCGTTCCGTGGCTGGGGAGGGCGGAACTCTTTCTAATGCTCAGTCCTGGCAGACCTTTCCAGAAGCACCCACAAGCATGCCACAGCTGCGAAAATGCCCCATTTGCAGTCCTGTCGTGTCTGTGGCCACTGCCGTGTGGGTGCTGTTCCTGATCCGGCCCGAGCCCCCTTCCCAGCCTTTGGACCTCAGAGATGCTCGCCCGCCCCGCCTGGGCGCCGCGGGGAGTGTCCTGACCCCCCGGAGCCACACCCTCCTTTGCCGTCAGCCTGCGGGGTGCAGGGTGCCGGTGCCAGAGGTGCTCCTAGGTGCCCCCGGCGCTCCGGCCCAGCCCCGGAGGAGGCGGCTGGCACAGAGCCCCCTCACTCAGTGCGCTGAGGTCGTACTTGTACTTAATAACCGAGTTACTAAGTCATCGCTCTGGAGATAAGCGTCTAACATTGAAAAATTATTGCCGCTGTGTAAGAGATACAATTTTTGTTCTTCTTCCCGTTAAAATGGCCATTAATCAGGGAAGGCAGTGAAGCCCGTCAGCCCTCTGCAGGTAATGGCTGCTGTCACCTCTTCCCCATTAGCAAGCTGGGACTGACGGATGGTGGAGGCCCGGACCCGAGTGGCTGAGCCAGAAGTGCTTCGCAAGGGGGTTCCAAGGCAGAAGTCTCCTCAGGCGGGAGGCTGAGGCCGTTCTTCTGGATCCTTCCTTCTTATGAGCACTGAGCACAAATCAGCCATCCAGGGTCTTGGCCGTGTCTGCCACTGTGGACAGGTGACCGCTTTGATCCTCCATTTTTGATGAGGGGCACAGTGGCACGGACTTCCCTGGTGGTTGAGGATTGAGTGGGGTGCAGGGTAACTTCTGACTGAGCCCAGTGCCAGACTCACGGTCAGGGCTCCGGCTGTGGTCAGGCTCATAGTTGGGACTCAGGCTCACGATCAGGACTCAGGCTTGTCATCTGAACTCAGGGTCATGATTAGGACTCAGGCTTACAGTCAGGACTCAGGTTTGTGGTCCAAAATCAGGCTCATGATAAAGGCTCAGGCTCACGGTTGGGACTTAGATCCGTGGCCAGGGTCCGACCCAAGGTCAGGGCTTAGGCTCGTGGTCAGGGGTCAGTCTCCCAATCAAGACTCAGCCTCAAGGTCAGGCTTCAGGCTCCTGGTCGGGACTCAGGCTCACTTTAGCGTCAGCTCATTCAGGGAGGTTCCGGTGGGCACTGTGTTCTGAGCACTCTCCTGAGCTCGGAGGAGTAGGGTTGCCAGGCTGGCTCGTAAACACTTGGGAATGTGGATCCCCACCTGGGGGGCCGTGGCTTGGCATCCCTGGGGCTGTGCACGGAGGATGGGGCCCATCCCAGCCCCGCTGTCCTCAGTGCTGCTAGTGGGCACCTTGAGGAATCCACTCCCTGTTTCTGGCGAATCGTTGACTCCAAGGAGGGAGGCTTGTCACTCCTCGAGGCGAGAACGCAGAAGGTGCTGGAAAGGGCCGAGTCGGACACAGGTTCAGTCCTGGGCCTGCCGCTGTGGTTGTGTCGGGGCCTCAGTTTCCTCATCTGGGAAGCGGGGAAGATGGTCCCGGCCCCATACCACCGGGGTGGAGCCCAAGCTTGCACATGAGTGGAACAGGCAGAGAGGCTGGCGTGGGCTGCCGGGGCGCAGGGACCCATCTCTACCACAAGGAAGAGGGACAGGAAACGTGTGGTCAGGGCCTTTCAGACAGGGTGAGGTTTCCAGGTGGGACTGGGGCCCCCTCCTGCCCCGCCCTGCGGCGTCTGTAGTGCCCTTGGCATCTGCAGCCTGGGCCGCACTGCCGGGCCTTGGGGATTCCTGTACCTTCGGGCGGTGACTCACAGCACCGGGCAGCTGGTTCGTGGCCTCCCCTCGGATCAGAGGGGAGACACGTTGCTGCTTGCCTGTTTGAGGTGCGTCCTACGTTTTGGCGCACCTTTCTCCCACCTCTTACCTGTCTGGCGCGGGAGAGGGGCCGTCTGCTCTCCTGCGGCTGCAATGAGCATGCGTTCACAGGTGACGAGTGGCCCACCCCGCCAGCTCCCTGAAGCCCCCATCGTGGGTGGGTAGCCTCCGTGGAATCACAGGCTCCCACTTGATCCCGCCATCCAGAGCTGTCCTTTCCGGGGCAGCGCTGGGCCAGAGAGCGGAGGAGCCCCACAGCCGGCTGGACGAGCTGAGTCTGTCTCAGGTCACTGCTTGCCTGCCTCGAACCCTCAGGCCTCAGTTGACTCCTCCATAATATGGGAGGAAGAACAGAAGAGTCTCGTGGAGGGTTTGGAATAAAGCGAAATGAACCTGGTAGAGACCTGGATGCTCAGCTGTGGTTGTTAAAGGAGTCATGTCAGNGGCTCGCAGCTCCGTCTCCACACGGGGTCTCGTGGGAAGGTCTGGGGGGCCCTCGCGGATCATTGGCAACCTCCCGGCTGGATTTAGGTTTCCTGTTTGGACCAGGTAGTCACGGCACTTGTTCCGCCAAGGATTTTAAGTTTCCCTGATTGATTCCTGCAGAACTTCCTGGTTCATGCCCTTTCCCAGCCCGGTGACCACAGAGCACGTGACCCGACATTGCAGATCAGGGACCGTAGGTAGTCAGTGCTTGGAGGCGCTCTTGTGACCGTGAGGTCTCCGTGTTTCTCTGGGGGGATGCGGGTCTCTCCTTACAGATGCTGGATCCTTCTGGCAGGCGGAACTGGCTCAGGGCACCGCCTGTCGGCAGAGAAAGCTTCGGACTCTGCCCCTGGCTTGAGCAGGAAGGAGCGCTGTGTTTGATTAGCGACCTGGGCCACGCATTTGCCATATCCTGTGTATTGTGTTCCCCTTGTTCTGTAGATGGGGAAACTGAGGCTCAGAGAAAACCGGCTCCAGTCGTCAGTGGCAGGTTTAGGACTTGAACCCATGACTCTGGCATTTTGTCCTGGTCTGTGGCTCTCCGCACCTGCACCCGTGATCACAAGTTACTTAGAACAACTTCTCTACCGTGCCCGGCACAAGTAGGTGCTCAATATGTGAGTCCAGTTAGCATTGTTCACGCATGTGTGCATGCATTCGTTCATAGATGGTCTGGCCATCAGCTCCTACAGCGTGCTGGTCCCTGAGGCTCAGGATGGCCTTGTGAGGTCTCGATCCTTCCCTGAGACGGAGGACGTGCTGCTGGACAAGTCGGGCGGGAGCCTCTGCGAGCTCAGGAAAGCGGAGGGCCGGCGCTGTGGCGTGCGCAGACTGCGCTCTGGCCCGTCGTTTCCTTTCCTCCTGAATCGCTTTTGAGCTCCGACCCGCTCCCTAGCACAGCCACACCCTCCTTCCGTGGTTCCCCTCCCAAGTTGCTGCCTTTCCCCGGCTCCCGTGAGTGGCGTTTTTCCGTTTTGCCGCTTGGGCCTGTGGCCCGGCTCACCCCCGGCCCCTGCACACCCCCGGCCCCTTGCAGGAACGCGGCGGCTGACAGGTGGCCCTGCTTCCCGTCTGCTTTAGTTTGTCCGGCCGTCCCCAGGCGGCAGAGCCTGACTCCGGGGCTGCGATGGCTCGCGTTTTGTGACGATTCACACCTCAGCAGCTCCTCGTTCTGAAGGTAGCAGCTGAGGTTTTTCTGACCTTGCTCTCCATGTGAAAACAGAAAAAACCCAGAAGGGCGATGCAGGGCTGGGGGGTGGGGAAGCAATTCACGATGATTTGCTTCTAAATATGCAGCAGCGTTAGCTGTAGATTTCCCAGGCAGATACGGGAGTTTCCAGGGCAACATGTTTAAATGAGGTTCATAATCTTGCCATTTGGCTCCGTTGAGCTCTGTGCGTGTGCCTGCGTGTCTGTGTGTGTTTCCAGATGTGTGGTAATGGCTGATAAGGAGGGTCTGCGGGCTTGAGTCTGGTCTGTGCGATTCCTGCTTAGTGGCTCCTAATGACAGCGAGCGCGTTGGGGCCAGGAAGCCCCCCCCCTCCGATCGGGACAGACTTTGGAGCAGGCAGGGTTTGATGGGCACAGACATTTGCCAGCTTAGTTCGTCGCCGGCAATGAGAAACCCCTGGTCCCTTTAAAGGCCAACTTGTATCCGCCTTTGTTGTTATTCTGGATCATTCCTATCCGTGCTTCTTCATCAAGGACCTCGGGGAACCTAGGTGGCCTTGCCGGGTGCAGAGCCAGCTCAATGCTGGGAGTGACACGTTCCTGAGCGTCCCGTTCGTATTGCCTTCACGTGGCAGCGATGCGTCTGTGCCTGTTTCTTTGTGTAGGCATTTTGTCAGCCCTGCAAACTCTGCGTTCTCATGGTACATGTTCGCGCGTAAGCCTTTATTCTGAGGGGTATTGATTTTTTTCGCTTGCGGAGAAATAACGTTTCCACATAAAGAACTCATATCCGGAGGACTTCTGTCTTTTACGCTCAGGATAATAAAAGACTTTAAAGCAAAAAAAAAAAACAAGCACACAGAAAACCTTGGTTCGCGTTTCGAGTTGCCAGGGCAAAAGGGGGTGCGGGGGTGGCTCCCTGGGAGACGGCAAACCTTCAGGGAGGTTCCAGGTGGGCAGAGCGTGTGCACGTGTGTGCATGTGTGCGTGTGCGCATGTGTGTGTGTAGTCTCTGCCCCAGGAAGACCTTAAGGAACCCAGCTGATGGAGGCCTCACCACCTTGAACGTGGCTATTGTGAGGTTGCCCAGGGGCGGAAGGTTTCGTGAGCCAGGCCCCCTTGACGTCGGCTCCCGTCCACAGGGCAGACCTCGGGAAGCGCAGGAGAGGCTGGAAGGAGGGGTGTGAGGTGCTGTGCGCGGCTGCAGGCACCTGTGGGGCAGTGGGGACAGCAGGCAGGGCACACGTTTGGGTCATGCAGGTCTAAGTTTGGTTCCTGAATCGGCCACTTATTGCTGGGTGACCCGGAACAAGGTCCTTATTCAATCCAGTCCCCGGGATCTGCTTCTAATGTTGGGGAGTTGGGGGAAGGGAAGAATAACATGAGAATAATGTTAGTGTTGTGCTTGTCTTAGTACGTAGTACATACTACGTGCTCGGGAAATGGTAGCTCGTGTTCTGCCGTGTAAGAGGTGGGAGATGGGAGGCAATTTCTCTTTGGAGCCTTTGCCGCTATAGTCCTGTTCATCCATCTACACATCTGTCTCCCATCCATCCATCCATCCATCCATCCATCCATGTACCCAGTTTGTCCTCAACCTTCCATGCATCCATCCCCATGCATCTACCCACGCACCCATCCATTCATCTACACACCGATCCATCTGCCCATCTGCCCATTCACCCATGCGCTCACCTATCTATCCACACACCCACCCGTCTACCCACGCACGCCTCCATTCATCCGTGTATCCATTCATTTACCCATGCACCTATCCATTCATCCATACACCCCTCCATTCACCCACACACCCACCCGTCTACCCACGCACCCACCCATCTACCCATGCACCCATCTGTTCACCCACATACCCATCCATTCATCCTCACATCCGCCCATTCATCCACACACCCATATATTGACCCAGGCACCCATCCATTCACCCACCTATCTACCCATCTACCCATGCATTCACTGACACACCCACCCACACATGAGTCTACCCACCCATATCCCCAGACATCCTTTGAGCATTCCTAAAGTCATTCTGGGTCTTCAGCGCATCACATAAACTCAGTGGGCTGCAGTTTTCCTCGCCTGCAAAATGAGAAGAAGCCATTCAAAGCCTGGTTTTTGAAGGTCAGATGTGCTGCCAGCCCCAAAAGAGCTTGGAGAAAGCTTCGTGAGGCACATGAGCAGTGTCAGGGGCCCAGAAGGCCTGAGCAGAGCTGGAGGGGCCGTGGGCATCCTCAGCAGAGGGCATAGGCAACCAGACTGTGTTCCTGTGCCTCCCCGGAGGGAAAGGGGAGAGTGTGAAGGTTGAAGGACATTTTGTCATGGACCCTCCCCTTCCAGGGTTCAGTGGGTGGGTAATAGGAGTGTCTCTCTCAGCCACTGCTGACCAGCTGTGCAAGCTTGAGCACATTCCCTGGTGTGGGACCTTGGTTTCCTCTCTGTGAGACGGGCAAGCAGTCTATCCAGCCCAGTGTTTCTCGTGGGGGAAGCCATCCCAGGGCTCAGAAGTTTCATGAAATGCCCTGAGCTATGTCAGCATAGACCTGTGCCGCAGGGCAGGCTCTCGGCCGCAGGGCTGGGCAGGGCATGCGGACCGATAGTTCCCTGCAGCAGAGACGATGCCTGGGCCGCCCTGGGAATTTCCCCAAGTGGGACTTTGACGTGAACAAGGTGGTGCAGCGTGAGGAGGAGCTGACTGCCCTGTCTTGCTCCCCAGTCTCCTGGCCTCTGTCCCAAGTGGGTTTGGGGCCCCAAGAGCTCTTCCTGAGAAGGAGGGTCCCTACTGAGCAATCCACAAGGAGTGCAGAAAAGCCGCGGTTTCTGTGGCAGGCGTTACAGGTGACGGGTGAACTCTGTGAAGACACATCACAGAGCTGAGCAAACCCTGCTCAGCTCCAACCCGCAAGGAGCTCACAGACCAGGGTGGTATGGAAACCGCTCTCTGGGGGACCCTGGAGTCTTATGAGCCTTCCTCTGTCATGTAGCCACTCATTCATTTTCCTTCTGTCATTCCTTCCTTCCTTCCTCCCATCTGTCTGTCTTTCTTCTACAATACATTCATTTATCCATGCACCCCCCTCCTTCCCTTCCATCCGTTCGTCCATCCATCCATCCTGCTCATCCATCCATCCGTCCATCCATCCTGCTCATCCATCCATCCGTCCGTCCATCCATCCATCTATCCATCCGTCTGTCCATCTGTCCATCCATCTGTCCNGGCAAGCAGTCTATCCAGCCCAGTGTTTCTCGTGGGGGAAGCCATCCCAGGGCTCAGAAGTTTCATGAAATGCCCTGAGATATGTCAGCATAGACCTGTGCCGCAGGGCAGGCTCTCGGCCACAGGGCTGGGCAGGGCACGCGGACCGATAGTTCCCTGCAGCAGAGACGATGCCTGGGCCGCCCTGGGAATTTCCCCAAGTGGGACTTTGACGTGAACAAGGTGGTGCAGCGTGAGGAGGAGCTGACTGCCCTGTCTTGCTCCCCAGTCTCCTGGCCTCTGTCCCAAGTGGGTTTGGGGCCCCAAGAGCTCTTCCTGAGAAGGAGGGTCCCTACTGAGCAATCCACAAGGAGTGCAGAAAAGCCGCGGTTTCTGTGGCAGGCGTTACAGGTGACGGGTGAACTCTGTGAAGACACATCACAGAGCTGAGCAAACCCTGCTCAGCTCCAACCCGCAAGGAGCTCACAGACCAGGGTGGTATGGAAACCGCTCTCTGGGGGACCCTGGAGTCTTATGAGCCTTCCTCTGTCATGTAGCCACTCATTCATTTTCCTTCTGTCATTCCTTCCTTCCTTCCTCCCATCTGTCTGTCTTTCTTCTACAATACATTCATTTATCCATGCACCCCCCTCCTTCCCTTCCATCCGTTCGTCCATCCATCCATCCTGCTCATCCATCCATCCGTCCATCCATCCTGCTCATCCATCCATCCGTCCGTCCATCCATCCATCTATCCATCCGTCTGTCCATCTGTCCATCCATCTGTCCGTCCATCCATCCATCCATCTGTCCATCCATCTGTCCATCCATCCATCCATCCTCCCTTTTGTCCTGTCCATCCGTCTATCTGCCCATCCATCCATCCATTCATCCATTTATCCATCCATCCACCGTCCCTTCCTCCCATCCTTCCTTCCTTCCTTCCTTCCTTCCTTCCTTCCTTCCTTCCTTCCTTCCTTCCCTCCTTCCTTCCATGTACGCATGTATCCATCCATCAGGCCGCATCAACAGCTGCCAGGTGACACCTGCGTGCGGGTACTTGGAATATAAAGTTCAAAGGTGCAGCTTCGTGTGCTGATACATGTCAAGGAGGTCCTGGGTCCTGTGTCCTCCTTGGCTTCGCAGCAGTGAGGGTCCCGACTGGCTGCCGCTTGGGTGGGGAGCCTGCATCGGGGCGC
>NW_027531908.1:430549-431003 GCF_008692635.1 Crocuta crocuta | reverse complement strand
GTGTTTATCGAGCCAGTTTGTGCTGGCTGTGGTGAAGTGAGAGTGAACCCGTCCCAGATTTCTCCCTTAAGATCCGGAGTCAGGGCCTTTTGGTTTAAATAGCGTGTGTTACTGACAGGGAATTCGGGGAGGTTCCCACTGTACATTGTGGGAAAATGTAAAGCTACAGCCAAGGAGGAGCGGGAGGCGAACTGCACAATCACGCTGTCCCTGCCTGACGTTTCCTGCATTTCCGCCCGTCTCTTTTAAGGAGTGTATAATTTTAAAAATTAGCCTCTATCGATTGTACATGTTTTACAACCTGTTTCTTTCACTTAAGAGATTCATGAGTATGTTTTATATCAACAAATTCCCTGCCACGACGTCGGTTTGCGCAGCGGCTCAGAGTCCGCTGGTGCTGGCGTGTCTGACTTGATTTCTCCCCGAGGCTGGTGTTGGCCAGCCAGGCTGTGGG
>NW_027531908.1:427186-430536 GCF_008692635.1 Crocuta crocuta | reverse complement strand
GTTTGTAAACTGCTGCAAGAACACCTCTGGCACTAAATGGCTCCATGCACCCAAGGGTGGGGACTCAGAGTCATCTTCGCGCCACCGCGGCAGCACGGACTCCCTCCTTCGGACCGGGAGGGCCCGACGGTTTCCACCCCCCTTCTTGGGAGGATTTGCCGGGGGCTCCTCCAGGTCCTCTGGCCCCTCGGGGACACGCACTGCAGGCTTCCTGCCCACCTGCTGTGCCTGAGCGAGATTGGAAGCCGCAGCTCAGAGGCTGGCCTGGGGCGCTGGATCGGGGGCCCTCGGGGGCCAGCGGGACAAGCCCCACTCCTGCTCCCTCTGCTCGACTGTCTGTGTCCTTCAGCGGCTCCGTGCCTCGCAGGCCATCCCAAGATGGACCCCCGGGGCGCCCTCCTCACCCTTCTGCAGGCCTTGACCGAGGCTGTGGGATTGCCTGTCCGACCCAGTCCCTGGGGCGGGGGCGCCCAACCTCGGCCCCACATCTGGGCCCCCTGGGGGCTGACACAGGTTCCCGAGCCCCACCCCGGAGGTGGGTCCGGGGTGCGGGGTCTGCGTTCTGAAACTCCGCCAGCGCGTGTGAGCAGGCTGATAGGCTGCTGGTGTCAGGGAACGTGTCCAGCCCGACAGGGGAGCTGGTGGAGAGCGTGGGGTCAGAGTGGGCCGCGGCTGGGTGGGGACGGGGCCAAGACTTCCACCCCCGGTGCACACCGCACGCCTCTGCCGGGTGTCCCCTGGGCTGCCCCACCCACTCCTTGCACCCTCCCTGGGCGTGCTTGTGGCTCCTCCCGGTGGGACTGGGCCTCTGGGACCATGTCCTTCTGCGGTTACCCCCGCCCCGCCCCTGGGCACCCCTTCCTTGGCCCCGGCGAAGCGGTCGGTGGATCGCTGAGCCCAAAGGCTTGAGCCGGTTGTATACATGGAGGAGGGGGAGCCGATCTTTGTGTCTTTATTCCATTTGTTAACGGATGCAGGCGAGATGTGGAGATAAAAGTTGGGAAATGTCATCCTTTGACATTTACGTTTTCAGAAGAGTCAGAGGGGCCGTGGGCCTGGAGGTGTTTGCTCACCGCCCAGCCCCTCCGTCCGGCATGGGGCCGCCTGGCCACGGGAGCCACGCAGGCTCTTCGCTCCCCCTGCAGGGAGGTGCGTCCTGCACCCTGTCTTTTCCCGTGGGGCTGCTGCTTCCCCTCGTCTGACCCCAGACCACCCCGGAGGCCCCACACCGCTCCCAGCAGCCCCTGCCCTCGGTCACCTCAGCGGGGACCCCCGCGGCGGGCCCCCCCAGAGCACTCCCGTTTCTGCACCGACGCCAGCCAGGGAGTGTGCAGCCCAGTCGGACCCAGGGCCAGGGCACCTCCAAGAGGGATGCTGTCCCTGGCTTGACGGGAACCCGGAGCCGAGTCCCTCACAACCGCCGATGACCGATTCCAGCCTGGAGCAGAGTGTCCGTGGGCTCAAGCTGTGGTCACGGCCGCCGGGGAAGCTGCTGTGTCTGCTGGGACGGGGGGTACATGGACACGGCAGAGACCTGTCCCCTGGCTTCGGCTCCCGCTGTACGAGGCAGAGGCTTTGCAGTAACTGCAGGTCAGGGGACAGGTCCCGTCTCCTGGGCCAGGGCTGACCCAGGCTGGGGAGGAGTGCGGCAGAGGCGAGGGTGGGGGTGACCTGTGTGCCCGAACCCTTCAAGCTCTGGTATTCCTAGCTTGCAGCGAACAGCAGCAGCGTACGGCAATCATGCTTTCGTAAGTGTTCTCCCTAAATGCTCCGCGCCGTCACAAGCTGGGAATAAAAGCCGTGGCCAAGATGCTCATTATTCCAGAAAGGCCCCTGGGCACACAGGAGCGCGGGGCCGCGGCCGGGCCAGCCTCGCGGTGAGCCAGCGAGTCCTGCCTGGGGAAGCACAGAGGGACCGGCCTTCCTCACGCCCACGGCCCGGCCCCTCCAGTGTGACCACGCCCGGGAGGGCCCCGGAGCACTCGGCTCCTTGGCTCGGGTTGCCGGCCGAGCACAGGCGCTTTCTGTACGGCTGCGGTTTTCCTCTCCCTTTCAAAAAATTGCAGCTAGAACAGGTCTGCGGGATGCGTCTCAGCAGGGGGGCTTTGGGCAGGAGGCCTTGCCTCAGTTTCCCAGGCTCCCAAATGGGCAGGATGTGCACGTAAAAGGCCCGAAGGGCTCGGTCCCTGGGGCAGCCGGCAGCTGGCAGACGGTGTCTGTGACTTTGTTCATGGGCCCCGTCGCCAGACACACAGACTGTACACACGCGCACACACACAGCACACAGATTACACACGGGGACACACACGGACCACGCCCGCACACACACCAGCACGCGCACACACCCAGGGACACACGCACACTTACACAAGGAAGCCTCGAAGGCCGGGTGGTTGCAGGTGCGTCATAAATTCTGTAACGAATCGTGAGCAGCTTCGTGCGTTTTATTTTACTTATTTAAAAATATTTATTTTTGGCAGAGACAGAGTGAGAGAGAGCACACATGAGCTAGGAGGGGCAGAGAGAGAGAGAGGGAGACAGGATCCCAAGGGGGCTCTGCGCTGAGAACAGAGACCCCGACGCAGGGCTCGAGCTCCCGGACCGCGAGATCATGACCTGAGCGGACGTTGGATACCTAACTGACTGAACCCTCCAGGCGCCCCTCATGCGTTTTACGCTCTGTGCGCAGGGGCAGCCACCCCCCGCCTCAGTTTCCCCGTAATCCTCTGCAGAGCCTCATGCCTGCTTGCTGCCTGTTGGTTTGAGATCCGTGGGGAAATTGTGTGGGGGCTTCGGAGGCTGGGGGCAGGCGGGCCCTGTGTGTCTGGAGGGGGCTGGCCGGGGCACAGGGCACGACGGGTGTCACGGGGGCAGCCGGGCAGGACTGGTCTCGACAAGTCGTTTGGTCTGGGGAGAGGCCGCTCGGACCCCCTCATGCAGTCTGAACCTGGAGCTCTTTGTCTCCTTCCCCTGAGCCTTCGAGGGGCCGGGCCTCAGTTTAAAAAGTCAGACGGAGGGAGGAGGGGCCAAAGAGGACGGAGCACTGTGTCAGTGTTGGGCCCCAAGTTGCTGTGTGATTTTGGGAAAGTCGCTTGACTTCTCTGTGCCTCTCCTGATCTCTGAGCTGGGTTAGCACCTACTGCGATATGGCAGCTTCCAGGTCAGCGGTACAGGAGGGGCACTTGGGAAGCCTGACGCCCGTCAGGGCTCTCCGCGGCCCTGATGAGGTCAGCCCCTGCCTGGGGTTAACGGCCGCTGCGCCTGGAGGCCGGAAGGGGTGAGGCCGGCCCCGCTCCTCTGCACAGCCCTCAGCGAACACTGGGGCACAACACATTTTGCGCTGTACGCAA
>NW_027531908.1:425844-427075 GCF_008692635.1 Crocuta crocuta | reverse complement strand
GGGGGGGGGCCTCCGCTTCCCACCAGGGGGATCTCGCACGCTTGTTCAACTGACGGCTGCGAAATCTCTTTCCATTTAGGCAGTAAGATCAGCAAATTAATCCTTTCACAGATCATCGCCTCCCTAAGCACACTCCCCGCGCTTCACCGCTGGGGGGCTCTGCCTGCGCCCCGGGGGCCGGCGTGGCNTAGCTTTCAAAGCTCAGCCTCAGAGAATCCCGTGACCCCCGGGGTTTGGCCTCTGGCCTCCGACACAGGACCGGGCACGCAGGCAGTGGGGATGGGCGGGGGCGGCCCCACCGAGAGTCTGAGATTCAGGTGGGGGGTCAGGGAGACATCCAAATGGGGAGCAGCTTCCAGATCAGGGGGGACAAGCAGAGGACCCACCCTTCCTCAGTGTTCCTGGAGGATGTCAGCCCGCAGGGTGGGGGTGAGAGGTGTGGGAAGACCGAAACAGCCCCGCCTGAGGGTGAGGTGCGCGGGGTCCCCAGCAGCTGCGGACCCTGAGTCCCAGGACCGTGGTGCTGGGTACTTACAGGCCGCCCCAGCCGCCCCTTGGTGGGGCTGTGTGCACAGAGTCAGAGTCACTGGGACAGATTCGGTGAGGGGACCCCCCCTCCACTGGAACGTCACTTGTCAAATTCTCAGAGAGAGAGTCCTTCGGATTCGGGGTTTTGTTGCCTGTTGTAATGCCAGACACAGGATAGGCTGTTCCAAAGGCCTTTATAGACCATCTGCTGAACGCGTACAAAAGGGCACTTCTAGCACGTTGAGGGTAACGGATCACACTCTGGGACAGCAGGGACGGACACCTGGAGCCTCCCCTGCCCCCCAGCGTCACCCGCTGGTTTTCAGGGTCGCTTCTGTGAGGCCTGCAGCAGGGACGGTTCAGAGCTGTTCATTCAGAGTAAGTGTGGTATTTCTGGATACAAAGGAGTACGTAGTGTTCGTTTTTTGTTTTTTCCCTGGAAACGGCCATCCGTCGGCTCTCGCGCTAGCCCGTCTCACGCTAGCCCGTGCCGGTCTGTGGGTTGCAGTCCCACTTCCGGGATATTCTTCGCCTGGACGCGTGTCTGCGTGCACACGTGGGCAGGGGTGAAGTCCGGCAACAGCACTTAGTCGAGTTATTTGCTCCTTCACGAAAGGCGAGAGCCTCATCTGTTCTCTGTGTCCATTTCTCCCCAGAGCAGGGCCTGGAGTGGGGGGGGACGGTTACATTCGGGGGGGGAGGG
>NW_027531908.1:421260-425533 GCF_008692635.1 Crocuta crocuta | reverse complement strand
CATCGGGGGGGGGAGATGAACCCCGAATGACTTTGGCTTTGCCCCGAGCGGGTGGTCCTGCTGCCTTCCAGGCTCTTCTGTGCCGCTGCCTCCAGGGCCCAAGAACGAGTTAACCCTTCAGTGCACCAGGAGGAGGAGGAAGTAAGGGGTAGGAGGGAGGCATTTGCAGCCAAGGCAGGTCAGGGCCTCCCCTTGCCCACCACCCCCCACCCCCCGGGGACCCGCAGCCTCTGCAGAGAGAGCTCCCGCCTCTCACCTGCACGCCCTCCTTGCCCTCATGGCTGGTTGTCCTCTGTGCCTCCCTCCATGCGCACTTTCCCTTCCTGGTCTGAGGCCGGATCCCGAGGAGCTCCACCCCCCGCAGCCCCGGCCCACAGCCCGGCCCAGCACGGGGTGGGGAGGGCGCTTCCCACGGGTGACTGGGAGCTCTGGGGACCACCAGCGCTTTGCAACAATAACTCCTCCCCATTTAGGAGCAGTTCACAGCGTCACTAATTTCCTGAGGGTTCAGTTTGGCCAAACCCTATCTTTTTTTGAAAACCCAGCCACCAAGCCCATAGCCCTGAAGAGTGTCTTCCCGTTTGTTTCTTGGCTGGATAGGGGCCTGACATGCTCCTTTAGAAAAATGATCATTTTTACAGCCCTTGCATTTTGCATAATGAGCTGATTTTCCGTAAAAGCCCCAATTATACTTCTCAGAGGCTGATGAATAGGGGACTTAATCTGAGGGCCCCACCCTGGTGCCGGCTGGAGGACCGGAAGTGCGGTTGGGGTTGGGGGTGGGGGGCGTGCGGGGCCTTGTGACAGCCAGAGTTGGCTGTCTGAGTGAGGGGCGTCCCGTAGGGGATCGTCACTGAATGGTGGGGCCAGAGGAGAGGGCAAAGGGCAGAGCCCTCCCTGTGATTGAAGGTGGCAGGTGAGGCCAAGGAACCCCCCCACAAAGGTCCCCTCTGTGAGCCACCTGCTGTCCCAATGGCCTTATGCAGGGATGCTCTTGGGGCCTCTGTCTCTTCTTCTGTAGCTGGGAAGGGTCCCTGCTGGGCAGTCACCTTGAGCCTACACTCTGCACAGCACCTGACACCCTGTGGATGCCCAAGGCGCTGGCCGGGGTGGCAGGTAAGAGGGGACCCCCAAAAGCTACACCCCTCCCTTGCCCCCAGCCCTTGTGGGACAGGGAAGGGGTTCCCCGCAGGTGTAATCAGGTTGTTATAGATGTAGTTACATCGTAAGGAAAAGAGGGAGGCAGGAGGGTGGGAGCGGAGCAAGGACGCGGGGTGGCGCAGCAGAGCTTGGGTCGTGTGGCCACGAGCCGAGGAAGGCCCGGGTCTCAGGGAAGCGCAAGGAGCAGGTCCCCCTGGAGCCCCCAGGAAGGGCCCCACCCTGTCTCGGCCTTCCGTCATCTGCTGATGGACACCCGGTCGCTTCCATCCTTTGGCGACTGTGGGGAACTTCCGTGTGCAGGTATTTGTTTAAATACCCGGCTGCAGCTCTTCTGCATCGCCTCTTTGGACATCTGCCCCAAACACACGAATCCCCGGGGTCCTGGGTGTTCCGGGAGCCACAGGCCGAGTCCTGTCCTGGTGTCCCCGTCACGGACGATGGCTGCGCGGTGGCTGTGTGCCGACGCTCTCAGCGGTCTCGCGCCTGGCCTGGGCGACCGCCCTGGAGGTCTCCTGGGGTCTCCTGGGGTCTCCTGGAGGGTGGGGTCTCTGCCCCTCCTGTGATGCAGAAGCTGCAGCTGTGGGGGGGGGGACAGGGAGCTGCCAGGGCAGGAAGAGGGGCGTGGCCACTGCCACTGGCCCCGTGTCTCCCCCAGCACACTGCCTCCTGCCTGGTCTTGTGACCCCAAAACTCTGCTTTTGAAGGTTTCCTCACACTTGGACCCCAGATGCTCCTGAGGGGGACCATCCCCTGGGCAGGCTGCAGGGTGCCTGGGCAGGTGGGGCAGGGATGGGGTGGGAGAGACCAGTCGGGCCCCCAGCCCCCAGAGAGCTGGGATGTCCTTTTTCAATTGGAAGTGAATTCTCAGATGTCAGACATACCTGGATCCAAATCCGAGCACAGAAGACCTTCTGGAACTGAAAAGAAGCCCCTCCTGTTTTTTCGCTGGGGGCCGGCGACCTGTTCAGGGGATCCGGGAGTGAGCCTTTGCCCCCAACGGCCCCCTGGGTCACAGCCGGAGGCGCAGCAGCTGGGGGGGCGGGGTGAGCCGTCCTGCCTCGATGGGTCTGAGCCCTGCAGCCAGCGTCTCGGGGGAGGGTGGGGGTGGGGACCCTGCACACCCCGTGTTTCTCGGGGGAGAGGCGGGACCTCCCCCGATCCTCACCGGGCTCCTCCCCGAGTGAAGGGCCTGTCCTGCCGTGGGACGCCCTGTGTTTGTGACAGTCCCCAGCCCCCTCCGCTGTCCCCTCCCTGTAATGCGTCTTTCTCATGTGGTGCCACCTGGTTAATTCCAGGTAAGCGGACTGTGCACGGGAGGCTCGGATGGGAAGTGGCGATTATCACATGCTTATAGCTCATCCAGCACAAGATGGTTTTAATGGTCCCGCCTGGGGACATCAAGTGCCTGGCCACTTGTACTCCGTGGAGAGCCTGCGCTCCTCTCCTTTCATGATGATCCACGACTCCCCGGGGGCGGGGGTGTCCCTGGAAGACAGGAGACTCCTCCCCGGGAGGGGCTCAGACGAAGCTACCTGTGTGCTGTTGGCTGTCTGGGATGCGCCCGGCCCTCCGGCCTCCCCTGGCCTGCTCCGGCCGGCTGGTGCCTGCCCCACACCCGGTGCCCCGCTTGCCCCCCCAGGGTGAGTGAGGTCGGCGTCCGTGTTACGCGCAGAGCCCCGACCTGGCCTCATTGCCACCTCACTTCCCGAATTTGCCGGGGCCACTGCTCAGGTCTCCAAGCTTCGGTGGAACGAGCCGTGTCAGGTGGCATGTGCGTGCGTGTCCCCGGCGTGTTCTCTGTGTTTTCTCGCACACCGCTCAGGGACCGCCCGTTCACGTCTGCAGCCTGGTCTCTTGTATGTCAGCAGCTGACTCTGCACACAGACATGCCAGCCAGGGCAGCGGGTGCCCAGAGTGCTCCAGATCCTCCCTGGGGGCTCCGGGGAAGGTTCTAGAAGGGATGGCACTCCTAGTGGTGAGGGCAGGGGTGGGAGGAAAGGTGGGCAGAGATGTTTGGCCATCCTGCCTGGGCAGTGTTGGAGGAGAGAGTGTGGGCAGGGGGAGGGAGGCACCTTCTGGTTTAAGGGTCCTGGAGCTGCTGTGGCAGCCGGCCGGTACAGGGCCGTCACTGCAGGGGTGGGGAGGTGCTTCATGCAGCCAAGGGGGCTCGCGCTGGGTGGGCCGGGCCCCAGTGTGAGGGGTCAGATGTGGGTGTGGCTCCGCCCAGGCCTGGTGCGCCGGTGTGTGTCACACAGAGCCTGCCCCGGAGCAGGAGGGGCCGCCAGGGCAGGGCCCACCCCAGTGGGGACGAGGGCGCCTTTTCCGTTCACCTAACGGAGTGACACCAGCTCGTCCCCTCCTGGGAAGGACTCTCGTGTCATTCCCTCCAGCCTCCTGCCCCCTCTCTCCCTAACTTGGTGTCGGTGACCCAGCATCGGGGACGAGGGGCGGCCTTGGGGCAGACAGGAGAGCCAAACGCTGACCTTGGTGGCACTCAGGCCGTGTCCTGTCCACACCGGCTGCCAGGACAGGGCTTCCGGGTGGCAGCCCACCACCATGCTCGCGCCGTGCTTGCCCTGGACCCCTGAGTGGTTGCTACCCGCGGTGAGACCTGGCCACTGCGTCAGGACCCAGCGGAGGAGCCGGGCAGCCTGCTCCGCACGGGGCTGGCACGCAGGCGCCTGACCAGCGGTGGCCAGGTGACTCGCGGCGAGTCTGTCTCCTCCACAGACCCCGGGAGGGACCCTGCCTCCTCTCGTCACCCACCACCGAGCGGAACTCCGGGGAGCCCTCGGCGGGCTTCTCTCTGCCACTCGCCGTGGGCACCCGAGCTGGGAAGACACACACTTGTTCAAAATTCCTTACCGGGCCATTTTGCGCGGGGGCAGTGGGGAGCTAATGTGTGCTGCGGACCACGAGGAGCAGGCGCACTGCGCGGCGGGAGGGCCGTCCACAGTCGGCTGGAGCCTCCGAGGCTGGACAGGGGCTCGAAAAAGACAGAGCACAGCCGATTGTCCCCTCCCCCTTCCCGGAATTCTGGTCCCGGTGGGCGGGGCCCGTGGGGTGGGGGTGGGGAGCCCCTGTTCCCTTGCTTGCCCACAGCTCTCACACA
>NW_027531908.1:413412-421216 GCF_008692635.1 Crocuta crocuta | reverse complement strand
CGGGCCCTCTCTGCATCTGTCCATCTGTCCCTCTACGCCCCATGCATCCACCCCGCTGTCCACCTGTCCATCCACCGATGTGTCATCTATACACTCGTCCCCCCTCCACCACCCACCCATCTGTGCATCCACTTCTCCACCCTTCCACCCCCGATGTCCCTCTGCCCGCCCCCCTGCCTCTTTCACATGAACATGGGCGGGCTCGTCTCCGCCTGGTGCCATGAAATGGTTAAGGTCACAGCCTCTAGCTGTGGTCAAGGTCCGGCAGGGGTAAGGCAGGCACTCAGCCATGTTTCGTGGGAGGGGGCGGGGGGCGGACAAAGGAGCGACCCAGCTGACCTGGGCGGCGGCCGGATGCCGGGTCCATGTCCTGCTTCTGAGCCTGTACGGAGTCCGTGGGAAAGCAGGTCACAGCTGAAGCTCCCTCCCCGGGCTGTTGTGAGGATCCAGACAGCGTCCATAAAGCTCTGCTCCACACAGGCCCTGACACATGGGAGGCGCAGGGGCCGCCTCTGTGCCTTGGTTTCCTCATCTGTAAGCAGGGGTCTGCCAGCACCCACCCGAGGGGCCGTGTGGGTTAAAGCAGGTCGTGCATGACTTTCCTGCTTGGAGCTTGGTGGAGGGCATGTGGGCTCTGCCCGCGGACCAACTTGGCACTGCTCCCGTGTCAGGACGCCCGAGGTCACCGCTGCGCTCAGGTGCTCATGGAAGGCGTTAGGGGACAGCGTGCATCCAAGCACCAGTGTCTGCTCCAATTTGTGGTGCACGAGCGTCACACCAGCCCCCCCGGGGCCTTGCTGGGGCAGCTCAGGCGCCCAAGTTCAGAGTCATGATGGGGAGATGTCGCTGGTGCCAAGACAGGGGGATCACTGCTTGAGGAAAAGCCGGGAGGGCAAGCTGCCTCCCTGGCTGAGGACCTGTCTGCGCCAGGCAGCGAGATGGAAAACAAGGGGCGCTGGGGACCTGGCATATTCGCTGTGACCCTTACAGACTCACAGGGCCCTCAGGGACAAATTTCAGACCTTTTGCTCAGCTTCCACGGCCTGGCATCCACGCCCCGGCACCTTGACGCTGGAGGAGCCCTTCGTTCCTCCTTTTACGTGTGGGGAAACTGAGGCCCAGAAGACCTTTCCTAAGGTCCCTTACCCCAGGAAGTCAGCATTCATTCGTTCTGTCTGTGCCCGGTGATGTCTGGCCTTCAGGCCAGGTGCTGGGAGCCACCGTCAGGTAGGGAGTTGGACACAGGGCCCTGGTCGCAGGCAGGTGACCGTGCCACAGCAGGACGCGGTGGGGGAGGAGGGGTGAGTGGGGAACATGACCTGAAACCCAGAGGCACAGGGTGAAGGGCAGGCCTGAGTCAGTCAGGTCCGGCTGCCGGTGTGATTTTCAGCAAGCGTCAGCCCTCGGCCCGTTTCCTGGTCACCTTGACTGATGGTCAGAGCCCTTGGTGAGGCCCAGGGAGCCGCGAGCCCTGGTTCTCAGGTGAGGCCTGAGGACGCCTTCGAAGAAGAGCCCAGACTGGGTGGGTGTGGGCTGAATGGTGGTTCTAAAAAGATATGCCCCAGACTTGTGAATGCGCGCTCACTAGGGACATCCCGGGGGCCTTAATCCAGTGGCCAGTATCCTTATAAGGGACACATGGAAGAGAGAGACAGGCAGAGGAGAGGCCTTCTGCAGAAGGAGGCAGGGACTGGAGGACTCGGCCACAGCCTGGGGACACGGAGGCCCCCAGGAGCTGGGAGNCTTGCGCCCCCCCCCCCATTAGGATTTCCTGCCTCTCGCGCTGAGAGCACGGACTTCTGTTTTAAGCCTCCCAGTTTGTGGTACTTGGTTATCGGCAGCTCTGGGACACTTGGCTGGGACGGGGCGGGGGCTTGGGGTCCCCAGCCTCCAGCATGCCTGGCGTGTGGAGCTGTGAAGCGCCCTTCCCGGAGGCTGACAGATGTCCCCACGCATCCCAACCACCGACACCTGCCCCCAGCGGGGCTCTGGGGCTCAGAGATGCCCCTCTGGGTGGCAGGGGCGGGAAGGCGGGCCAGCAAGACGGCGGCCCCTTCAGCGGCATTCGTTGTTGGGGGGCAGTGAGAATCGCCACTTGTGCCGGGTCCAGAGCCCTCACAACCCCTGTCCTTCCCTCCGGGGAGTGGAGATGGCTTCAGTCTGTGACACGCCGAACAATAAGAGCCTGCCTCTTCTGCGAACACCACCGTTAAAAATTTATCGGGACGGCTGTGCGACATTCTCAGCTCGCTCTCAGAGACCCGGCAGCGAGGACTGTCACGTGGTGGGATTTATACGCGTGCAGAGGGGCCGCGCGGTCGTTAAAAGTGCCCGTGGAGCAGAGCCTGACGCCCTGACGTGGTGCCGATGCGGGGACCCTGGCCTGGCCGGGGTCGGGGGCGCTGTCGTTAGCAGGGCCCCCCAGCCCAGCTCCGGGGTGAGGTGTCCCCCCGGGCAGAGGGACCGTTTCCCCCAGATGTCGCCCCGGGTGTCCTCAGGGTGGGCTCTGCCCTCATCAGCCCTGTCCCTCCTCACTACCGGCTGCTTCTGTTAGTCAGGCCGGACCAGGTTCTGCAGCAGCACCGGAGGGGCCCTGAGGCCCGTGACTTAGAGCAGCCAGCGTGTCACCTGCCCGTGTCACCTCCTCCCACAGCCAGGCTGGCCGCCTGCCGGAACAGAGCGGCCGTCACGGGGAGGCAGCCCCGCTGCTCATGCACTGTCCCCTGTGGACTCTGGCTTGTCAGCGAAGCCAGGATGCGCGGTGACAGGGACTCAACCTCTCCCGCCGCTTGACGCTGCTCGTCCCTGGGGTGGGGGTAGCGTGGGGGACTGTTGCTGNCTCTGGTGACGAGGGAGTGGTGAGCTGGGCTGGGCCCCTGAGCACCCCGTGTCACCCGCGGTCATCCCCTCACCCCCCAGCCTCCCTTTTGGTCAGCGCGTGGCAGGAGGGGGGGTCTTGGAAGGGACCACCTTTCCTTGACCTTAGTCCTCGTTTGTTCTGATCTTTTTCTCTTCTGTTTTTATTCACTTATTTAACGTCTGATTATTTTGAGCGCTCCTGAGCCTGCCAGCCCGCCTGGGGGACTAGAACATTCCAGCTCCCAGGGCCCCAGGGGACTCAGGCCCCGGCCCTGCTCCCGCACCCACCAGCTGCTTGCACCTGTCAGGTCGGTTTTACTAAATCTCACTTCCTCGTTTTGGACCTTGAACCAAGAGAGTTCGCCAGGCTGGGCCCGGGGACCCGCCGTGTGCTCTGGAGACCGCCCTGTGCCGCGTCAGGTCGCCGTGTGCGGCTCTGGGCCTGGTCCCCCACACCACGGCCTCCTGCGGGCCAGCACTCTGAACGCCCACCTCTCCTTGGGAATCGGGGGTTTCAGCCCTACTCTGCAGAGGGGAGGCCCCGAGGGGGACGTCCAGCCCCGTCTCCCGGCTGGTCGGTGGTGGGGCTGGGGCTCCGTCCCACGACCCTCAGGTGGGCATCAGTGGGGCCTGGGCCTGCTCTGACCCCGACGCCCCAGCCCTTCCGGCCTCAGTTCCCGCAGGGCCGATCCTGGGCCACTGGAGGCTCCAGTCCCGCCTGCGGTCACCTGGACGGGTCTCCACCCCCCACTCGGCCTGGAGGCCGTGCCGCCCCCAGTGCCGAGCTGCTCAGCACACAGGCGCCTTGCTGGCTCTCTTCCCGTCCCCGGTGGGGTTGGCGGCTGCAGAAGGCTGGATTTTCTGCCATTAGGAAGAATTCCTGTCTTGGATCCTCCCCCCTCGACCCGCCCCCACCCGGGGCCCTGTGCCCTGCAGACTCCGAGGTGGGCAGTGGCCCACACCGACTCCACACCCAGAGCCACCTTGAGGCCCGGGGCCGGCAGCATCCAGAAGGGTCGAGGCCCACTTCCGATCCCAAGTGGCCGTGCCACAGCCCCGGGCCCCGGTGGGAGGGCCGCTGTCTGTCCTCAGCCTCGCTCGGGCCCAGGGCCGCCCACGGCTGGGGACACTGGCGAGCGCAGCTCTCCCCTGTCCTGGGCAGGGCACCGTGCCGAGGGGGCGACCCCCGGGGGTGAGCCGTCGCAGGTCGCTGGCAGCGGACGGCCCGGCAGAGGCTCCCGGGGGGAACGCACTTGGCGTCCTGCGGGATGGAGAGAGCCAGGGACGGGGGAGGGAGACCACGTGGGGAGGGGTGGGCGGGCCAGAGGGTCTCCACGCCTCTCTGGGTGTGAGGGGATTTCAGCAGGGCCGTGGCCTCTGAGATCTTGGCTGGAAGCCTCCGGCCAGGACGGGTGAGGGGCAGCTGGGGCTGGGGTGCCTGGGGCGGGGCTCGGGCCTGGGCCNGGCCCTGCCACTTCCTGGCCTGCCTTCTTGGGAGGCTTTCTTTCTTTCTTTTTTTTTTTTAATTTTTAATAGTTTATTGTCAAGTTGGTTTACACACAACACCCAGTGCTCATCCCCACAAGCGCCCTCCTCCGTGTCCATCACCCCCCCTTCCCTCCCATCCCCATCAGCCCTCAGTGTGTTCTCAGCATTCAAGAGTCTCTCATGGTTTGCCTCCCTCCCTCTCCCCACTANGTGCGCAGTCGTCATGACTGGGATCTTGAGGACTCCCCCCACCTTGTCCTGAGGCCTCCCAGGCCCCTTGTTGGTGAATGGAGGTAGGGCTCCGGTTTCACCCATGCCCCCACCACACCCAGACCCCCGGCCAGCAGGTGCGGGCTCAACCTGACTGCCCGGGACCTGCCCCGCCCCTGTGACGGGGGCGGGCATAGCTCCCCAGGACGCTGACCTGCTTCTCTAACCAGAGCCCACAGTCCAGGCTTCCCCTGAGTGCCGTTCACCGCACCACTGACCATGGCTGATCGGTGGCGGGGAGAGCACGGCCAGCCCTTGGTTTGGCCTCTCCGTCATGGGGGACCCACCGAGGGCGGGGCGCTGGCTCCGGGGGCCTGCCATGCCCTTCTTAGGGTTCCCAGCTACCATGTCCCAGGATACAGGCAGGAAGTGGGAGGGGCACGAGAGCGCCCCCAGCTCTGTGTCACCCTGTTCTCCCTGCCCCCCACGGTTTGTTCTTGGAGAGGAGAGAATGGTGGCCCAACAAGGGGAGGGGCCTCGCGTGAGGCCCCACAGCGACTTGGTCGCGCAGATTCCCCTGGAGGGGCCCCATCTCCTCTCTCAGCTTCTGTGTATTTCCTGAGGAGCTCTGCTCTGCCGACTCCTCCACCCGCTCTCCCTTGGGCGCCGGCAGCATGAATTTGACCCTCAGCACAGCGAATGAACGTTTCTGTTTCTTTCTGACCCCACTCCCACTGGTGTATTGGCCGCAGGCTCAGACAAGCTGCCATTTCCTGCGTGCCAGTGCCGCCGGGTCATGCGATTAGGGAGCAGAGGGGGGTCGGGGAGGGCCTGATCTCCTCCCCACCATGATGGACTTGCGCCCGGCCCGGAAGCGTCATTTCAGAGAGCCACGTCCACGTTCAGCTGTGGACGTGGAAAAGGAGAAGAGAGAATAGTCTCTAGTCCCAGCAGCTGCCAGAGGGTTCCACGGGGTGTGCGTGCCAGCCCACGCCCCCAGCTGCCCCGGTGGGAGCAGGCTGGTGTGGTAAAGGCACCCTCAGAGCAGGGAGCTTTGGGCCTGGAGGCTGGGGCCGCCCCGCCTGCTTGCTTCCTGGGAGTCGGGCTTGCCGTCTGTCTGTCCTTCCCTGAGCTACAGTTCCTCATCGGTCAGCCCCGTGTCCCTCCCCCTGCCCGGCATGTCCCAGCTGGGCACAGTTTCCCCAGCCAAGGCTAGAGGACGTTTGGGGGCTCTGGCCCATCAGATCCCAGTTTGGAAACTTTGTGCAGAGCGTGCTCGTCGGTTTTCTGTTGGCAAAAATGGGGACGTACAGAGGCCTCAGGCCGCAGGCTGGGAGGGGGCCGTGCAGGCCATGGCCCTGGGAACCCCCGCCCTGCGGGTCTGCGGCCAGTCCGTGACACTTCCCGTCCCCAGCTGGGCATGGCCAGAGTGTCCCGTTCGTTCGCGCAGGGCACGGGCTGCGGGGATTTCCTCCCTCCACCCCCCCAAGGGCATGGGAGGAAACAGCGGATCCCGCCGACCCGCTGGCCTTTCCGCTCCTCCCTGCTGCCTTTCCGAGAAGCGTGCCGGAAAGTCCAAAATACGGGGAGCTTCGCGGCTGCTGAGAAGAGGCTTGGCTGCCCCAGGCCCCGCCATCCCTATGGCCGGGACCACCCTTCCCCGCCCCCAGCTCAGAGAGCCTTCCTCCGCCTTGCTAGGCTCTGGGACGCCAGGGCAGAAGCAGCCTGGCTGGGACTTGGGGATCACTTGGGTTTCCTCTCTGGGGGAGAACTCGCCGCCCTCCCCCACTCACCCAGCAGCCGGCCTCACTGCCCCCCTCGGCCTGGCGTCTGCTGGGCCTGCCTCGGCTGTGGCTTCCCCGTGGTGGCCCTGCTTTCCAAGAGATGGCGGGGGGGCATTAATCTCCATTTCACAGACGAGTTCACCGAGGCCGGGGCTCAGGGCACCTGGCAAGCTCGGGCTAGGAAACCTTGGCCAGTCCCGGCCCCCACCCTGCGTGAGGCTGGGACTCTGTTTTCAGCGTCAGACTGTGCTCTCCAAGCCCCCTCTGCCCCATCACCTCCTGTGAGAAGCCCTCCTGGTTTCCCCAGGCCAGGACTGACCTTCCACTGGATTCCCTCTTGCTCTCTGCGCACTTCAACCCCGCGTGGCCCTCTTGCTGGGTGTGGGCCACCTTCGCCTCCACCGCAGGGTGTAGCCTGCACTGGGTGCACGGGTGGGGTGCCCGGGCTGGCGCTGCCCCCTGACGCGAGGGCCTGTCTGCGCTGGGTGGGGCGGCCGGCTGAGAGAAGAAACTGGATCCATTTGCTTGTTTTGACAACCGGTGCTGCGTGGGGGGAGAGTGTTTTTAGTAAGGACCCTGGGCGCCTCCGGGCCTCGGAGCCAGTTAGCAGACGGCACCCAGGTGACTCTCAGTAATTAAACTGGCCCGTCGGGTCCTCTAGCCGCCGTCCCTCATGTGCTTTCAAGTGTGCCCGGCCGCCGCGGCCCTGGCACGCTGGTGCCAAGGGGGTGTTGCCCCCGTCCCTCCCCCAAGCTGGCCGATTCCTTCTCGCCAGCCCCGGGCACACCTGGGCACACCTGGGCAAGCCTGGGCACACCTGGCGCAATGTGGCTGAACCTGGCAGTGTCCTGGTGCCAGGCTCTCTCACTACACCCAAGTCCGAGGCCACTTGCAGAATAGGAAACTGAGGCCTGGCCAGAGAGGTGGGCTGCCCAGGACCCCTCCACGGTGCCCACACCCTAAATTGAAGCACGGCCGTCGCCCACGTGTGGGACTAGGAGGCCAGCACCCAGAGGCCCTGGCTCCCGTCAGACTGGGTGGCAGTCGCCCCTGTGGGGCAGTGCTGGGTGCCCCTGGGCCTCTGGA
This sequence comes from Crocuta crocuta, assembly GCF_008692635.1. Classification (NCBI taxonomy): domain Eukaryota; kingdom Metazoa; phylum Chordata; class Mammalia; order Carnivora; family Hyaenidae; genus Crocuta; species Crocuta crocuta. Next base: position 413,789 of record NW_027531908.1, on the reverse strand, counting down.
GACCAGCTCACCCTCTAGGATGTGGGCTCAGGGCTCCAGCCCCCACCTCCTCTCGGGCGCACCAGGCTGGCCAAGGAGGATGGAGCCGTCCGCAAGCCTGCCGGTAAACACGGCCCTTGGGGGCCACTCGCAGGGGGCGCCTTCTGGGAGTCAGAACTATGCTTTCCTCCCTGGTGCGCAAGTAGATGGAGCTGGGCCGTGTCTCGGGCCCCGTGTCCCTTTCATCTGCGCGCCCGCAGAGCGTGGGAAACGAACGCTGTGTCCTCCATTCTCTGAATGGTGCCGAGTGACGCCGAAGTCCCATGTCGGAGCCGACTGCTGATCCAGAGCGTTCTTACCTTCCTGAGTGTGAGCTTTGGTTTCTGGGTGATGTTCTT
>NW_027531908.1:410977-413401 GCF_008692635.1 Crocuta crocuta | reverse complement strand
GGGCCACGGGGGGTGGGGGGGCGGGGGCAGGGGAGGTCTAGGCGGTGAGGTACAGGACCCGGTGGTGGTGCTGCCTGTGTGTCCCCTGCGCGAGGGGCTGCCGGCCGGGCTGGCTCCAGGAGTCAGCACCAGGGGCTGTTGGTCAGGAGGCCATGGGGACTGTCTGTGTCTGAGGTCTGGACTGGGCACGTGGGCTCTTGGAGTGGGCCGCCCAGTGGGCAGGAAGGGCGACCCAGGCTGTCATATCTTCGCCAGGTGCTCGAGCCTGAGCTTAGAGGCTCACTGTGTTAACTCGTTTAACTGACTGCTACTCCCATTCTACTGCTGGGGAAACCGAGGCGGAGAGCGAGCATGCCCTGCTCAGGACCACGTAGTGAACCTGCAGCAGAGCCAGGATTCAAACCTGGGTCTTGGTTCTTAGCTCTGCCCTCAAGGCCTCTTGTAAAACAAAGATGATAAGGGTGGGGGGGTCTCCCTTTTGGCTTCCGGGGTGTTCGGGGTGCTGGGAGGGCAGTGCATCTGGGCCCAGGGCCGGGCCACCCGCATACACACGGCTCGGTGAGGAGAGGTGCGCCTCCCACGCTCCCGGGCCCCTGGGCTGGAGCGCCTGCCTCGGGAAGCAGGCCCAGGAGCCCCCGCGGGGCCCTGCGCCACGGAGCGTGGAGTAGATGCAATGATGTGAAGGAGGCGCGGCGTCCGGACGTCTTCCCCCTGGCCGCTTCGTCTTTGTGTTATAAAGTGAATCTGCCTGCCCCGCGCTCAGGTCCTTCCGGGAAGGTACATCCGAGCCACTCCCTGTCCGCCTGAGCTCCCGGAGTCCCAGCCGGCACAGACCTGAGCCCCCCACCTTCAGCTCCAGGCCCCCCAGCGCGTCTGGTCTGCCGCCTTCCGCACCGCACATCCTCTCCCCATGACCCCGTAGGCACACGGGGGGCACACGTAGTGCCCTTCGAGGCCACAGGTTTTTAGCAGGCTCTCGGAGAAGCCCTGAGGACGAAGACCGGAGCCCGGGTTCTTGATTCCGGAGCTAGGTTCAAGCTGTACCTTCTCCTCCGAGCAGTGAGAGGTGCGGCTCGGAGCAGGTGCCCAGGAAGTACCAGGACGAAGGAATGACTTGGAAGCAGGGGTGGGGCCGTCGTCTGTTCCTTGTTCAGGGATTTAGGTTCAGGCCCCCTTAGGGTGCCCTGTTTTCCCCTTTCTCTAGCTGGAGACCCTTGTGCCCCCGGCACTGGGGCTGTGATTGTCCTGGGCGCGCTGCGGCCATGCTGGATGCTGACATTGTCCTTGGGTGGAGGGAATCTGAGGGGGGCTTCCGGAGAGGCAGTGGTGCGTCCCTGTCACCGCCTGTCCCCGGGAGCAGGGTGTGCTGGGTGGGGAAGCCTGTGGGCGGAGGAGACATTGCCTGACGCTTCTGGGCCAGCCATCCCCTCAGTGCCCGGGGTGGCCCAGATGGGAAGCTGGGCACCGGACAGTGTGGTCTCAGGAAAGGCCGGATGGGACGGGAGGAGCCCCACCTGCCCCCGGGGGGACCCGCCATCATTTCTGTGCAGATGGCTTTGCTGTGCTTCCGTCTCACCCCTCCTTTTACAGCGTACATTAGCTCCACTGTTAACGTCCGGTGTCTCGTTGAGCCGGGCGGGGGACCTGGGGGGTAGGTGCGGCACAGGGGGGTTCGGAGCGTCACCTGGTGCCAGAGACGGAAGGGACGGAGCCAGTACCCAGTGCAGAGCCCCTGGCCCAGCCCCGCCCGAGCTTCAGGGCACAGCTGGGACGCAGCCCCAGAAGCGGCTCAGGTGTCCCCGGTGCGAACCCAGGGTCAGCGCTGCCCAGCCACAGCTCTGGGTGACCTGAGCACCTGCGCGTGGTTTCTCATAAGCTCCTCCAGGTGCTTTCTCGCCTCTGATTCACGGGTGCCGTTTGTTGTTGTTTCCGGGGTGAAGAACAGCTTGAGACCACGTGACCTCCATCCGTCATCCACCCGTTTATCCGCCTGTCCATCCATCCGTCCATCCGTCCGTCTGTCCATCCATCCGTCTGTCTGTCCGTCCGTCTGTCCATCTGTCCGTCCGTGCCTTTCTAGTGCCGGGCTCCGTGCTGGACGGCATGGACCCAGGCTGAGCACATGGTCAGGTCTTCCCACGTGAGGTGGGCCTTGAATTGAACCTCGAAGGGAGGTTGGCCTGGGGGGACGGGCTGGGGCAGGGGACGGAGGGCAGAGGGGCGCACACAAGGGCGGGGGCAGGGTGGCCGCCCCGCCCTCCCCTGCTCTGGCTCACCCTGGCCGTCCCCAGTCTGCGGCTGTGGCAGAAATGAAATGAACTTCCGCAGCCCCGTTCTTGAGCGGGTTTCTGGCCTGGGGCGGAGACGTTAGAATAAAAGGAGCAGATTCTGTTCTGCCCAGGTGGACACCTGTTTGCTGAGGAC
>NW_027531908.1:377301-410502 GCF_008692635.1 Crocuta crocuta | reverse complement strand
CCCCCCCGCCTCACCCCCTTCTCTCCTAGATGCAGTTTGGGAAGACAGAGTTGGTAGGGACACTGGGCCCCCCACCACAGTGCAGAACTATGAGATTTTCATGGAAACTAAAGGGCCTCGAGTCCAGATAAGCTTGGGACTCAGGCCCACTCTGTCTGCTAGACGGTCTCAAGTAGCACGCAGATGTGAAAGGCCCTGACAAGGCCCGCAGCAAAGAAGCACTTCCCCCTGCCCCGAGTATGCCATGTCCTGTCCAGGTGGCAGAGCTACACCCGCCCCCTGCAGGAACTCCATCCTGCACCCCCTGCTGGGGTTCCCCACCCCCAGAATTAGCCTTTGGATTCGACCGTGTCAGGGTCACTGCCACCCTTGTCAGGAGCAGTTCCACTGGGGGAGTGGACGCAAGTTCACGAGACAGAGAGGAGGTGAGGGGGAGAGATGTCGGTGGGGACACAGGCTCTCGAGGCACCAGAGGGCAGGGGAGCGTGGCAGGCGCTGGGGGCCCGGCTGTGGCACCGAGGGGGTGGCCCAGGAGGGAGGGAACTTCGGTGTGGCCATCAAGTGGACACTGAAGAGGCTGCTGTGCCCCTTTGGGGCTCATGCCCCGTGGCTCCCTTTCCAGAAGGGAGGCGGGGCCCTCAGGAAGGCAGCTGAGCCAGGCGGGCCTGCGCTGAGCGGAGCCAGGCCCCGGGCCGGGGGCAGCCTCCCACACTGCATGCCCGTCCCCGCCTGTCCCAGAAGCTCCGCCGTCCCCCACCAGAGCCCTGTCCCGTGCCCTGCCCTCCAGGAGGTGGTGCTGGCGGTGCTCCGGCCGGTGCTAAACGCGGGGGCACCCGGGGACCCCGGCGCCATCACACGGGAGAAGGCTCCCTGCTGTCCCTGACCTTCATTTGCCAACAGGGCCGCAGGGGCCCGCGGAGAGTGACCGTCGGCGTCCCAGGGCCAAGTTGGGCGCGGCCGTCCTCACCCCTGACACCTGGGGTCCTGGCTGGTCCCGACGCACGTGCCGATTCCGCGGGAGCAGACAGGAGCCCAGCATTGCAGACCCGGCCGGGCCTAGCGGCCTGCTCACCCCCCTTTCGTCTCTCCGCAGGCCCTTTCCCTCGGAGGAGACCGCAGAGAACGACGATGATGTCTACCGCAGCNGGGGAAGTCTGGGCAGGGCCTCTCCGCTCGGGCTCCACAGGCCAGAGGGAGAAGGCAGGCGTCCATGAGATCTCAGATGAGCGTGTCTTCACCTCACACCTCCCTCTGTGTTCTGGAAGGCTCCCAGCTCCTGCTGGCCGTGGAGAGAGCTGGGGTTTCCAGAAGCAGGGCCCCTGGAGTACAGGCCACAAGCAGAGCGGTCTGTGGGTTCAGGGCTGTCTCGTGGCCCGAAAGGGTGGGTGAGGGGCTGAGGCCGGGTCACCTGAAGCCGCAGGGGCGCCCACCCCCTTCTCCGTGGCCCACCCTGCATCACTGTGCCTGCTTCCTTCCTGCTGCACCTCACGCAGCCCAGGCCCGGCCTCAGTGTCCTGGGGCCCCAGGGGCCAACTAGGAGCCTGGGAAGGTGGCCCTTCTCGAGGAGGTGGTCCGGCCCTGCAGGGTCAGCTGTGGCCGAGGGCCACGCAGCTGCTGCTCAGAGAAGGAGGCAATGACATTAAGAGTGCGCCCCCTTAGTCTGCTGAGCTCCCGGTGAATGCAGTCCCTGCCAACGCAAATCCTAGATTACGGGGACGGGGGATGACTCTGCGTCTGTAACTTGCGGTTGTCCCTGCTTCTAGTTTAATACGTTTTTCAGGCTTGTTCCCCTTCCTCCTTTCACCGAGAAGCACGTTCCCCTCGCCTCCTGCCTCTGTGGGCTCGGGATTGATACTTACCCATGATGGCAATCTACAAGATACAGGCAGACCTGCCGCTTCCTGCCTGGCCCCGCCGGGGGACGGGAGGTGGCTGCGAGTCCTCCAGGCCGGGGCCGGGGCTCCGGGCTGACGCCCGACAGCGGCAGGGAGCAGGCCGTGACATCTGGAGTGGAGCATCTGACCCCTGGCCTTGGGCTCCTGGCCGGGCATCCAAAGTGATAACCACCTGGTGCCCTTGAAGGCCCTCCCTCCCGGCCGCCCCGACCTCAGACACTTAGCAGCTGTCTGAGTTTGTCAGACGCCGGCTCCCCGCGGGGGACTGGTGTGGTTCTCGGGGCGCCGGTGAGGGGCCACCCTGTGCCCGTGGCCCCATGTACACCTGTCATTCCCGCGGTCAACGTGTGTGTTCAGTTACCACTGAACAGCAGCGCTTTCTGTGTGTCAGCTCAGGGCCAGGCGCTGGGGGCAGGGGAGGGACACCCGTCCCTGCTTCCTACGACTCCGGGCTCGGCGGAGGGTGGGGTCCCGTATATCGAACAGGCCCTTTCAGGGCAGTGTGGTGAGGATTGCAGGAGGGGGCGAGGCTGCCTCTGGCGTTGCTGGAGGAGAGATGGGGTCCCCCGTGTGCGGCCCGTTGGGAACACACCTTAGAGAGGTCTTTCCCACTGGGGGCGTCTAGAGCCTTCGCTGTCCCCAGTGTCCCCAGGCGGTTACTGAGAGCCTTGTGGCATCAGCCCACAGGACACTGCTCCACGGGGAGAGCCCGGCCGCCGGGAGCAGGAGGCTCTGCGTCAGCAGCCGGCGGCACAGCCTGTCCCGTCCGACGGGCCTGGGAGCCTCGGCTCTGTCACCTCCTCACGTGCTCTTTTCAAGTTACCCACCTCTGTGCCTCGGTTTCCCTCTGCGTACCGCGCGGCATCAGGATCGGCCTCGGGAAGACCGTCAGTGATGGTGGGTGGCACAGCGCCCCGTGGGCACACCGGGGGCCCTGTCTGCCCGTTTCACCGAGATTGTGGCTCCCCCCCTCCCCCCCCCCAGCTTCCAAATGGCTGGGGCAGTGCCGTCCAGGAGAACGGGGACACAAGCCACACGTGTGACCATAGGTTTTCCAGCAGCCGCATCAAAACACACAGAGAAATAGGTGAAGTTAAGTGTAGGAATGTGCTTTTAACCCCACGCACCCAAAGCGTGTGGTCAGCGAGAGCCATTGTTATTTGCCTTCTCTGGTGCTTCACAAAGGCCAGCGTGGCGCGTGTGGCGCTGACGGCACAGCTCAGTTCACCCGCCGCGTCCGCGAGCTCGTAGTCACGTGCAGCTGGTGGCCCCTGTGTGGGCGGCACAGGTCTCGGGTCCAGAACATGGTTCCGGGAGCCGGTGCGGAGCCCTCCCCACGTCTGGACGGCTGGTGCTGGGCTAGCGCTGTGCGCCCATGCGCTCCGAGCTCACCTTCTAGATCACTGAATCCTGTGTGACCAAGTAATAGAGCAGCTGGTTGAAAACATTAACAGGAAATAATTGTCACTTAAGTGGCCTATTTCCAGCTCCTGGGGCACCATCACTGACCACAGGGCTGGCGAGAGAGGCCCTCGGCTTCTTCCTGGTCCTCCCCGTGCGTAGGCCTGAGGGCTGTGCTCTCGGGGTCTTCTCTCCCCCACCCCCACCCCTGCAGGGCAGGGGCTGTGCTCTCCGGGTCTCTCTCCCCCACCCCCCACACTTGGACATGGCAGCTTTGGGATTTGGAAGTACATGTTCCCTGTGCTTTGGAACTAGGAGTTTGCAGAGAGTTTTCTTGCCCCAGATGAGGCCGGGGTGGGCGGCTGGGTCACAGCCACAGGACACCTCTGCTCAGCAGCCCTGCCGGGGGAACGGGGGTGGGAGGCAGGGACAGGGTGTCAAGCTCCACAGTGACGGATGTCCGGCCAGCCACTCGGGAGCTCTGTGGGAGGGCGGGGAGGCCGCGGTGCCCTGACATGTGCGGCTCCGACTAGAAGGGCCGCCTCCTGAGACCCCGGAGCGTATGGCCTTGGGCTCTGCTGTCCAGGCTCAAGACCGGGGCTCTGGCTTTGCTCCGTGACATTGCCTGTCCTTTCCAGGGGCCTCTGTTGCCCGGGTGACAGTGCCCTTGACTCCTGGCGTGTTGGCAAGCACCTGCGTGTTCCAGCCTGAGGAGAGGCGAAGGCGCTGTTCTGTCTTACCCAGACACGTTAAATCCTTCTCAGGGCCTCAGTTTCCCCACCCCTGAAATGAAAGCAGCAGCCGGTTGGTGTGTGGCCCCCTTGGAACTTGAAGGAGCCGCGGCTTTATGACCGAGAAGCCCCTGCTGCTCTGCCCCCTCCTCGCTTCCTGGGGGTCGGAGTGATTTTCAGGCATAAACAAGTGTGATTGTGGCGCGGCAGGGGACGGAATGTATCCGAAAACCTATCCCTGCGTGCTTTGCTGAATCCTGAAGTCACTTTACGGCTTTCAACGTGCTGTGTTCGCATTGTTGGGATAATTTTTTTAAATGTTAATTTACTTATTTTTGAGAGAGACAGAGTGCAGGCGGGGGAGGGGCAGAGAGAGAGAGGGAGACACAGAATCAGAAACAGGCTCCAGGCTCTGAGCTGTCAGCACAGAGCCCGATGCGGGGCTCAAACCCTCGGAGCTGAGATCATGACCTGAGCCGAACCTGGGCACGTAACTGACTGAGCCAACCAGGCTCCCCTAGGGATAATTTTTTGATGTTTATTTATTAATTTTCAGAGAGAGAGAGAGAGAGAGAGAGCAGGGGAGGGGCAGAGAGAGCGGGAGAGAGAGAATCCCAAGCAGGTCCCTCACTGTCAGCACACAGCCCAACTCGGAGCTCAGACTCATGAACCGTGAGATCATAACCTGAGCTGAACTCAACCGACAGAGTCACCCAGGTGCCCGTGGGGTAATCTTTTAAGATGCGTAAAATGTAGGAATGTCCCAAGCTGATGCTCCTTCAAGGGCACAAGGACATCTTGCAGCAGGGTCTTTCCTGTCCTTGGGAGGGAGGTGGGGCGCACAGGGGTGGGGGCAGACGCTGTGCTCCTGCCCCCCCCAGTGTCCCTTACGGGCAGGGGATGAAGAGCAGTCACTGCCCGACCATGACCTTCACCCAAGTGACATCATATCGCCCCCTGCCCCCCATCCTTGCCCGGCCGCCTCTCCCAGCTGCAAAGAAAGCTTGTCCAAAAACTATCCCAAGTTCACGGAAGTTCAAGCCACCTGTCCCCGTGGTCTGGAGAAGCCACCTGAGCCCCCCTCCCGCCCCCCCCCCCACCCTTCCAGAGTTGGCAACAGGACAGGCTGGGCAGAGGGCGGTCCGTCTGAGCCCTGCCCGGCACACAGGCTCTAGCGCCTTCCTGTCATTCTGGTGATGGACATGGCTGGCCGCCCCGCGCTGGGCTCCCCACAGCTCTGAGATGTCCTGCTCTGCACCCCGGGACCATCTCGGTCTCTCCGTGCACGGGCCTGGGCTGCCCTGGCCGGCCTGGGGCTTTGGTGACCTTGCAGCCCCCCGGCACCGTGGGAAACAAGTCTGCTGCTTCTCTGTGCCGGAGCCGGCACGAGGGGACATTCATGCGTCCCGGCCGGCAGACAGAGCGCAGGCTGCTGAGAGCTTTTATTTTAATACCTCATTAGGCCCGGTCTCTGCCCGACCACGGCTGTCCCAGCGACTGCGGCCTCTCTGCAGGGGGGTGGGGGGAGGGGGGTGCAGTGTGGAAGGGCAGCCTTCAAGATGTGCATGTTCAGCCTGGTCCCAGAAGGAGGCAGGGATCAGCTGCACTTGGCCAGACGGAGAGGTTCACCTTCTGTCTAACGAAGGCCCCTCTAAATCGCTTCTTGACACCGTCTTCTGAGACTCTGAGTGTGAAGACGAGGCCTCGCTAATGTTATTTGTCCTGTGCTCAGCCATACCTGACACAGTGGCACTTGAATAGGCATAACACCCTGGATTGCATCATAAAAAGCCCTGTCGTGTGCCGTTACCAGGTAACCAAATACAAAACCGCATCCTACAAAACCCCGCCTAGAGGTCACCTCCTCCAAGAAGCCACCCTGACTTTACTCTGCTGAATGAAGTCTTTCTCCTTTAGAAGATTAAAAAGCAGCCCGGGATTATCTTTGTCACTGTTAGTGTTGGCTCCCTGGGTTTGTCCCCCACCCCCGGAGCTGAGCTCCCGTTTAAGGACGGGCAGCTTCACCTGAGCCCTGCACACTGGCACAGAGGATGCGCCCGGTGGTTGTGGGCAGGCCCCTAGCTTTGCTCTTTCTGTTCTGAGGACCAGGGCGGCCGTCCCTCAGTGCCAGGCCCTGTTCTTTCGCACCACTGCAAAGTGGGTGGTCCTGCCCCCGATCTGCAGTTGACGAGGTTAAGGCTCAGAGAGGGTAGATGACTTGCCTGTGGTCACACAGCACACTTCACATGAACCCGGAGCCGTCTGCCGCTGTGGCCCAGGCCATTCCTCTGGGCCTTACCCTTAAGACCCAGCGCAGGGGGTGGGGACGCCCTTGTACCGCTTAGGAAGTATCCCAGGAAAGAGAGAGCTTCAGTGGGGAGCACAGTGCCAGGTGAACGGGGCTTCCCCTGGGAGCCGTGGTCCCGGCTTGGTGTGCTCCTGCGTGGCTTCGCAACCTTGGGGGACTGTCTTGCCCTCTCTGGGCCCTGGTTTCCCCACCTGCGGGAAGGGCAGCCGCGTGGAAGCAGCTCCCTGTCCCTTATCTGTCTGTCCCTACAAGCAGCCATCCAGCCCACAGCTCGGAGGTCCCCTCTCTCCGCTGCTCGGGGCAGGTGGAGTCAGGAGGTGTCTGATTCGGTTTCCAAGTCACAAGTTAATGGGAGCTCGGGCTCCGTGTCCCCGGCCTCAGGCAGCCCGGGGCCAGCGCACCCCCGTGCCGTCAGCAGGGATGCTCTGTATTTTATGTCTGCTATAAACACGTGGGTTCGCCCGGGGCCGAACGTGGGGGGTTTGTTCGCTGTTCTTTGATTTTCCTCGGGCGGCGGGGGCAGCAGCTGATGCTCTGTAACGAAATCGGGGCGGGCAGGCCAGGCTTCTGGGGCCCGGGGTCGGAGGCGGCCGGGGAGGCGGGTTCGACCCTCTCCGAGGGGCAGCAGGCCATTGTGAGGACGAAAATAATTGTCGGGATTTAGCATCTGTCAGAGCAGCTGTCCGCTGGAAGACTGCGGGAGCAGAACGACGGGAGGGAGGGGGCTGGGGAGGCCGAGGGGGATTGGGCAGGTCTCGCTGGGGCATGAGCCGGCCCCGAGGCTCACCTGCCCTTTCCGATTTGGTCCAGGATCCCCCCCCCCCCGGTCCCCGCCCCATTCACACTGTCCTTGGACTTGCTTGTAGGTCGGGGGGCATCTCTGAAACCCGTGAGGCCCAGGTCAGCGCTGATGCCTGGGCTCCGGGCTCCCAGCCTCTTACGTTTCAAAACCTGGGCGTATCTAGTGCCGATGGGGTGTTTATGGAGTGCAGGCCCCCGTGCTAACTATGGGCCCCATCGAACCCCCCCTCCAACCCCCTGCAGGTGCAGGCAGGTGGCTTACAGAGCACTTGCTGGAGGCTAGGCCTCAGCTAGCCATTTGCATCATGGCTGATGTTCCACCAGGGGGTTGGGGTTATTCCCACTTCACAGATGGGGAAACTGAGCCTTAGGCTCTTCTGCCCAGAGTGACAGAGCCAGGAACTAGCAGGGCTGAGGATCCAGCCAGGACCCGCCTGACTGCTTCGCCTCAGGGTCGGGGGAACTAGCCAGAGTCGCATTCCCGAGGAATGGAGGCCCGGCATGCCCCTGTCTGCCCTGAGGAGGTGGGGACCCGTCGGCTCTGGTCCGGTGCTGACCGAGGGCTGTTAGGCACACAGTCCAGCATGGCAGGGACGTTGGTTTTTTCCATGAAGTGTAGCCTCTGGGAACTTACAGCCTCCATGAGGCACATCTCTGCCGGCCCGAGAGACTGATGGGCACAGAATCAGGGTGCAGTTGGAACAGCATGACGCGAAAGCTAACGGAGCCCGACGGAATGGCCCTCTGCTGACGCACAAGGCGCTGTCGGATTTTGCAGGACTGGGGGCGGTTGGGCTGGGGCTGGGTCAAGTGCGCCAGGCCCAGATGGGAGGCCCCTTCCCCCGTGGGGCCGTGTCCAGGCCCTGGGTCACAGCCAGACACACAGGGAGCCTTGTCACCGGAGCCAGAGGCCAGGGTCCCCAGACACTCAGACCCTCGGGAGGCCTTCCGCCCCCTCCCCAGCCCCACATCTGTCGTCTCCTTTTCCTTTCCTTCGACACCCACGGCCGTCAGGTGCACTGGACCCAGCTGGTCATGACAGAGACTAATCTGTTTCAACAGATGCCTGAGACTTGTAATCTGGCCCCTACCCCGTTCAGGAAACTCACTCCTGGAGACGATGCCTTTGCTAGAAAGCAAGGTGCAGGTGGGACGTCCGTGCCAGTGTTGGCCAGAGGGACACAACTGTTGGGACCCAGAGCCTGTCACCCCATGCAGATGACAATCCTGCATTCTAGAAGCATCTGTATCTCAGACATAACTGCTGCCCTGTCAGCCTGCCCACCTGGACAGTGAGGTCCACGGCATAGAGTCGATACCTTCGTCAAGTCGCTGGCACAGAATCGGTCTTAGGATAGGTATTGATTTAACCACTCAAATCTGGTAGGTGTCTTCTCAGTTGCCGAGTTAAACAAATGTTTGATTTTACTGCCATAATTTTTTTAAGGTTTCTTTAAGTACTTTCTGTACCTAGTATGGGGCTCAAACTCATGACCCCGAGATCAAGAGTCACATGCTCTTCTGACTGAGCCAGCCAGGTGCCCTCATAATTTTGTGTTAATTAAGAAGAAACCCACTTCTTTGCTCTTTCGTTTATTCCCCTCCCTTCTCCCATAACATGGAGCACACACGAAGTGATGTTCTAGTGCCGCTGTTTTGTGATTTCAGGTAATATGCATGAACCTGTATGTCTTAGTGCTCATTGGCCTGAATTAAACAGCATTTGGGAGGGGCGCCTGGGTGGCTTAGTCGGTTAAGCGTCCGACTTTCGCTTAGGTCATGATCTCGCGGTTCGTGGGTTCGGGCCCCGCGTCGGACTCTGTGCTGACTGCCAGCTCAGAGCCTGGAGCCTGTTTCAGAGTCTGTGATTCCCTCTCTCTCTGACCCTCCCCTGCTCACGCTGTCTCTCTCTCTGTCTCCTAGAAATAAATAAAACATTAAAAAAATAAAAATAAAAAAAAAATAAACAGCATTTGGGAGAGTATTTTCATAAGTGAAAAAAAGATAAATGTAGACAGCGCAGGGTTGTGAGTGGTCCACGCTGTATGCTGAGGACCCCAGAGAAGGGGAAACTGAGGCCATTACAGACTGACCATTCACCTGCCAGCACTCAGCAGGCTTTGGGCAACAGACACCTTGCCCAGCAGAGACAAGGGGCGGTGTCTGCATTTTTTAGATTTTTCTGTCGTAAGTTGAGACACCAGAATACAGCTCTTCTTCTCCGGTGTCTGGGGGCCTGTTTTCAGCCGCAGGGCCCTGAGTGAATCAGAAGAGAGGCAATGGAAAGGGTGCGGAAAGAGGGATCTCCATGTGAATGAATTCCCCTCTTTATTGATTTTGAGAAAGGAAACAGGCTGAGAATCTGGTAATGGATGCATGTTGGTGTAACCGCCCCGGGTGTGTTCCCAGGGCCCTAGTCTGTGATGTGTTGTCCCTTCTGAGTACAGGGAAGGGGGAGGGGACGGTGTCCTGTCACTATACCCTGGAGGGACCCCAGGTTCTGCAGGCTGTGCTCACTGTGAGAGGGATTGGGGAGTCTGTAACTTTTGCCCAAGGGCACTTCCCAGCCCAAGTAGAAAGCTGCAGTCCCGCCGGCTTGAGGTGTCAGAGGAAAGACATTGAGGCTGGTAGAGTGGCCAGAAAGTTAGGAGGAGAATGCTGGAAGGGAGGGACCCGGAGAACAGGAGCCCCACAATCTATTACTCCACTAAAAGCCTTGGCTGGCCATTAAACCTCACCACACAAGAAAGACCCTGAGGTTTCCAGTAAAAAAGGGGAGAAAAAACAACAACAGGCAGAAGCAGAATTCAGCATCCACTTGGGCTGGCCGCTCACTGCTGGGAAGAGAGTTTGAAGTTTGAGTCCAGTTAACTGTCTGCTAGAACATGTATTCAGTAGAAATAACGGAATCTCTGTAATGTGTCCTTTGTCAGGTCTGATGTCTAATAAAAAGTCATCAGACTTGCAAAGAAACATACAAGAGTCATATTCGGGATGAAAAAGTCAATAAGGAGCCAACCTTGAGAAGACTCGGTGTTACCGTAAGCAGTTTTGTAAACGTGGTCAGGGACTTAGAGGAAAGTATCTGCCAAGCGAGTGAACAGATCGGTGCCCTCAGCAGAGAGGTAGACACTTTAAAAAGGGCCAAGTGGAAACGTTAAAACTGAAAAGCATGATTGCTGAAATGGACAGTCCCTGGATCTGCTTTAATAGAAGACGACAGATGGCAGGGGAGGGAGTCGCCGACTTGAAGATCATTCGGTGGAAGCAGTCCACCTTAAGTAACAGAGAAAAGGAGATTGGAAGCTACCAGCAGAGCCTCCGACGCATGGGACCGAAAGGTCCAACACAGGTGTAACTGGAGTCCTAGAAAGAGAAGAGAAAGAGAATGAAATGCAGCATATATACCATGTTCATGGATTGGAGGAGGATAATGTCAGGATGCTCATTCTCCCAGCAGGCTGGGCTTTTTGTTTTTGATTTTTTTTATTGACAAGATGATTATAAAGTTTATACAGAAATAAAGAGGACCTTAGAATAGCCCTAAACAGTCTCATAAAAGAATAAAGCTCGGGACTTAAACCACCCAGTTTCAAGACTTTCTATTAAAAAAAAACTAATCAAAAAGGAGTGCTATTGCCGTGAGCACAAGGTGAATAGGTTGACGGGATAGATAGTAAAATTCCAAAGTAGACCCGCACTCCTGTGGTCAGTTGGTCTTGGCCAAAGAGATCTAAGCGATCCAGTGGGAAGAAGAAAGTTTTCAACAAATTGTCCTGAAAACTCCCAGGTATGCCTGAGGAGAAACGGAAGACAGTCTCCTCCCCATGCCATACACGAAAGTCTGAGCTGGATCAGAGGGCTATAAGCTGAAATTATATAGCTTTTAGAAGAAAAAATAAGCTTTGTAGCTTAGATTCGGTGCACCTGGGTGGCTCAGTCAGTTGAGCGTCTGACTTTGGCTCAGGTCATGAGCTCATGGTTCGGGGGTTCGAGCTGACAGCTCAGAACCTGGAGCCTGCTTCCAATTCTGTGTCTCCCTCTCTCTCTGCCCTCCCCTGCTCACACCGTGTCTCTGTTTCTCTCTCTCTCAAACATTACAAAAAAAAGTTGGAGGCAACCCAAGCGTTCATCAAAAGGAGAATGGGGGACAAATTGTGGGTTGTTCAGACAGTGGTTGGTCCTCGGCAATAAACGGGAGTGAACTGCCGTGCAGGCAACACCATCGATGAATCACAGATGTGAAATTGGGGGCAAAGAAGCCACAAAAGTGACCGTAACACGGGCTGGCATGGATGTCCAGTTCGAGAACAGGAAAGACAAGTCTTTGGAGAAGCATAGTCTGTAGGATGGTCACGGGGAAAGAGGAGGGGATTGATCAGGAAGAGGAGGAACTTTTCGGGGCAGATGGGAATGTTCTATAAAGGGACGGGTGTGAGTTACACGGTGGTATCCATTTCTCGAAGGGTATAGTAAGGGTGTGTGTGTCTTGATCTGTGGAAAGGGTAGCAGAAACTTGGTGGAAACCCATCGTGGGCTTTGCGGCCGTGCCTGAAACCCGGCAGGGCTCTGTAGACGTGGGGTGTGCCTGAGCGGATGAGTGAGCTCAGACTTGCAGGTGGTCAGGGAATGCGGAGGCGGAGAAAGGCCAGCTGCTCAAAGCATCCTCTCTGGTCCAGCCTGTGCAGGATATTTCTCCAGCCTTCACCACCCTTTTTCTCCTTAAAATACTACGGCTCTTCTTAGGCTCATAGTGGGGCTGGTGCCTGCTTCACCCCGAGATCCGTAGATCCACCCTCGTTTTCTCCGAAGGCTCCTCAGTGCCAAGTCCAGAGCTTGGCACGTCATCAGGCATTCAGTGCAGGAAAGTGTGGTGACTGATCCACCTGGCCGGGAGGCAGCAGAACAGGATCCAGAAGATCCAGAAGGTCTTGGCAAGGTCCCTGGCACCGCGCACCCCGGCTTTCTCGACTCTACCACAGAGCACCTTGCGCTTGTTGGCGAAAGCAAAGAAATTGCATCTGGAGCTCGGGTTGTGGCTGACCCGAGGCGGGACTGTGCCGAGGTCTTCCCTTCTGAGCAGGGTGGGATGGAGTCCGGGGGTCCGTTGGGATGTCCCCTGAAAATTTGGGCCTAAGAGGGGGACCCCTGTGCCGACGGTTGGCTGTCCCCGAACCAGGTGACCTTGAGACCCCTCTCCGGGCCTGTTTTCAGTCTGCGTTATCACCTCATCAGCTCTTGGCATATTTAACTGTCATGGGCCCCTCACCTCCTTCCCCCGGCCCATCAGAGCAGAGCTGAGGTCTGTCTCCAGACGGTGTGAATGGCCTCAGCTGCCTTTGAACTTGTCCTACTTAGTAGCCCACACGAGCTTCCCTGTCTCTGCTCTGTCACGCGCCGTCAGAATTCTTGACAGTGGCTTTGTCACCAGCCTCGCTCTGCCGCGGGACAAGCATCTGGGTGGGCGGGCCCCCACCAAGGAGAACCCAGACAGTACTTGCCTGGATGCCCAGTCACCTGGTGGGCACAGCTACCGGAGTGTTTCCTTTGGGGACAGAGTCTGGAGAGGTAGGGAGGTGCTTTGTGTCTACTTACACGAGGGCCCTTCCTCAGGCCCGCCCAGGGCACCAGCCTCGGAGTCTGTACGTTCTTACCCGTGAGTTGCAAACACCTTCCCAGCTCCGCTCCCTGCTGGTTCCAAGCAGGGCTTCTGCCACCTCCGTCTGGGCGCTGCACTGCCATGTGAGGCCTCAGGACGGCCATCCGGACCCACGCAGAGGGCCGGCGGAGGGGAGAGAATGTGCCTGGGCGAGCTCTCCCCTCCCAGCTACCTGGGGCCTAAGTGTGGGTCCGTCCTCTGTGAAATGGCCATGATGCTCTCTGCCTCCCAGGATTTGTGAGGTTAAAAGGCATAAATGTTTTTCAAGTGCCTCCCAGGGCTCACCAGGGGGCGGGTGTCTGTTCGTGTGGTTAGCGAGTCCAGTGCCAAGTGACCTGTCCCCAGCCAGCTTCTGCCCTGTGGCCAGCTTCGGGCTTCCTCACACATGGAGTGAAACAAGGTACCCAGAGCCACAGCCTCCTCTCCTCCCCTCGCCTATCGGCTGCCTGTGGGGGGTCTCATCCAGTCCGGAGCTGATTCATGGCCCCCCAGGTCCCCCCAGAGGGAAGCCCAGACCGGTCATGCCCAGTCTCACCGAGAGGCCCCTGGGGCTTTGGCTGCAGAGGCCTTTCCCGAAGACAGGCTCTCCTCCCTAACTCAGGCCGTCCCCGCCTGTCTGATGACAGCTAATATTCACAAGCCAGGTCTGACACGGGGTGAGAAACCCTTCGTAAGAGCTGCTGGGTGTCATTTCTTCTCTCTCCGTCCCCTGTCGTTTGGTCGCCTTGAATTCTGGCCACCTGGTGCCGTGGGGGAGGGGAGGTGTTTTCCTGAATCTCTGTGCCTTCCGGAAGCCGACTTTGCCACGTGCCACTTTGAGCCCAGGCTCTGTGACTCAGGTGGCCAGGCACATGTAGGGATGGCTTGGGCTTCCGGGGCCAGCTGCCCTCTGAGCACGGCCTGCCCTGAGGACGGGCCCCACAGCAGACGGAAGGGCTAGTCAGTCCTGGGTCGGGGACAGAGTAACCCCGCCACACGTAGTTGGATTGGCTCATTTGCCGAAGCAGTGAAATATCTGCTGAGCTCCCACCGCCTACCAGGAAGGGTGATCTGAAGGGGTTAAGTAGCTGGCTTTTGTCCAGGGAAGAAATGGGCTCATCCTCAGGCACTTATAAAATAACTAATGGGAGATGCAGCGGGAAGGATGTCCTTTGTATGAGAACACTGGTGGTGGCATCCCTGAAGGCCTCCTGGAGGAGGTGTCCCATGACCCACGTCTGGCAGGGCTGGGGGGTAGGAGAGGACAGCTTGTTAGAGGAGAATCAGCATGGTCAGGCGCTGAAACAAAGTTTGGTTGTATTATAAAGTGAGTGGTGACTTCCTGGCACTGGTTTGGGAAGCTGCACCCCAAACTCCGTGTCCGTCTCCACTGGCTCTGCTTCCTTTTACCACCGGGCAGGTGCGGGCTCTGCTCCTTGACCCCCCGACCTGGGCTGACCGGGGGAGAGGCCCGGAGACAGCCCCAGAGCAGGGCACTCCGGGTGACTAGCCGCACGAGAATTCTCTTCAGGCAGTGACTCACCCTGGGCCTCCAGCGCGAGTCCCCAGTACTGACTAAAGGGTGGAGGAGTTGGGTGTGATCACGGTACATCCTTCTAGAAGGGCGGCAGGCACAGCACGAGGGGATGGGATGCTCTCGCGCTGCCTGGTTCAAACTCCGAGAAGCCTTGGGGAGACAGGCCCCCCACGCCTGTGCCTCCCCTGCAAGGCCCCTTGTACTGCGTCCCCGTGCAGACGTGGCCGGAACCTGCCCTCCATCCCCCTGACCCCCCATCTCTCCCGCGCAGTGAGCATGACCTGGGGGAAGACATCTACGACTGTGTCCCGTGCGAGCACGAGGGAGACGACATCTACGAGGACATCATCAAGGTGGAGGTGCAGCAGCCCATGGTGAGCCGTCCGTCGCGCGCAGCCCAGCCCAGCACCTTCTCTCAGAGCTCCGAGCCGCCGGGGCGGGGGGCACAGCAGGGCAGAGGGAGCCCCAGAGGCTGCACCCCAGTCCTTCCCGGCCCCCCTGGGTTCCTCCCCTTCCTTGGGCCCAGTCCTCCCTCCAGAACATTCTAAGAGACCAGGGTGTAACACCACTGCCACTGAGGACCCCGGACGTGCTGCCCCCCCAGGACTGAGCAGGAATCCAGGCGCTTTCTGCTGGCGAGTCTGGGTGTTCGGATGCGCCCGGCGCGCCTCGCTTTACTCCTTTGTGCGCAGAGCGAGGAGCCCAGTGGCTCAGTCAGCAGCTGTGCGCCTTCATGTGGCGGGAGGATGCGTGTTTCCCACGGGCGCTGGCTGACGCTGTCCAGGACACCAGTGTGCCGCAGGGCGGGTTCCTTGTGGGCAGCTGCTGTGCGGAGGGTGGGGGCCCTGCAGGCCTGGGATGGGGAGGGGGAGGGCCTGGAGGGGACGAGCGAAGCCCCCTGCGTCCCCGCGCTCCCCGGGGCTGGTTCAGATGCACTTGCCAACTGTGGAGGCTTTTTGATGCTTTTCGCTGAAGAAATGGGAATGTCTCAAAAGGCAAATCTCTGTTTTTCTCCCGTGTGGGAGTGGCCAGCTGGTGTGGGGGGACCTGGAGGGGGGGACACGGTGGGGTGACACGGAGGGGGCGACGCTGGGGGGACCTGCCCTCTCCCGGCGTCAGGCCAGGAGATGCAGAGAAATGTGACTGAGGCTGCTTTTCAGAAGGGCTTTCTCATTCTGCCCCTGAAGGCTCTGAAGGGCCCCCACGTTTTCCAGGGGTCTCTCTCTGTGACCCCAGGTCTGCCCAGGGCCAGTTCTGCCCCTCCCCCAGAGAGCCTGGCTGTGGGGCAGCTCTGCCCTGAACCTTCCCGGGAGGTCAGTTACGGGGCTGGAAGGGGCTGGAAGACCAGGCGGTTGCCCCGCCGACGGGCATCCTTGGCCTGGAGACCTGCCAGCATTCTGGGTCTGGGGCCAGCCCGCTCCCAAGCCCTTATGTCCTGTGGCCACACGGAGCACAACGAGCCGTCTGGGCCTTTGCCTGGAGGAGAGGCCCCGGAGGGGAGGGGGCAGCCCCCAGAGCCTGCTGCTGTCCCTGGTCCTGAAGTGCACAGGGGCAGGCCCCTGGCTGTTTGCAAGACCTGCCGGGGGCTGTGGGGAGACAGGCCCGCCTCCCACCTGCCCTGCTCTGCTCAGTGTCCCAACAGCACTCCGCACGGCTGCCCACGAGCCGTCCTGTCGCTCGGGCGGGGTGAGCCTCCGTTCTCCCGCCCATCCTCTGAGATAAAACAGCTGGTTGTATTTCCTCCCCGGTCACGTGTGGCGCTATCTGAACAGTCTAAGTGGGAGGTAGTGGAGAGCTTTCCCAAGGACGATAAAGGGAGGGGATGGCAGGTGTCGCTCTCAGAGCCCACACACAAGGGAGATGTGCTGTCCCCCACCACCCGGCCAGGCTGACACTTGGGCGGGCAGGCAGTTGTGATGTGTCCCTGGGGCCGTTGGGTCACCCCTGACCTCCCAAGCACGGCCCGGATAACGAGCTGACACTGCTAACTGGTTCTGTCTGTGGTTTGCTTCTCCATGCTTGCAGATCCGATACATGCAGGTAAGTGGCAGGTGGAGGGGCCTGGGGTAGGTTCTGCCAGCACCGCCTTTCTCCACCTTTCGGGGAGGCCTCAGACCTCTTGGGAGAAGCCTCCCTGTCCCCAGGGAGATGCTGTCAGGCGCTGCATTTTTATACCTGGTTTTAGGGGGATGGTGGGCCCCCAACATCCCCCTGAAGCTCCTAGAGTAGCAGTGTGGCACCCAGGCCAAGGGGGTCAGTGGGCTTGGGAAGGACCCCCTGGGGGATGCGCCCTGTCTGGATGAAGGATGATGGCGTAAGGGCAGACGGGAGTCCAAATGGCATGTCACATGGCCTGGTGCTGTTTCCCCAGAGCCTCACTTAGGGACAGATACGGTCTGCTCTGCCTAAAAGAATGTTGGGGAGGGGGGTCTGGAAACCCACGGTGCCTCCGGACAGCCCCCTCCCCCTGCCCGCGGCCTCTTCCCCCTGTGGCCACGAGGACTCCTGGTCAATCCCACCTCCAGCCACGTTCCCCCTGGAGCTGGGAAGCAGGCCCTGTCCCAAAGTGTGTCCCCAGTGACCCCTGCAATGAGCTGTTCCCCCAGGACCCTTCGTGGAGGCCAGGGGACACTGGGCAGACCCGGGCCTGCAGGGAGTTGGTGTCTTTGTCAGAGGCCCTCACGGGTCTGTGCTGGGCGGGATGCTCAGCTGTTGGGCACAGGTCCTCAGGGAGTTGGTCACAGCCTTTCCCTGTGCGCACAGTGGGTGCTTTAAGCCACGTCACACTGGCTGTGTTTGCTGGAGGGGCTGGAGTGGGCTTGGTCTGCTAGAACGCAGGAGAAGGCAGCAGGAGCCCACACCCCAGGAGCCCCCCCGGCCTTCCTCAAGCTGTTGCCAGTCCTCAGGCACGTGCCCGTCCCCTCCCTGTGCCTCAGTGTCCCCATCTGCAAACAGGAGGGGAAGGGCCCCCTTCTGTCCCCTGTCTGTCCGGCCCCTCCACTTCACACTGGGTGAGCCCGCGGCCAGGCCTGGCGGGAACCCGGCTCATGTCTCCTGTCCTTCCTTTAGAAGATGGGCATGTCTGAGGATGACAAGAGAAACTGCTGCCTGCTGGAGATCCAGGAGACCGAGGCCAAGTACTACCGGACGCTGGAGGACATTGAGAAGGTGGGCGTGGGGCGCGGCCCCGGGGCGGTGCTGTCGCCGGACTCCATGGCCCTCTGGGCTTTGGCGTCAGGCACCCCTTGCCCTCCGCTCCCCACACAGGCCAGCGTCCTGTCGGCCGTGACCCTTGTCCCTGGCTCCCTTCCCCCCTGGGTCCTGGACTGCCCCGAGCTGGTCTCCACTGCCCTTTCTCGCCTAAATGGGGCATCATCACGGCTTCTGTTCCGGATTGCCCTGGGCTGAGCTCCTTCTGTATACTCTCTCATGCAGGCTGGGTGCTAGGTTAAGTGCTTTCTGTATTCCTTCTCACCCAAGACATTCTCTGCCCTCAGCTTCCCACTCTGTGAGTCGGGGTCACAGCAGCGCCTCCCCATAGGTGGCTGTGCGTGTCCTCCCCTGGGGCGTGCTCAGGCCCACTGATGGGAGCCCCCATGGCACACCGTGCTCCCCTGAACGGCCGGTCAGTCCTCTCTGCCCCGCTGATCCTCCTGAGCTCCTAAGGGACCACAGATGGGCCTCCTGCCCCCACCCTGCTCTGGCCTCCCGTGCACACTGGCTCAGTGACATTTCCCTGTCCCTTGAGTGTCCTTGTTGCCAACTGCCGGTGCTTTCTGGGTGAAAACCTGACATGTGTTTAAGTGGATCCTCTGTGGCTCTTTGCTTGCAGTGCAGGGCAAGTGTGGCCACGACGGTGGGGCCTCCAGCCAGGGGTCCTGCGAGGCCCCTGGGCCCCAGTCCCCCGCCTCCCATCTCAGCCCCCCCGTGTGCCTGCCCTCCCTCCCACCCACTGGCCTTGCTGCAAGCACACCGACCTCATCTCTGCTGCACCATCTCCCCCCCCACCAGTCCCAGCTCCCAGGTCAGCTTCCTCCAGGGCCCGGCAGGCCTCCACCCTCCCTCTGCATAGGCCGAGTGCTAAGCCAGCAGTCGGTCTCTGCCCCGGGGCGGGGCCGACCTTCCAGGGCAGATGCTGCTGTCCTGGAAGTGATGCATGTAGCAGGTTAAGCAGGGAGTGTGCTTCACCAGGGCACGCAGTGTGCTGACACTATTGGGGACAGTTACGTTGGCGGCTCTGGCCTCAAAGGGGGCTGGCCCTCTCCAGGCGAGCTGACAGCAATGGGCTTCTCTGTTCCAGAACTACATGGCCCCGCTGAGGCCGGTGCTGAGCCCGGCGGACATGACGGCCATCTTCATCAACCTGGAGGTAAGGGTCCCGGCCTGCGGCTCACCGGCTGGGCTCTAACCTGCTCCGACGTCAGGCAGGCTCCAGCCCGTCTGTCCCCGCAGGTCCTGAGAGCTGCGTGGTTGGTCGGAACTATGGGTGTTTTTCCGACAGACGGATAGGAGGGGAGTAGCTGCCCTTCCCTTGGGTCTTAGGAGACCAGAGGACAGGGTTTCTGAGAGTTTTCCTTGTCCACTGTCTGTGCTGTGAGTGTAGCTCGCTCACACCGGCCCTAGAAGAGACGTGGGGGGTGTCAGCAGCCGGAGAGAACTGTGTCCCCTCCACCTCTTTGAGGAGAGCCCCTCAACTGCTCTGCACACTGAACGAGGACACAGGAAGGTGGTCCCCTGTAAGGAGGTTCACCTTGACATGGTCAGCAGCGTGGGGAGGGTTGGCGTGAGGATCCAGAAGCTACACGTGGGTGGGCTTCCTCCAGGGATGCCCGGCGGGCACAGCAGCTCCTGCCCGGCCCCCTCAGCCCGTCATCAGCTTGAGGGGTGGCTGCTGGTCTCCTGGTTGAGGCTAAGGCAGACTCCAGACTCAAACTCCATCCTGCCTCGGGTGGTGGCCAGCACAAATGGCCATGGGGAGAATGGGAGCCTGGACTAGGGACCATGGGGAGCCCTGGGGTGCTGGGAACCTGTATTAGGGGTCGTGGGGAGCCCTGGGGTGCCGGGAGCCTGGATTGGGGGTCATGGGGAGCCCCGGGGTGCCAGGAGCATGAATTGGGGGTCGTGGAGATCTCCAGGGTGCCGGGAGCCTAGATCGGGAGTTGTGGGGAGCCCTGGGGTGCCGGGAGCCTGGATTGGGGTCATGTGGAGCCCTGGGGTGCCGGGAGCCTAGATCGGGAGTTATGGGGAGCCCTGGGGTGCCGGGAGCCTGGATTGGGGGTCATGTGGAGCCCTGGGGTGCCGGGAGCCTAGATCGGGAGTTATGGGGAGCCCTGGGGTGCCGGGAGCCTGGATTGGGCCGTGGGGAGCCCCGGGGTGCTGCCTGCTGGTTGCCCAACTGCTCTGAAACGTGGAGGAACACTCCCCACAGAGGGACTCCCTCCTGCAGAACCTAAGAGCACGACAGAGAGCCCCTCTGTCTGCACACAGCAAGATGGTACAAGGATGCTGGGTGGGAACAGCCTCCTGGGGTCGTCACTGTCCCGCTCTGGTGCCAGGGCCAGCCCCGGCTGGGCCCCCCGTGTCTGAGCAGGCCAAGAGGTCCCTTCACATGCCCGGCCCTGCAGCACCTTCTAGTGTTTGCGTGGAGTGCATGCCCAGCGCCCGGGCCTCTCTGAGTCCAGTGCAGCAGAAGAGACTGGCCCGCCGTGCCCGTTCACATGCTCACTGCTTCCTCTTCCCAGGACCTAATTAAAGTGCATCACAGCTTCCTGCGGGCCATCGACGTGTCCATGATGGCCGGGGGCAGCACCCTGGCCAAAGTCTTCCTTGACTTCAAAGAGAGGTGAGTGGCAGGCCTGTCTTCAAGCCCCTCCCTGCCCTTGGGGCGTCCACGGGGCCTCACGACAGACCCTAACCTGCCCCTGCAGGCCTGGGGAAGGGGCTTCCGGGCTTAGGGTGCCCGGGGTTGAGGCCACTTCCCTGCTCCCTTGCCTGTGGTGTCGCAGGGCCGCAACTTCCTACTCTGTCTCTGAGGGACGCTGATGGTGTCTGAGCCACGTGGCGCCCTGAGGGTTAACCGAGGCCAGGCCTATATCGCAACGCGGCTTGTCTGTGTCTATCGAAGGGCTCTGGTGGCCGGGCAGGCGGAGAGGCCGGGCCCGGTGACAGGGTGGGTATGCAGCACAGCTGTGGGCACGGGCACCCGGCCATCCCGGCATAAGCCAGCTGCAGCCCCCAGCGCAGGGAAGCCGTGCTTCTGGCACCAACAAGCTCAGTCCTGGACCCTCTGATGGTGCGCCTGCAGCGTCAGGGCAAGGGCCCGCGCAGCGCCAGGGGGCGTAGGTGCTCCCGTCAGCCTCCAGGCCGCCTCTCCTCCCCTTGGCGCCGTGCGCGGTCAGGCTGAGTCTAGACGTGCAGATGGTGCCGGCTTCCCCCACGGCCAGAAACACGCCCCTGAACGTGGCTCCTCCAACCGTCTGGGCCCCTCGTCCGGATCCGGCATTGTTGGTGGAGGAGACTGGCAGCTCCCTTAGGAACCGGCGCAGGAAGCTCTCCAAAGAATTACATTGCCTTCGGGAGGCCTCCCTGAGTCTGTTTGTTAACCTCCTCTGTCTGTGACCCCGTGGATGGAGGAGTGCGGAGATACCTTCCGAGCCCCGGAATGTCCTGCTGGAGCCCGGCAGGGGAAGACTGGGATTCTGGAAGCTTCTATGGCTCTGCCATCTTGGTGAAGGTCTCCGACCCCGCCTTTCTTCACGGAGCGTGGGCAGCCACGTCTTTAAAGCCAGGCATGAAACGAGACGGCGCAAGGACCCGCCAGATGCCCGGTGCTGCGGGGGCCCCAGAGGACGCTGCTCCGGTCTCTGAGGTCCTGGAGGCCCCTTGGGAGACGGTGCCCTGGCTCCTGCCCCTCGGACTCTGAGAAGGTGCCTGTAGCTTCTGTGTTTGACGGCTCCTCTGCCTGCCTGTATCAGAGCCACCTGGGAGCTTAAGAATGCCAGTTCCGGAGTCCACTCTGCAGCGTCTGAGGGGGAAGCCCGTGGCGGCTGGTGGGCACCCTGGGTCCATCTCGTCCTCGTCTGCGAGGAAGCCCCCAGCAGCTCCCGCCAGGTGACCATCAGCTCAGCTCACGAAGCCTCCTGGCCAGGCGGCCCATCCCAGGGCTGGATTCCTGGGCCTTCACCTACGAGCCCCTGAAGCGGCTTTCCCGGCGTGCTCTGTGGCTCTAGCCAGGGCGCTCTGTCCCCTCCGTGTGGGCAGGTATCCCTGAGCTGATTTTCCTCTACGGGCCATGGGTTGGGTCCCGGGCAGGCACAAGGGAGCAGGCCGTGCCTGAGGACAGGTGGCCGATGTGGCCAGAGGGCAGATGCACTTTCTCCAGGCACGGGCAGACGTGGCATGCCAGCGGGCCCTGGGGTAGGGGACATGCTGGCTCCCTTACCCGCCGCCTGTCACCAGCAGAGCCTCCTCTCCCCTGGCTGCAAGCCCGTGTGCCAGGGGAGCCGACCCTCATCCTTGTGTGGGAGGGAGGCTGCGGATCAGGGTGGCTCTGGGGCACATTGAGCCACCCCCAGAGCAGGAAAGGCTGGCTGCGTGGCCGAGGGCCAAGGGGCCTGATTCTGAGGAGGAACTCTCTGGATCTTTCTACAAGTGCTTTTAGAAGGAGCGCCCATCAGAAGAAGATTGAAGGCATCTCCACCCGCCCGGGGACCCTGGACGTTTCCAGAGAAAGGGAGTGCCACAGGCGGGCAGTTAGCGCCCCATGGCTTCTGGCTGCTCCGGGCGGTGGGCCAGGCTGTGCTGCCCACTGGCTGTGATCCTGCCCGCAGGTCTGGTCTCAGAGGCTGGGTGGTCACGGCAGCGCTTGCAGGGGGAGAGCCCACCTGTGGGCGAGCTCCTCAAGCCCCCGCGGCAGCGCTGCCTGGGACCCCGGGACCTGGAGAGGCCTTAGGCCCCTCCCTTCCTTCTGAGCCTCCTTTCCCAGGTGGGGAAGTTGAGGTCAGGAGAGCAGTGGCCACCTGGCTGTGGTCCTGACTTGCTCCTGTGTCCTCAGCGTACAGCTGGGAGCGCCTCCCTCGTGTCCGGGACTTGCTCTGGCCTCGTCCCTGCGCCCTGCGGGAGTTTGGGGTTCTGTGATGAGGGCCAGAGCGATGCAGTCACTCAGGGGCCAGGTCAGGGTCCCCCTGAAAGATGCGTTTATTCCCCCAACAGCGGGGTCCGACGTGTGTGGTCAGGAAGTTACATGACGTAGCCCTCGAACAGACACGCACGGGCTACACACCCAGCTTGAGTCTAACATCTACCAATGGTGTGTGAGGCCGGCGCACAGGGTGCCGAGGTGCCGAGTCAGCGGGGAAGGAGGCAGACATGAGGCAGCACCGCCAGCCGCACACGGCTGGGGTGTCCTCTCCGACAGGGCAGAGAGCGTCTGCACCCCAGCAGTCTGCTGCCAGGTCCCCGACGCCGCCTGGCCCGATGGCCCAGGCCGCCTGCTGTTCCCAGGTGCCCCCGGAGCCCCTGAGCCGTGGATGAAGCCCTTGTGCGTGGGTCACATGACTTCCAAGCATTGGATAATTTTTCTCAACAGCACAAGATGCTCAAGGTTAAAATGAGGGCCTGTCGGCTTTCAGTTCCTTAAGTGACTTCCTTTGTTAGGCCGCTAAGGTCCGCGGCCCGCGGCGCCCGGCACGGGGCAGGGCAGGGCCAGAGGCCGGAGTGCGTGTGGGACGGAAATGTATTCTCTCGGTTTCGCGGGGCCCGGATCCAGGTGTGGGCAGGGCGGTGCTCCCGCGGGGGGCTCTGGGGAGGAGCTTACCCCCTTCCCGCTGCGGGTGGCCCTGGGTGTCCCTTGGCCAGTGGCCCGCCCTCCGGTCTCTGCTGTGTCCTCACGCGGCTCCTCTCCTATGTCCCTGTGTCCTTTTCTCTCTTACGAGGACACTCCCGGTGGATTTAGGGCCCACCCTCATCAGGCGTGGTCTCTTCTGTATCCTTGCTGTAACTGCCAAGACCCTGTTTCCAAACACACCTGCATCCTGAGGCTCCGTGCGCCTGCGTTTCGGGCTCACTCTTCAGTCCGACCTTTCCGCACTCCTTTCACCGGCTCGGCAGAGGTGAATGAGGGCTCAGACCTGCATGGCCTGGGTCCCAGGATGGGGGCCCAGAAGACTGGTCTGGGCGCCTCATGGATGCCCTTTGGGCTCTGGCTTGCTGCTCTTTGCTGGGCATCTTGAGAAGCTACATCGCCGCCCAGAGCCTCGGGCCGCTGTTCCGGGACAGGCTGAGCTCAGCTGTGAGCGCCTCCCAGGGCTCAGCCTCTTCAAGTGCTTAAAGCTTTGCTCTCTTACACAGAGTGGCTCCCCTGTCCCCCGGAATCGGCTGTGGCTGTGCTTCCTGGGTCCAGGCAGGCGGTGTAGGGTCAGCTCACTCGCAGCCAGGCCTCCGGGCTCAGTGCTGCAGCATGAGGACCCATGAGACCCGCCTCGAGCTCAGAGCCGGTGCAGAGGGTGGACTCTCACTCAGCTTCGGACAGGCCTCTCCCCAGAGACTCCCTGACTGTGTCGTTCTGTTCTGTCTCGCCTCCCTGAACCCGGGGATGGGGTTGGGAGGGGAAAGGTCACAGAGTTAGAAATAATGGGGCAGGGTTTTGAGGGATGCATAGAAGTTTGCCAGCCAGAAGAGGTTGCAGGAAGGCAGTGTGCGGTCTGGGGCTGGGGGTGGGGTGGGGTGCGCCATCAGGAAAGCAGGGTTGGGACCCGCTCTCCATACACCCTGTCCAAAACCTGGGGCCAAGAGGAGCCAGGGTAGTTCTGAAGTGAAGGAGGGGAGTCCCTCGGGCTGGCTTGGCCCACCCCGGAGCTGTGAGCGCCCCGTGCCTAGGAGAGGCACTCCCACTGCCCACACAGGCTTCCCTGCACCGGAGCGGCTGGGCCGTCGCCAGGGCTGCTCATTGGAAACAATTTGGCAGAAACCTTGGAGTCTCCAGCCCCAGATGGTTGCAGAGATGATGAGTTTTAATCAACTTTTATGCCAGAATTCTTGGCCTAATAACAGACTCGTTTAAGCAGAAACCGGGGCCCGGGTTCTCGTGCCAGGTGGCATCGGGTCCGCGCAGCGCAGGCACAGCCAGGCCGGGTGCCTGCAAGGCCGCGGACACGGTCCTGGCTGTGGCACGTTCTCCTTTACGGTGGCCGGAAGGTGAGCTCCATGCGAGGTCCGCGGCTGGATCCGTCCCTCGCGGGAGTCACGGGGTCTCTGCTCTCGAGGCCGGCCGCATCCCTGCAGGTGGGCACCGGCCACATACCTCAGGGGGGCTTGAGAAGGGGCAGCCGCTGGGCAGAGCGTGCGCCCCGCAGCCTCTGAGCGCACACGGGTGCGGACGCCAGTAGGAGCTGGGAGGAGCTGCCCGCCCTGGGGTCGCCCGTTCACGGGGTGGAAAATACGCTCCGGGCCTGCGGCTTTGTCCTCCCAGGGCTGCGAGCAATGTCTGTGTCGTCTGTTCCCAGGCCCCATCCCCCGACCAGGGTGCCCCTTCTCAGTACCAGCCTCCTCGGATGGGCGCCGGGCCAGCTGCCTGCCCTGAGCACCTCGCCAGGGCCCCGCCGGCGGCAGCGTGCACAGGGACAGGCAGGCGGCCTCCAGACGTTTGCTGTCACACAGCATCCAGTGGCATCCGACAGGGCGTCACTGGAGGGGCTGGGATGGGGCCCAGCCTCCTGATGAAGCTGCGTCGGTGGCCGGGCCATACCCGTTATTAGCTGGTGACTTTCAGCAAGTTCACGGCAGCCTCGGTTTCCCTGCCTGAAGAATGGGGCTCATCGCTCCTCCCTTTATAAGCGGGTGAAGGGGTCACGGTGTCGCACAGGTGGTACCAGGCAGGAGTGTCTGTCGTCACTTGTCACGACCGGCATCGTCACCTGTGTGGTGCTCCCGGGGCCGAGTCCGTGGTCGGGCAACACGGCTTTCAGAGACGAAGCTTCAGGCTAGTACGCAAGGCCCAGAGAGCGCTGGGCTCCTGGTGCCGGGGGCTCCGTGGGGGACTCGTGGTGTTAGAGGGTCTTGGGGGGAGGAGTGGTCCAAGGCTCCTCCCAGCGCCCTGAGCCCGGGTGGCCATGCCCGTTTTCTGGATGTGGAGCAGGGCGTTTGGGGCCGACGTCGCCCTGCCCTGAGAGAGGGGGTGCCTGGACCCCGGCAGAGAGCGTCGGTGTCCTGTGGAGGCGACAAGGGCTGACCCCAGTGGCCCCCACCCCGGGCAGGCGCAGAGGACGGGCCTCCGTGCTCAGTGGCTGCAGGCGGGAGCCTGAGCCTTCCTGGGCCCCCCAGCCCTGGGGGAGGGGCTGCTCTCCTCTCCGACTTTGGCTCTTCCGGGGACCGGATTGGGTGGCAGTGAGGCCCACAGAAGGGGGGCCTCCTTGGGTGTGGAGAGAGTGGGAAGCTCCCTGTCCCCAGCACCCTCACAGCCCCCCCTCCCTGGCCTGGCAGTATTTCGGGAGGGGGAGAAGGCAGCCACACGGAGAGAACGGAACCACGAAATAGGTTCCCCAGTGAGGAGCTGCCTCCGGGAGGGACCCGTCTGCCCAACACTTGCGGTGCCTCCCGGGGCCCTAGACCGAGGCCCCAGCCGCGGTGTGTCACCAAGCTGTGCGTGCACACGTGTGCTCTCCGTCCAGGCTCCTGATCTACGGGGAATACTGCAGCCACATGGAGCACGCCCAGAACACGCTGAACCAGCTCCTGGCCGGCCGGGAGGACTTCCGACAGAAGGTCGAGGTAATGGGGGCTCGCGGCCGTCCCCCTCACCCCCCCGTCCCTGTCTCCAAGGCTGCAGCTCACTGGTCCCTTGCTTGCCCATTTTGCGGGGAAGTGGACATGAAGGCACTAATGAATGGTTTTCGTAGATGTTTTTCTGGGTGATTTTTTTTCCTCGGCATTTTGCTGGTGCGGGGCGGGCAGGGGGAGGTCACCAACCCAGGCCTGAGTCCGCTGGGTGCAGCAGAGCAGACCCCTGGGGCCCGGTCCGGCTCAGCGAGGGGCTGTGACTGAGCCCTGACACTACCCCATGGGGACCCCAGGTGACAGACATTTGCTGGAAGCCAGGGAGACTCCCTCTCATCACCTGCCCTCCAGGCTCAGGGCAGTCTCTGGCACTTGTCCAATTTCCCACCTGAGCCCCTCTCCAGGCCCCCTCCCCACCCCCCTTGTTCGGGGGGACCTGAGCTGCTCCCCAAGGCCAGGGGCCCCCTGGTGTATTTGGCCAAATCCTTTCCAGAGTGAATCCTGGTGCAGGGTCCCTTTGCTCTGGCAATGCTGGGAAGGACGTCCCTTGGAGACGCATGATGCCCTGTGTGTCCAGGAAATCAGTGGGGGCCCCTGGTTCCTGAGGTGGCCCCGCCTTGGCGTGAGCTGGCCTCCCTGGGGTCTCAGGCAGAGCTGGTCAGCGCCAGGGCCGCTTAGAATCCCAGAGCNAGGGGCGGGCCCCGCCTGCCTGCTGGGAACCCCCCCCCGCCCCACATACACACCTGATTTGGGAAGGGGCTTTGGGAGACACCGCCGGATTGGAGACGCAGGCCAGGGAAGGGCCAGACACTCGGCCCCAGTTCAGGGCTCAGGTCCACCCCCCACTGCCGGCTGGGGGATGGGAGCGCTGGGATCCCGCGGTCCCGGCGAGGATGTCGGCATCCACTCCCTGCACCCTTGCTGCCCAGGAATGCACGCTGAAGGTCCAGGATGGGAAGTTCAAGCTTCAAGACCTGCTCGTGGTCCCCATGCAGAGGGTGCTCAAATACCACCTCCTCCTGAAGGTGAGCCAGCTCCACAGAGGGGGTGGGGGCCTGGCGGCCTCCAGGGGCTTGAATGGGCCCCAGGTGGGCCAGCGTGAGCTAGCAGCGAGCAGGCAAATCCGTGTGAACGACCTGTGCGGCTGTACTAGGAATGTTTATCGCGGTAACTGTGCGAAGGGAAATTGGGATTGAAATCAGTAAGAGATCCGGAAAACTGAGACAGAAGGATGTCCTCGGATCAGGAGTACGAGATGGCCTGGGCTTGATCGTGTGACCCAGACTCTGAGCTCCCTGGTAGCCGTGAGAGCAATGGAAATAGGAAGTCCTTTTGGACAGACCTGGCAGAGAGCCTGGTTTCTGCACGGTGTGAGGCTCTTCAGGGAACCAGCTAGTCTCCCTGCTGCCTCAAAGTCCCTCCTGTTCTGCACAAGGTGTGGGGACCCCTCACCTTGAAGGAGCGTGTCCCCGGGTGGGGCCTTGCAGTCGGTCTGCTGGGTTGGGCAGCAGCTGCACCAGAGCCTAGGGCCAGGGGGCAGGGACTCTGCTCTGTGCCCACACCCGGTGCCTGGCGGGAGGCCGGCGCCCCGAGCCGTGACCCGTGACCGCTCTCTCCCACGTCCAGGAACTTCTGAGCCATTCCACTGATCGGCCCGAGAGGCAGCAGCTCAAAGAAGCACTGGAAGCCATGCAGGTCGGTGGGCAAACTGAGGCAGGGGAGGGGCCCGTCCAACCTGGGGCTTCACATACCAAGTCTGTTCTTTGACTGGAGTTGGGCTCACTCACAAGCCTTGTTCTGTGACCAGAGATGGAGCTTTTCCTGGAAAGACAAGAGGCAGAGCAGGGGGAGGGCGGTGTGGGTGAGACCCCCCCATGGGCAGGGAGGGGGGTGGAGGGAGCTCCAGGCACTCGCCCCAAGGGTCCAGATCCCTCGCCTTGCCCGGCCCACGGTGCCTTCCCTGGGCCTCCCTTCCTCCTGCCTTCCCGACCGTCCATCAGGGCCGTTGCCAGTTCCCAGGCACGGACTCGGTCTGGGCCATCTGGGCTGCCCACTGCCCGCTCCTGTGGCCTTGGCTTCTGAAATGCCCTTTCCGCCCAGCCGCACCTCCTCCCCCTCCTGCTTGTCCATTGGAAGCCCACTGTGCAGTAAGTCCCCGGCAGGAGAGCTCAGCTCCTGCCATCCCCTTGCTCAAAACCCTTCTATGGCTCCCCACTGCCTGCTGAGTCAGGCTCCGGCTCCACGTCTGGGCGTGCCTGGCTTTGCAGCTGTATTTGCCACTGATGCCTGAAATTCCAGATGAGCTTGGCCACTCCCAGGCCAAAATGATGTTCCCCGTCGTCTTCTATCTCTGTTGGCTCAGGCTGGACCTCCTCCTTGTCCCCTGGCTATGGCCTCTACATCCTTAGTCTTGCAAGGTGACACTTCCCAGGAGGACTGCCACCCCCCACGGTTCTGACCCCGGGGATGGCTGTCCCCCCTTTTGTGCCCGTTGCTCCCAGTCATGCTCACCTGGGTCCCCAGGCCTAGCACAATGCCCAGCATGGGGTGGGTCCCCTCAGCACTGAGGCTGGGCAGGGGGAGGGCCGTGCCCCCAGTGCCTCCCAGGGCGCAAACCTGACATCTGTCTCCTCTGGGCTTTGGGCTTCCTTTCTCCTTCCTCAAGGACCCGCTTGGAAGAGCTCCTTCCAGAAGGCAGGGGTCCGTCCCCTGACCCTTGGGTGGTCTGTGCTGGGGGGGGGGTGTCACTCATGAGCCAGGCCTGTCCTGTAACCTTTCTGCCTTGAGGTCTCAGGTTCTGCCCCGCCTTGTAGGAACGGGCAGGGGTGCCGGAGGGGAGGCTGGAGCCGGCTCAGGGATTCCACCCGAGGCAGCCTGTCCTTGGGTCTCCGGCCCTGGCCAGTGCCGGCTGCCCGATTGCAGCAGACACTGCCCCCTGGCGGCCAGCGGGAGGGCAGCAGCACGTGGACGGCCAGAGCGGGAGCGGCTGTGCGGGAGCTGGGGCCTGCCGGGCGCCCACTTCCCCAGGGCCAAGGAGCAGGCCGGTCAAGTCTGGCTCGCTGACTGTTCCCAGTTAGTCTGAGCTAGAAGGGGGTCGAGTGACAGGGCAGAGAGACACTGTCCTAGGAGGCAGGGACTTGGGGTTCTCAGGCCAGGGACGTGGGCTGTTGGACATTGGTTTTACCTCCTTGCCTCAGTTTACTCCTGTGTCACCCCCATGGGGTCACGAAGGCCCGGCAGCTGTGGTGGTTGGTGGCAGGTGCTTTGGAAACGTGGACGAGGGGGCGGGGGGCGGCCCACCAACCCCTCCCCCGCCTCGTTGGTTTCAGGACTTGGCGATGTACATAAATGAAGTAAAGCGGGACAAGGAGACTCTGAAGAAAATCAGCGAATTTCAGAGTTGTATAGAAAACTTGGTAAGTGTGGCCGATTCTCCAAGACGTGGAGACTAATTATGACCATATAGATGCGTTTTAGGAATTGCTTGCACGATCTTGATATAAGGAAGCAGGTGGGTGAACACACTCTGTCCGTCTGTCCATACACCCTGCACACTTTGGTCACCCACACGCCCCGTGGGGCACAAAGGTGGCCCGCTTGCTGAGGGGCAGGGTCTGGGGGAGGAATGGTATTGACTTCCCCCTCCCTGGCCTGGACTCTCTCGGGTCCACGAGCCGGCTGTGGCTCCCGGAGGCCCGAGGCACCTTGTCCACCCTCAGCTCCGCTGTCCCCAGGAGGGGCACAATGTCTGGGAGCGGCCCTCGGCTTCTCCCCTCCCCCCACTTCGTTAGGCAGGGCTGACACCTCACAGGACCCTCTCTCCCGCCTGTTTCATCAGAGGCTCGGCCTTGGGGCGTCGGGGAGCCACTGTGTCCTGCTGGGAAGTGGAGATGGGCAGCCCGGGAGGCAGACGCTTTGCTTCCTGCCAGCCTGTAGCAGCTTCTCAGACATCTGCCGAATGTTTGTTTTTTTTTAAATGTTTATTTAATTTTGAGAGAGGCAGAGGACTAGCGGGGGAGGGGCAGAGAGAGAGGGAGACACAGACTGGGAAGCAGGCTCCAGGCTCCGAGCTGTCAGCACAGAGCCTCACGCGGGGCGTGAACCCATGAACCACAAGATCATGACCGGAGCCCAAGTCGGGCGCTTGCTTCACTGACTGAGCCCCCAGGCACTTCGAGATCTGCCGAATGTTAAATGACACTGTTGATGTTTGGAAACAGTCTTTGTTCTGGGGTCTGTTCCGTGCATTATAGGATTTCCAGCAGCCCCGCCTTGTCCAGGCGCCCTGGGTGCCAATAGCACCCCACCCTTGGGGGGGCCCAGACATGGCCGGATGTCCCCTGAGTACAGAGTTCCTCTGGCCGAGAAGCACTTTCACTGTCTTGTCCCTGAAGTAGGCAGAGTCCGGGCGAGTCTGCCGGGGCAAGTCAACACAGATTAGCCCCTAGATGCCTGTTTGCCCCTTCCTCACCCACCAGGCCACCTGACACACGAGTGGCGCGGGAGACGTTCGTGTACAGAGGTCGCTGATTAGCATTATGAAGCGACCCCATTTTTCTGCCTTTTCAGAAAGACAGGAAACTGCCCAAGGGCCGAGCAGGTGAAGGGTAGATGTGCCCCAGCCCGTTGGCAGTGGAGTTAGTACCCGGTGGGGCCCGAGGCTGTCGGGTCCTCCGCCCCTGTGATCACCAATGTTTTGGGATTTTTTTTTTTTAAAGTCTTTACATGTGAGTAGTTGTGTTCCTTAAATAACAAAAATGAAACAGCGGTGCTGAGCAGGTGTGGAGCGTCCCCGTGGGCCGGGTGCGTGTACCCAGCCCTGCGGTCCCCCAAGGCCCCGTCACCAGCAGGTGGGCGTGCTTCTTTGGCTTCGGCACATTAGAGGTGGGACGGGAGCAGGCAGCTGCGCGGGGTGCTCACCCCGCCCTGTGTGACCCCGGAGCTGGGCTCTCAGCCTTGGCCCGGCAGCTCCTGCAGAATTCAGGACACGCAGCGTGAGAACCGTCCGCCACGGCCCCGCCAGCGTGCGGCACACGTCGCCCCCTTCCCTCTCCGGTGTGGGTAGACCCTTCCTTTGTGAGCCACGCAGGGAACGTGTCAAGACGCGCCCGCCCCGAATCAAAGCAGAGCGGAGATACAAGCCAAGCGAACGTGAGATCTGAGATCTCGGCAGAGCAGAGAGGGCTTCAGCGGAAGCGGCGGGCCCCGTCTGATAGGCACTGTTTGTTCTCTTCGGCCCCGCTTCTCTGGCCCTTCCCTCCAGGGCCCCGCTGCGCGCCGCACACAACAGGGGCCTGTTCCTGCGGCCCGACCAGGCCGTCAATCGCTCCTTGTTCCCGCCGTGCTGCAGGGAGTGCTCCTCGGGGCTGGGGCAGGGCCCAGCCCTCCCCCTCCTGCGCGCCCGCTGGGAGGCACGGCCTCGCTTCCCTCCCTTCTGCCATCCGTGCCGGTGGGAAGCCGGCCCGCCTGGGCGCCGGGGCTCACAGCCTCGCCCTCTCTTTCCAGCAAGTGAAACTGGAGGAATATGGGAGGCCGAAGATTGACGGGGAGCTGAAGGTCCGGTCCATAGTCAACCACACCAAGCAGGACAGGTGAGCGGGCCGGCGGCCCCGGGCTGGATGGCAGCGCGTTGTGGGTGGGCACTGGCTCCCCACCGGCCCGGAAGCAGCTTTTCCCGTGGAAAGCTGGGTGCCCGCTCGGGCCTGTGTCCTTGGCCGGCACTGGGCTGGGCAAGGGGGCAGCCAGAGGCCCCGGCGCCCTGAGACAGGTGGTGCGGCCCCCTGAGCTCTGCTGCGGGACGGCAGGCAGCCTCCAGATGAGCTTAGCTCGGCCCCTGCTTGTTCAGAGCCCTGCACATACACCACCCCTGTGCGAGGCCTGGGGCTGGGGCTGCGGGCAGAGTAGATAGGGGTCCTGCCCCCACAAGGCTTCCAGTCTAGTGGAGGATGGGACGTGGGGGCATGAGGGGCCCATATGAGGCTTGGGCCATGGGGGTAGGTAGCCAAGGAGGGCTTCCTGGAGGAGTTTTATGGAGAAACTGAGACCTGCCGGTGGGGGGAGGCTGGGGGCCCTGTCAGAGTTGGCAGGTGAGCCAGGTGTAGGGGTGGGGCTCTGGCTCTGTGAGAGATCAGCCCTCCTTAAAAAAAAAATTATTTATTTATTTTTTATTTCTGAGAGAGAGTGTGAGCAGGGGAGGGTCAGAGAGAGAGGGAGTCACAGACTGAAACAGGCTCCAGGCTCTGAGCTGGCAGTCAGCACAGAGCCTGACGCGGGGCTCGAACCCACAAACTGTGAGATCATGACCTGAGCTGAAGTCGGACGCTTAACCGACTGAGCCACCGGGCGCCCCATGGGATCAGCCCTCCTGAGGCCCACCCTAGGCACGCGCCGGCCGTCCCAGGGCCTCAGAGCACAGGGCGCTGGCCGCGCTGACGGGCCCCCTGGCCGCACTGCTGGGCCAGGTACTTGTTCCTGTTTGACAAGGTGGTCATCGTGTGCAAGAGGAGGGGCTACAGCTATGAGCTGAAGGAGGTCATCGAGCTGCTGTTCCATAAGATGACCGACGACCCCATGAACAACAAGGATGTCAAGAAGGTGGGCCCTGGGCTGCCTGGTGGCGGTGGCCGGCACCTCCTGGGCTGAGGGAGGGGTCGTGGGGAGGCCTTGAGAACAGGCTGCTGACCCGGACTGGGTGGCCCTACAGTGTGGACGTGGGCTTCCCTTCTGACACCCTCTTGACACTCTGACTTGTGTTGACAGCATGCTCACTCTGTGCCTAGCCCCGCACTTCCCTGGCCTGCGTCTGACTTTTCTCTGGGGGTAGACACCCCTGGGGTCATGGTTCCCAGGTGAGGGGAATGCGGAGGGGCTCTGGAGAGAGCCAAGCTTTAGACCATGGCCGTCTGACTCCAGCCCACCTTCCCGCCTGCAGTAAGCAGGCCTTCCCTTTGGAGGAGGGCCCTGGGTGGGCCTCGCTGTGGGTCCTTAGACCCCAAGGACCGACCAACTGGGGGGTTGTGACAGCTAGGGGTGGGGCCGCTAGGGGCAGGGGCATGACTGCTGGAGGATGGGACCCTGACTGCCCAGGGTCAGGCATAGCTGCTGGGGGCTGGGCTTTG
>NW_027531908.1:372719-377128 GCF_008692635.1 Crocuta crocuta | reverse complement strand
CTTCTGGGGGAGGGGCCGTGGCTGCTGGGGACGGGGCTGCCACGCCCTCTGGTTCAGTCTGGTTCAGAGGCTGCTGCATTCAGTGTTTGAGCACCTGCCCTGTGCATCCCTGGCTAGATCTGCGGGCCAAGAGCCAATGTGCTAAAAATCCCAGACTCTGGACTTCAGGGCTTGCACTACAGAATGCAGCTAACCATCTGGAGGGGCTATCCGGGCTAACCCACTCAACCCCACCCAATGTCTGAAACAGTTCCCAGACTCCGGGCTGAAATCACAGTCCCGGGGTCCCAGCCCCTGGCACCCCTCCTCTGGGAGGCAGGCCGTTGCCCTTGGTGGTGGCAGGGCAGCCCAGGGCCAGTCTGTGTCTCTTAATCACCTGTCTCCCCTTTTCCTCCCCTCTCCTCATGCTTCCTAGTCTCACGGGAAAATGGTAAGCACCTGGACCCTCCTTCTTTGCCAGCCAGCCCCTCCTCTCTGAGCCTGAGCAGGGGTAGTGCCCCACGAGGGACCGAGTAGGGCCAGGCTCCCGGCTTCCTTCCTCCATCCTGCCCCCGTCCTGCCCTCGGTGGTGTCTTCGTCAGGAAGGTGGTGTGCCTTCACGGTAAAGAATGCCATCACAGAGGGTGGGCAGGAAGGGCCCCTGCCTGCCCCAGCCCCGCCCACTCCCGGTCCCTCCAGGTGAAGGACCCCAGGCGGGTCTCAGTGGGCGGGGCATTTGTGTGTCCTCACTGTGCCATCCTCCATCTGCCCTATTTTCTTCCCTCCTCCTCCTCCCTTCCTCCTCTGCTTCCTTCCCTTCCCACCCCACTCCCCCCTTCCTTCTCTGTCTCCTCCTTCCCTGTCTCCTCCCTCCCTCATTTCTCTCTCCCTTCATCTTTTCTAACATAAACGGGCTCAGACTTTCCACACTCTTTCTGGGCCTCTGAGGGAGCCCCCAGAGATGGCCAGGCCTGGTGGGTGGTCAGGGCAGCTGTGGGCTGGCTCTGCTGTCAGGGCCTCCCAGCCGCAGCCTTCTCCAGCCTTTTGTTTTGTTTGGTTTCTGTTTTACTTCAGAGCAGCGAGTTTTTGAGCATCACATTTAGGAATTGAAAGTGGGTGGGCCAGTTCTGAGCACAGGCTCCCTGGGGACCCGGCTCCAGCATTAGAGGCGGCTCTGGCTGAACCCGCAGAGAGTTCAGTTGAGGGCACACCTCGGAGGGGGTAGGAGAGGGGTCCCGGGACATCCTGTTGGAGGCGTGCGCACGTGCCCGCACATACATGCACATGCGTGTGCCCGTGCGGACACAGGCATGAGTGTGCCATGCACACACACGCGTGCGTGTGTCCTTGTGCCCAAGCCCATGCCCATTGTGAGCGTGTCCCTGTCCCCTCCCACAGTGGTCCTACGGCTTCTATTTAATCCACCTCCAAGGAAAGCAGGGCTTCCAGTTTTTCTGCAAGACGGAAGACATGAAACGGAAGTGGATGGAGCAGTTTGAGATGGCCATGTGAGTTCAAGGGCAGCCACAGCGAGTGGGGCGTGGGAGCCCCAGGTGGACTTTATCCAGGACCCCCTCAGACAGGGGGTATTTCAAACGCCCGGGGACTGGGACAGGCTCTGTCACCCCAAGACCCCAGGCGCACCTCGGTAGCACCCCAGCTGTGTTATACTCTGCCTGAGGCCCCTGAGGCTGAGGCTGAGCCTGGCACGCATGCCCAGAGAGCAGTGGGCGGCTTCAGTGCCAGTTGGACCCCTGGTAATCCCTGTCCTCAGGGCCTTACAGGCTAGTAGGTGGTTGCTTTTTTGTGAAAGCACAGGGCTCCTTTTCCATGAAATCGAGAAGGAGCCTCAATACATCCAGCAGAGAATGGTGACCAGTAGGGTCCCCAGACCCACGAGGCCTTGAGGCCAGAGTGGCAGGGTCCTTCTGACTTGGGTCCTGCAGTGGGGCAGGCTGGGGCCCCGGGCAGGTGCCCCCCCCCCCCATCCCCGCCCCGGTAGGTAGCTTCCGGTTCGTCTCTGCCTCTGGCCTTCCTAGCCGTGCCACATCCCGTCGTCCGTCTGCACTTGGGTCAGTCTGCCGTTTAGGTTTTCCACTTGAGGTTTGTGTGCAGCAAGGCCCCTAAGCGTTCGTTGGCTGAGTTGTTTCAGATCCCGCACCTGCCTGCAGACCCTCAGACACGGCCCCTTACCTTCTCCCAGAGGCCCTCCGGCCAGCGCGGCACCACTTAAAGCCCCCGCCCAGATCCTCGTTCTGCACGGGGTGTCGGGGCCGATCCTGGCTGTGAGTCTTG
The DNA here is from genome assembly GCF_008692635.1 of Crocuta crocuta. Taxonomy (NCBI): domain Eukaryota; kingdom Metazoa; phylum Chordata; class Mammalia; order Carnivora; family Hyaenidae; genus Crocuta; species Crocuta crocuta. The sequence goes on along the minus strand of NW_027531908.1, from coordinate 374,854 downwards.
GCCCCCGCTCCTGACCTGGCCAGTCCCCACGTACACACTGCCTCCGGGGAGCTCAGGGAGCCCCACCCTCGTTCCCCCGACAGGTCAAACATCAGGCCGGACAAAGCCAACGCCAACCACCACAGCTTCCAGATGTACACTTTTGACAAGACCACCAACTGCAAAGCCTGCAGGATGTTCCTCAGGTGAGGCCCCGGCCCCAGCCCCTACCCAGCCCCTACCTGCCCCCCCACCCCCAGCCCACTTTCAGGGGAGTGTCTGTCCTATGTCCCATCACCCTGACCACCTGCCCCTCACCAGGACAGAGCTGTGCTGGGCCCAGAGGGGCCGGGGAGTGTCCCTTCAGTGTCATGAGATTCGTCCATCAGGTGTTTGGATGTAGCCGGAGGGGACGTGACTGTCCCTGTGGGTGCCTGGGGCCTGCTACACAATGTGGCAGAGCAAGACCAGAGGCTGCCTGGGCGGGGAGCCAGCACCAGGCTGCATCTTCGGGCGGGGGTCTTGGAGGCCTGGGGTGTTGAGGGACGATGGGGGATCCAAGGAGCGGACGGCAAGGCAGGCCTGGTGGTCTTTGGGCCTTGCCCTTGGCACCGTGTCTGACTCCCATCCCACCCTCCCCCGGGCAGGGGTACCTTCTACCAGGGCTACCTGTGCACCAAGTGTGGCGTCGGGGCGCACAAGGAGTGTCTGGAAGTGACGCCTCCCTGCAGGATCANNNGCCCCCCCCCCCCCCGCCCTCCCGCCTGCTCCCAGCTAAGGGTCTCATGGCCAACGGCTGCCCTGGCTCCTCCCTCCTGGCCCCGGCCGTCTTCACATATTCTCCTTTACTACCACGGGGACCCCGTGGGCCCGGGACCGGATGAGAAAACCAAGGCTCAGAGAGGACAGGACACCTGCCCCAGGTCACGCCGTATCAAGAGGCACAGCGGGTGGGGCGTCCCCTTCCAGAACCTTCTCTCCTGGGGTACTCCGGCATTTCTCTCTGCCTCTTTACATGCCCTGCCCCACTCGCTTAAAACTTGGAGACTCTCTACCCCAAAACGGGCACAGAACATTCTTGGCAGGTGCGTGGAGGTTTTCGATCACAGAGGAACGTGGTCGTGATTGTCCCTTACGCCTGGTTCTCCTGTACGCGGAGAGGACTGGCACTCTGCAGCCACAGCTGCAGACCGTCGGCAGGTGGTTTACACGCACGCGTGTGCATACACACGCACAGCACCTACGGCACTCTCGTTCTCTGCCGGCCCGTTGGTCAGCAGGGAGCCTGAGGCTCAGGGAGGGGAAGGGACCTGGGCCTGCCGGGCTCCTGTGGGCGGCGGATTTCAGGGAATTCCGAGCCTGCGGCAGCTGAAGGCTTCAGAGCCGCCCCAGGCAGGGCTGGCCGAGCACCAAATTGAGTGGGAAACAGGCATCGAGCCTTCATCCTGCAGCACCAGCCTGGGGGAGCTCTGCTCCCGGAACTTCACATGGGCACCCCAGATCCTCCCACACCCCCCTGAGCCGGTCTGTCTCACCGCGTCCACACTCGGGCAAGCTGTGCTCAGAGTTGGGATTAACTCACTCCAGGGAGATGGAAAAATTACCAGGGCTGCTTGTCATTGACACACCACCGCCCAGAGTGGAAGATTTGGTCCATTTTTCATTTACTGGGACAGCTGGCCTGGCACCCTGACCCGGGAGGAGGGCCAGACAGGTCAGGCAGACTTGTCACATGGCCAGTCTGCCCCGCGAGCCTCTGGGCCGGACGCTGTGGCCACAGCCCACAGTCACCACTGCTTTTCAGCTTTGCCTCTGCATACTGCCCTCTGGTGGCAGCCTGTCCCTCACATTAGGCGACGGGACAGTTCTTGTGTTCTGGCTTTTTTTTTTCCCTGAGCCTACAAGTAATATACTCACTTACCAAAGATTTGGGGGGAGACGGGGGAGGGAGAGAAAAAATGCAATAAAAAGAAAATAAATATCACCCTTGAACTTATCAAGAAATAACCAAAGGTGATATTTTAATATACTATTTCCTTCTAAGGTTTCTGATTTAAAATGAAACTTTCTGGGTTTTTAGTCCCCTGGTTTCCCATAGAAAACGTGGGAAAAGTAGTGAAGGGTAAAGCAGAAGACAGACCACTCACGACCCCGCC
>NW_027531908.1:329548-372659 GCF_008692635.1 Crocuta crocuta | reverse complement strand
TACGTCTGGGTGTTTTCGTTATGCCTGTAGTTGGTGTGTCACCAGACGGGCAGTTTCCTATCTTTTCAAGTCCAAGTTCTCATGAGCGCCCCCCACACGTCATTAAAAGCCTGCGGTGGACACCTGGTTTTATTCCGGAGAGTTCTGAGCTGGGCCAGCACTCAGGCCTTTCGTACTGGGCGCGGGCTCTGGACAGGACCCCTTGGACTTCACCGGCTCTAGCTCCAGGCTGTGCCTGTGACCCGAGGAAAGGCAGATTAAGTCTTGGTTGCCCCCTGGGCCAGGATGACAGAACGGTGCTGGCCGTCCGCAGAAAGCCTCTCCTGTGGGAAGCTGGCATCTTCCGTGTGGGTGCCAGCTACGTCACCCACTCCTCCCCGTCCGACGCCCGCTGGGCCTGCTCTGCTGGGGCCGTTGGAGACTGTCCAGAGCAGTCTGCCCCTGTGCGTGTCGGATGGTGTTGAGGTCACATTAGCCACGCACGTTAGGTGTCGTGGTCTTGCTTTGTCCGGTGGTGCACTGGCGGCCCAGCTAGCCAGATGGCTGGGGCCCAGCCTGGCACTGCCTCCTCCCCTCGGGCCACCCCGGGGCAGGCGGAAAGGGCCCTGGGAATATCTGCCTTCCATCTGACAGGCCTGGGAGTGAGCGTGCCGGCCGCTAGGGACGCGCGTACTGACACCTCTCGTCCCTCGCCATGGCGGCCATCACTGATCGGTTGTGGGAACTTTGCCTCCGAGCCCAGGTGTGCCCCAGGGGCTCAGGCAGCTGCGGCCGTTGGAGCAGACCTGGCCCGTGCAGGAAATCCATCTGCCAGGCCGGGGTCCCCCCGGGGCCCCTAAAGCCAGAGCTCAGAATTCACCAGCAGAAGCAATTGAGAGACATGTGTAGTCACCAGCTGTGCATGTCCGTGACCCACGTCTGCAATGAATGGCCTTGACCTTTGCCTCGCTTACCCGCTTAGGCACCCCCGGAAGCTCCTGCCATGCGGGCGGGAGCCCCCCGGTCCTCGGTGCTGGTGGCTGGTCTGCTAACGCCTCCCCTGCTTCCTTTTCAGGTTCTCCTGCAGACCTGGTGAGTGCTCCCGACGCTCCTCTTCCCGCTGCTCCGCACCCCACACGGCCCGTGTGCCCGAGCCCAGAACTCCCTGCCCTTCCTGATCTCACCCCTCCTGGGGCCACACCGGCTAGCACACAGGCCACTGTCAGTCACCGGGGGCCTTTGATTTCCTCCGTGGGTCCCCGGGCAGAGCCAGCTGGAGGCCCCTACAGCCATCGCCCTGCCTGGGCTGCCCCCCGGCTCTGCCAGCCCGGTGGCTTGTGGGAGCCCAGCTCCGTGACATGCGTCCACCCACCTGCCCCCCATCCTGCTGCGGCTCAGAGCCCTCTGTCCAGTTGACTCAGGGATGACGTCCCTGAATTCACTTATGGAGTGTAGACATCACATCTTGCCCCCCTTACGGAATCTGGTCAAATGAACTAGCACTTGGGCGGTGCTTCCTAGGCCTTGTGGGAGGTACAAAAATGCCCTCATGGAGGAGGAAAGACTTAGCATTTAGTCGCACGCAGCGGGACATGTCCCAGAGAGAGATGACAAGCTCCAGGCTCAGAGCAGGGAGGCCCTGGCGTGCTCAGGGCAGGCTTCCTGGAGGAGGCGGGAATTAATGCCCAGGGATGGGAGAGGAAGGGATGGATGTCCCAGGGCCGTGGAAGGGCACAGCGGTGGAAGGTGTAGGCGAGAACGGGTGGGGGGTGTTGTCACATAGTGAAGCAGTGTCACAAGCACCTGTGGGAGTCTGCGATGTGTCCCTCTCCCCACCCCCCCCACCCCCGCTTCCTGCCTCGACCCTTCCCCCTGGGAGTGTGGGGGGCAGGGGGTGGCGCTGCTCTGCCGCCCTCTCTGATCACTGTGGTTTGCCCTTGCCTTCACAGGACGCCTCAGGAGCAGGACCGGGTGAGTCCGTGGGGCCCGGGCCCTGTCAGCCACCGTCCGTGCCAGCCGTCACTCTGGGAGCCACGCCGCGGTGGCCTCCCAGCCTCACCCAGCCTGGCCCGGCCTCCCGGGCTCCGGGCTCCCTCTCCGCGCGTAACTGTATCCCGCTGATCGTTTCTGACAAGCCGCAGGCTGCAGGCAGGGCCCAGCGCGCACAGGGGGGTCAGGGCCCGGTTGGAGGGTTGGGCTGCAGCCAGAGACCCCGCCCGTGCACGGTGGGCGTCACAGCACCTCGGCTGTCACTTGGCCTGGTCCCCACGTCCTCATTCCCCCTGCTTGCGCTGCGTGGTAGGATTGTGGCTTCTAACCGTCGAGGGTGGAAGCCGTGAGGGGCAGGCTGCTGGCCAGGACCAAGTTGCTGAGCGGGGGACCCCTCCTGCCCTGTACCCGCAGGTCCCAAGATGGTGGCCGTGCAGAATTACCATGGCAACCCTGCTCCCCCCGGGAAGCCAGTGCTGACCTTCCAGACGGGCGATGTGATCGAGCTGCTGAGGGGCGACCCCGAGTCTCAGTGGTGGGAGGTGGGTGCTGGGGGCCGGGAGGGGGGTCGGAGCCCCCTGGGGCAGGCGTACAGAGTCCCGTCCCCGCGCAGGGGCAGGTGTGGGGGTGAGGGACCGTCCCGGGGGGAGGGAAGCGGGCTGTCAGCCGGCCCTCTGTGCCCTTCAGGGCAGGAGCTCTGGGGGTCTCCCCAGCCCTGTTTGCTCTCACAGGAAGGGGGTGCCGTGTCCCCTCCCACGTGCCCCTGCCGGGGTGTGTCCCGCACACCCTCCCGCCCCAGCTCGGCCCAGCACTGTTATTATGGGGACAGCCTGGTACCCGTCGAGCTCAGCCCTGGGGGGGACACCATGACTGAGACGCTCCTGCCACCTTCCCCCCAGAAGTGCCATCTGGTGGAGCAGAGACAGACACGGACACGGTGTCCCCCAACGCTTCACAGCTCTGAGCCACAAAACTGACAGTTCTGGTTAAAAGGTCCTCAAAGGTGGAGCCTTTCTGTGCCCACCCGCCCCAGGGCCCAGGGGAGCCCGAGACCCACAGAGGTCGGCATGGTGCCACAGGAGCTCGGGGGACTCAGCCCCACCCGGGCCACCAGGGGTGACCGAGCCCTGCTTAGAGCAAATGTTTGTTAATGTCCCCATTACTCTCATTGCTGTCTGTGTTTTGTGATGGTCCGTGTCACTACACACGTACTTATGAATTTATTGTACTAGACCGTGCCTTCACAGAAATGCAGGTTGAAAGGTGCAGAAGGGTGTCTGCGGTATAAAGTCTCTGCCACACTCTGACCCCAGCTGCCCAGTTCTCGGGCCCATGTGTCACCAGAGCCATCCGTTCTGGGTGGCCTTGCAGGGGGCTCTGCTCCCCCGTGTGACAGGGGAGGCAAGGCAGAGCTGCCTGAGGACTTTGGGAATCTGTTCCAGGCAAACGGGAGAGCAAAACCCGGCCCTCGGCCCCTGCAGACTCCTGGGCAGTGTCTGCCTTCTACCAGATGCACCAGGGGGTGGGGCTCTAGCCCTCAATTTTGGGCCTCAGCGTTCCCATCTGGGAAGTGGGGTGTCACGCTCTTTCCTGCCCAGCGGTCGTGAGGTCGGCTGAGGCTACAGCATGGAGTAGTGCCAACACACACTCTTCTTAGGAACTGCCCTCACCGCGTCCTTAGGATGAGCCGCCCACCCTCACTCCCTCTGGCCAGGCCCAGCCCCCATCACCTGTCTCCTTCCAGGGTCGGCTGGTGCAGACCAGGAAGTCAGGCTACTTTCCTAGCTCGTCCGTGAAGCCCTGCCCTGTGGATGGAAGGGTGAGCACTTGCGCAGAAGCCTCTAGAACTCTGTGGCTAAGAGCCTGGGGGCTCTGTGGGCTCTCTCCTCCCTTGGGGTGTCCGGGCTCATTCAGGACACCCTTGCTAAGTGGCCATTGTGAGCTGGCCCCAGAGCTGGGGGGCTGTGCCCAGAGAGCAGATGGGGTGGGGCCAGGGTGCTGCATTTCTCGTGGTTTTAGAAACACAAAAACAGGCATTTCTGCAGCAGTCGTGATGCACAAAAGACCAAAAAGGTTGCCTTTCTCCAAATTTGGGGGCTCTGTAAGTCTTCCGGGGACTGTTGTACGGCCCCCAGGGAGGAGACTCCCCAGACGACAGAGTTCAGAGCCGGACTCTGTGATGATTTGGGAAAGGGTAGTGTGGCCTTTCCTTTGGCCAAGTGATGTCAAGCAAGTCTTTCTCCTTTCTCTGCCACAAAAGGCATCACGCAATCAGCCTTCAATAATTCAATTATCTCCACCCCCCAAAAAAAGGCATTTTATTCATTTATGTATTCATTCATTCAGGTATGTATGTATTTATTCATTTTTAGAGAAAAAGAGCAAGCAGGGGAGGGGGCAGAGAGAGACAGAGCATCTCAGGCAGGTTCCACACTCAGCGTGGAGCTAGACACAGGGCTTGATCCCACAGTCCGAGGATCATGACCTGAGCTGAAATCAAGAGTCGGACACTCAACTGACTGAGCCCCCCAGACGCGCCCCCCCCCCAAGAAAAAGGCATTTAAAAGGTGCAAGAGGGAAGTTTCTCCAGAGGGAGCAGGAGGCAGGTCCAGACAGCACAGGAGCCCTGCTATGGCCTTCAGGCCCCGCATTGGGCCTCAGTTTCCCCATCTGCATGGTGAAGGGCCTTGCCCACCCTGTGGCAAAGTGAGGGGGGCCCAGTCAGGGGTCTTGGGCTGCCCGGCCTGTGTGTGGCCTGCCACCTGGACACCTACCCTTGGGGCTGTGAGCCCCTGTGTGACAGAGAACTCTCACTCTGGGGTGTGCCCCGGTCACTGCCCTGGTCTCTCGTCACCCTCTTCCTGGGGGATAAGTGCCCTGTCGGGTTGGTTGCTGTTCATTCAGTCGATCATACATTCATTCAGTCATTCAAAACCCCTGAGCATCTACTCAGGGACAGCGAGTCCCGGCCGCTGCCCTTAGGGACGTCCCCGTCCAGTGGCTCTGGGGCTGAGTCCTCAGACTCCCTGGTAGCCAGTGTCGGGTCCCTGATGACAAGCCCCCTCGGGCCCCACTCAGGGAGCCCCCGGGGACACATTAATGTGTATGTTCTCTCCCACCAGCCACCCGTCAGCCGGCCGCCCTCGCGGGAGATTGACTATGCGGAATACCCCTGGTGAGTGGGTCAGCCGCGGTGGCCCCCAGCCCTGCCCACGAGGGGCCCCCAGGGTGGCTGAGGCCTCGCTGGCCGTGTCTGGGAGCCTGGGGGTATTTTCCAGACCCCAAGACTGGGGTTTCCTCACAGCCAAAACAGGTCATCACATTCAATTCACTTGGGAGAACGAAGCTCTTTTTTTTGTTTACGTGAGTTTAATGGTGCTTCCTCATGGAAAATATATAAAAGCGGTACATTTAAGGCCAGATTTATAATTGCACATTAATTCATGTTGTTGCTCCGTGAGATCACAGGGCTGTTCGCACTGACGAAAGCATGAAGGTGGGTTTTCTAGGAACGGGTCACAGACCCCAGTCGGCCTTGGGGTCCAGCCTGCTGGGCCCCCCGGGCTCAGCCTCAGTGGTAGTGGGTCCCTGTGCGCTGAGCCCTGAGGTGGCCCCAGAGCAGTGGGCAAACCTCTACCCCGGGAACGTCTGGCTTCGGGGCTTGCGTTTGGGGCTCACCCCGCGTGCCCAGCGGCGTGACGCGTGCAAGCTCGGTGTCCCAGCCTCCTCTGCACGCGGTGTGGCCTCTTCCTCTGCATCTGAGATGCTGCGGTCCACCCCACACGCGAGCTTTTATTTACTACCGCGCTTTCAACGACGAAAACCCAGAGATGTGCGCTAATGTGCGTTGAGCGCCTCTTGCGGGCCGGGTTCTGCGGGAACCCCTTGGGGCCGGGCTGGGGTCTGGGGGCCGGATCCCTCCCCACCCCGGTCCCCCCGCCCCCCACGCGAGCCCCTCCCGCAGGACGGGCTCCTGACGCAGGTCAGCGCCGCCGCAGAGGCCAGGGTGTCCTGGACTGTCGCCGTGTTCACCGCCCACTTCGTCCCGCCCGCTAGGTTCGCGGGCAACATGGAGAGACAGCAGACGGACAACCTGCTGAAATCGCACGCCAGCGGGACCTACCTGATCAGGGAGCGGCCGGCCGAGGCGGAGCGCTTCGCCATAAGCATCAAGTACGTGGTGGCCCCGGGACGTGTGTGACGACGTCCGGCCCGAAGCCGCCCCGTGGGCTCCGTCCCCTGTTCAGAATGCAGGGACCACACAAGCTCAGGTGTCAGAGCTGGGCAGGGACGCCATACGAGGTCGGGGTCTTCCCGGCACCAGGGGCTTCGGGGAGAATGGGAAGGTCACACCGCTGTGGCCTTGTGGCCTCAGCCTTTGTCCCGGGGTCCTCCTGCCCAGCAGCTGCCCCCGCCCCTTCAGGAGATGGAGCCGGACTGCTGGGTGGTCCCATCGGCTGAGGACCCCCGACCGCCCGCAGGCCAGCAAATAGAGGGGTCTGCCGTGGTGACCCTCAAGGTCCTGCCTGCTTCATCTGCTGCCCCACAGGGTGGCCCGTGTCCAGGGGCAGGCCCCTCCCAGCCTCACCCCGCAGCGTTGGCTCGCCCCTTCCTCTGTGTCACCGCTTTCCTGCACCCGGTGGGGACCGAGAGCCCGGGCGCCTGAGGTGCCGGCCCTCACGTGCAGTCGACAGGCACGCCTGTGTGTGCGCACGTGTGTGAGAATGCCCCTCCCCCCCGTTCTAAGTCCAAGAGAGATGGTGTGTGGGTACCCCCGCTCATCCAGGGCCGGAGTCCCCAGGTACAGATGGGGGCTGAAGACCCCCAGAGGTGGGAGTGCTGGAGGCGCAGCCTTTCCAGGGCGCCCACAACTGCTTGGAGCCCGAAACCAGCCTGCTGGCTCTTGAGAACAAAGACCAGCATTAGGAGGGACAGATGTCCAGTGAAACGGGCAGACACGGCCCAGGTCACCCACTAGGCAGAGCCTGCTCCCCAGCTGAGGTTGCCACATACCTGCAGGGGCCGAGGGGAGCCTCGTGAGGTGTGACAGTGCGGTGGGGTGGTAATGGGCTCATGAGGGCCCAGGGAGGCAGTGGGGGGGCAGGTCTGCAGTGGAGGTGACAGACACGTCACTCGCCAGGTAGGAGTCCACCTAGCACCTCGTGTGCCCGGCTCACAGGGCTCCCCCGTGGGGCTGACAGCGGCCCAGGGAGCTGGGGTGGGCTGAGCACGTGTGGGCAACTTTAAATCCTTGAGGAACGGCGGGCGGTGTGCAAAGGCCCCGCGGGAGGGGACGCTGGCCAGCCGGCACCTGGTTATTTGCCAATTGTTCATTTGCTTACCTGGTTTCCAGTTGTTCAACCAGCCTGACATTCTCGGAATGTCCCATCTGGCTGTGGCTTGTGAGGTTTTAAATATTCAGTTTATGTAGACGTATGCGTGGGGAGTCTTGCTGAGGGCTTTTGCTCTGTAGCGATGTTGGTGTGTTTCCTCGTGATGTCGTCTGGAGGGGGGGGACGCTCCAGCAGAGTCACACTGGAACTGAGACCTGAGGACGCGGGCTCAGGGGGTGAGGATGGCGGGAGGGTGAGCCTTCCCGGCAGAGGGGCAGCTCCGTCTGGGGAGCCCGTCGGCTGGAGTGCAGGGTGCGGAGGAGAATGTTCAGTGGCATCAGGGCTGGGCGGGGTTGCTCCCCTGGGGCCTCCGGGGCCATGGGCAATGGGGAAATGGGGAGAAGGACCATGTCCCCCGTGCAGAGAGGAGAATGAGCAGAACCCCAGGACAGGAGGCCACCGTGGGCTGACAGAGCATGGGCTTTGGGGCCTGAGACCCTGCAGGCTGACCCTGGAGAGGCCCGGGGGAGGGGGGCAGGAGGGCCGAGGGCAGGGGTCTTTGCTCCAGCAGACTGGACCCCCGGCTGGGGGCCACGTGGCCCGAGTGGTGACCTCCAGGCCCTGCGCTTTGCCCAGGTTCAATGACGAGGTGAAGCACATCAAGGTGGTGGAGAAGGACAGCTGGGTCCACATCACGGAAGCGAAGAAATTCGAAAGCCTCTTGGTAGGTGATCCCGTGGCTCCCTCGGCCTCGCTGCAGGGCTCATGGGAAGGCCCAGGGGCCCCACCGCTGCCGTGGCCTCCTGCACCCCGCCCCCTGTAGGCTGTGCTTTCCTGCCAGCAGGGAAGGTCCGGGAAGTGGGTTTGGAGAGCACCTTGGACAGTTAGGTCACAGCCCCTGCGTTGAGGCTCCTGCCCCCAAAGGGCCAGGTGGGCTCCGTGCACAGTGAGGGGAGGGCCCGGCCTGCCTTGCGCATCCATCACTGCAGACAGAAAGCCTAGGGCCCAGCCCTGCACCTGGGCTCCCAGCCGCCCCCCCCAGTGCCTACCCCGCACCCGGGCTCCCNGGTGCGGAAAAAGAGGATTTGAAACGGGCTCTGCACCAACAGTGCAGAGCCCAATGTGGAGCTCGAACCCACGAACCGCGAGATCATGACCTGAGCCGAGGTCGGACGCTTAACCGACTGCGCCCCCCAGGTGTCCCAAGGCACAGTTCTTAACATGATTTTTAATTAAACCTATTGTGTCTTTCCTAAATTACGTGAGCTCTTAGACAAGGCTGCCGAGGCTGCAGAAAAGCACCAAGCAGAAAGGTGTCCCCAGTTCAGGCTCAGGGGAGGCCCCTCGACTCGAACAATAGCTGGGGTGTGGTTTCTGTTTACGGACTCTTCCACGCGGTCAGCTTCGCCGCTGGCACCGCCCGCTTCTCTCCACACCGGTAATCACAGGGCATTTGGTCACTGGCACGTGCTGTTCTTTCTGGAAGCCCTTCCCTGCTGTCGGAGACGTGGGGGGGTTAGGCTCTCTCCATCAGAAAGAGAGCGAGGGGATCCCAGCGTCATCCTCAGCGTCGGCCCCTGATTTTCATTCAGCAGCAGCTGGAGGGAAGCTGCTGGCTCAGAGCCTTTGAGATTCTGACCACTCACCCTGCGCAGGGCGCTGGGCCGAGAGCAGGAGTGGGGAGCTCGCAGGGGTCAAGAAGACAAGTCCCCCAAGTGAAACTGAGGTGGGAGAGGGAGGCCAGGGTGCCAGGGAGGACTGCCTGGAGGCGGTGAGCAGCGGTGAGCACGCGTGTTCTGCAGGAGCTGGTGGAATACTATCAGTGCCACTCCCTCAAGGAGAGCTTCAAGCAGCTGGACACCACGCTCAAGTACCCCTACAAGTCACGGGAGCGCGCGGCCACCAGGGCCTCCAGCCGGTCCCCAGGTAACGCCCGCCCCCGCCCGGCACACCGGCGCTCGCCCAGAGGCGTCTGCTCTGCCCGCTTCCCACGGCCCCAGCTCTCATTGCCCACGTGCCCTCGAGGAAGGCTTTCCTGTGGGACCCAAGCCAGGGGCGGTGCGCCTCCCCTGTCACAAGTGCAGCCCCTGAGCCAGGGTGTCCTGTGGCCCCTGTGATGGGCGGGGAGTGCCAGCTCTGGCCCGCGGCTCCCTGCCTGGACGCCCTTGCCCGGGGGTCAGCATGGGGTGAGAACAGGGCAGGTCCCATCTGCGCTTAGCTCCCTCCCCGGCCCCAGCGCCCCCCCCCCCAGGTCCTTGCTGGGAGGGAGCGGATCTGGCACCTGTGTCTGCGGCCAGGCAGCGGGGACAGGGGAGCGTCTTGCTCGAGGCCACCTGGCGTTAGAGGCAGGGTGGGCCCGGCGTGCGGGTCCCCACGGGTCCGGAGAGGAGCACCTAGTGCGGGCCGGACAAGTGGCTCCAGAAACCCTGGAGCCCACCCGCTGGGAGGAGTTCCTATGGGGTCCAGGAAAGGGGCACAGAGAGGTGGTGGGAGGGGCAGCCCCGCCCGGCAGGCCTGGCCCCGCACCCCCGCACCCCTGCGCTCTGCCTGCGCTCCCCTTTCACGTTCTCTCTCGCCTCTTTGCAGCTTCCTGCGCCTCCTACAACTTTTCTTTTCTCAGTCCTCAGGGCCTCAGCTTTGCCTCTCAGGGCTCCTCCACTCCCTNGGCCTGCCGCCCGCTGGCCCCCTGCCCCCGCTGGAAGGCTCCCGCAGCGGCCCCTGGCCCGGCACAGGGCGGGGCCGAGGGGAGGGGACAGGCACAGGGAAGGGATCGCCTGGCCGGCGGGGGTGGGGCAGAGGGCACGGTCAGGCCCGGCGCCACCCTCCTCACTGCTGTCACCTCTGCCCGCTCACCCCATGGCCGCTCCCCAGCTTGTCAGCACTGTCCCTCCTCGCTCGCTGAGAGCTTTGCCTCTGGGAGCGTCGGTGGCCACCCCCGGGGTGATGGCGGGAGCACACCGGGCGGCCCCACTGGGTGGGCCTGGAGGTAGGGGACCGGGGCTCAGTCGGGCACGACTGCTTGGCCCTCCGCTGCCAGAGTCCTCTCTGTGTGTCCTGTCCACCACGGTCACTGTCCCCAGCTGGGCGGGTGCAGCCCGGTGTCCAGGCCCCGGCACCCTGGGGTCTGGCCCCGGGCACTCCGTCGGCGTGCAGGCCGGGCCAGCTGAGTGGCCACAGGCCAGCCAGGTGGCCCTCGCGCACCGGGCAGGCAGGGCTGGGGCCCGAGGAGGTTGTGGTGATCAGCGCCCCAGCCTGTGCTCTGAGCCCACGCTCACACCTGCTGCTTGTGAGCCAGCGCGGGTGGCGGCCACTCTGCAGTGCCTTCGCGGGGGGGCCGTGGGGGCCGCCGCCTGTAGGTCTGGTGGACCTGGAGCACAGTCTGTGCCTTCAGAGCCCTTCTGCCGGCCAGCCCTCCGCTCTGGGCACAGGGCCAGGCCCCAGGGGGACCCAGCTTGCCCCCCCGCCCCCGCCGGCACTGTGACCCTGCCCGTCTCCCCCCACAGTGTTCACACCACGTGTCATCGGCACAGCCGTGGCCAGGTACAACTTTGCAGCCCGGGACATGCGTGAGCTCTCGCTGCGGGAAGGCGACCTGGTGAAGATCTACAGCCGCATTGGCGGGGACCAGGGCTGGTGGAAGGGCGAGGCCAACGGACGGGTGAGCCGCCCATTCCGGGCCGGGTGCGGGCAGGCCGGCACCTCAGCTCAGCCGGCCCCGGCGCCCTGCCGAGCCCTGCTGAGCCACGGCCCCGAGCTGCCCCGCTGGGGCTGGAGCCGGGCCTGCGTGACCCCGTATCCGCCCTCGGTCCCACTCTGCGGCCCTTTGTGGTCGTGCAGGGGGATGTGTTTTGCACCCACGCTCTGCGTCACCTGCACGTGCCCGAGCCTCCTTTGCAGGCTGAGCGGCTGCAGTTCGACAGCAGGGCCCAGGTGTCCTCACTGGCCTGTCTCCCACCCTGGGCAGATGGGAAGAGGCACACCGGCTTCCCACCCACCCTGCCTGCCCCTTCGTGCTCTTCCTGAGGACTCTCTTCCCTGTCCACCCGTGACCTTGCAACACTCCGTGGCCCCTTATCCCTGTAGCCCATCTGGATCCCCTGGCTTTGACTGGGTTTGTCAGCACTCACCCAGGCAGACACACTGGGCTGTGCAGCGTCTCCTGCCTTGGCTCCCATTGCTCACCGTTCCGTTGCCGGGTGGCGGGAGCTGGTCAGCCTCCACCTAGCGTGTTGTCTGCCTCTGAGGCCTCGGGTCAGATCCGTTTTCAACCTGACAGCCCCTCAGAAGTGTGAGGCCACCGAGTCCTCGGTGCTGACCTGGAGGGCTGTACCACTAGTTTTCAAGTTTTCTCCCTCTGCGGCTGTTTTCACACAGGTGTCAGGTCTTTTCATCGTGGTCCAGATGTTATTTACCTGGTTTCATGAGTTTTCCACCCATTTGCTTATTTCCCATCCAGCTACTTTCCATCGGCCCATCTTCCAGTTCACCAGGGCTCTCCTCCGCTCTGTCTCATCTGCTGCTGAATCCTAGTCGATTCTTAATTTCAGTCGTATTTCCCAGTTCTTTGATTTCTATTTGATTTCTGACTTCAGTTCACGGGTAAAGTTTTATGCTCTATCAGCTGTTTTCTCGAACATGTTACGTCAGAGTCACTTACATCTCCAGACTGATGACCCTCGTATGTGGATGACCTGTAGATTGGTTTCCATTACCTGCATTTCCTCTTGGTGTCTGTGACCCGGTCCCAATCGAATAATGAGCCTGTGTATAGAATGCTACCGAGGCTTGGCTTCATGTTATTTTCTCCAGGGAGGATGTAATTGTTTTCTGGCCGCCAGTAAGTCATCATGAACTGCTGGGGGGCTGATGGATTAGGGATACCCTGGGCCGCAGCTCCACCAGGCTCTTTGTCTTTGCCAGGGCCCCCGCCTTGGGGCAAGCCTGGCTTCGAACTCCGAACTCCAGTCTTTTGAAGGATCCCCCATTCCCACGAGCCTCTGCCGTCCCTCACCCTGACATGTGCGCATACATGTGCAGACCGTGCGTGCGCGCGCTCACGTGAGCCTGCCATCTTTTTCAGATCGGCTGGTTTCCGTCGACGTACGTAGAGGAGGAAGGCATCCAGTGACCACAGCCACGTGGACAGGACTCGTGGGTTTTCTCGGAAGAGTCCAGCTCTGAAGTCTGTCTCTAGTTCTGTGACTCAGAGGGGACATGCCCGCCAACCTTCCAGTCTTCAGCAGCCCATGGGGATGGGAGAGAATCCCACGTGCGAACCGGCCCCCCGTCAGTCTGCCCTCGGTGGCCTGTCCTGGGTACACTGCTTGTACATAGAGGGCTGGGCCGGCCCTGTCGTGACAGCCACCACCGGAGCGCCGAGGGGAGGGAGCGCCCCGGGCGTCCTGAGCCAGGTTCTGGGCGACAGCTGAGACCAGAGCTCACCTGGCCCCTGTCCTGTTGAAACGGCATTGAGGAGCCCAGGTCTGAACGGTGGGTGCTCGCCCAGGGAGGACGGGGACTACAGAGGGGACCTTCCCCCCAGCCCCGTCTGCTCAGCCCGGAACACTCAGCCTGCCTGCTTCCTGCTGCTCCCAGGGGGGCAGCCTCGGGCCTAGGGGGTCAGAAGGGACCAGAGCTGGGCCGTTTGCCGCAGCCCCTGCTCAGCCCCGGCTGTGCTCAGGTGTAGCAGGAGGGAGCACTGCGAAGGCGTCCGCGCAGGCCCCCTTGACCTCCTCGCGACCCTCCCACTAGGGGTGTGCAGGCACTGCCCGGGGGCGGGGGGGAGTCCCTCTCAGGAAGGAGCCCAAGCGAAGGACGAAGGGGCGGAGCCTCCTCCCCAGTCAACGGTACTGCCCCCCGCCCCGAGTCCCAGGAGTGTGTCTGTCCTGTCCTGCTGTCAGGCGGATACACCTTTCGTAAACCCCGACGTGGGCCCGGCCCCTGCTACTCGCACTCCTCTCCGGAAGGAGGTCCCCCGGGCCCACCAGCAGGTGGCCGCCCCCGGGTCTCCTGTGTCGTGCGCGTAGCTCCTGCGGGGGCCCCCAGCCTTCGCACAGGTGCCGGTGCCTCTGCCCCCGCAAGTCTTCCTCCTGCAGCCCGTAAACTTGGCCGTGGCCAGCTCCAAATAAGTGCTCTTGGGGGTGGCCCTACCCCCTGAACTCCCCTTCCGGACTCCTGGCCTTTGGCCTCTGGCTGTCTCGCCCACACCCTTTTCTCTGCCTGGATGTTGCATGAGACCTAGGGGCGCCGTCACCCCTCGAGCTCTGTGCCGCAGCTGCTGGTGAGACCCGGGCTGTGCTGTGTGTGTCCCCTGCCCCTTGATCAGCTGCCCTGCCTGCTGCAGGGGGCGGGGACCAGGCAAGCCCCGGCATGGGGAAGCCTAGCTCCTGCTGCACCCTGGGCTCCCTCTGAGGTCAGCCACGTGGCCTCCAGGCTCGACTCCCGCACACAGTGTCTGGCCCGGGGAGGAGGCAGGGAGGGGTTGGGGGCGGTTAGCCGCCAGGGGAAGAGCGAAGGTGGTCTGCAGAGGCTTGAGATGCGAGCATGAACAGGATCGTGTTTGGGGGCAGAGGGCTGAGAGGAGGGAAGCGGAGAGTTGGCCTCGGGGAGAGCAGCCCCGCGTCCCCACCATCAGGGCGCACCTGGCACTTTGCACGCAGCCCGCGGCTCCCACGGCCACGAGCCTAGGGTTGGGGGCGGGGGGGGTGGGGGGAGAAACCAGCCAGCCCCTTTCGTGTTTACTGTTGTCAGAAAGGTTCTGTTTTTGTTGTTTTGATCGTTTTGTTTTCGGTTTGGCTTGTTTTTTAAGGGAAAAAACAGTTTGTAATTATTTCACCCAGAGTTCCCATTATGTATCTGTGAATAATAAGGAAGATATTTGATGAGAGCAGGAAAGTGATGTATATTTGAGACCCTCATGGAACAAGGCGTCACGGCAACGAAGGATGCTGAGAAAACAATTGAGAACCTGGTTTCTGTGAATGTTTTGTTTTGTTTTTCGTTTGTTTTGAACCGTGTTTGGTTTGGGTGTGCACTGCATGACCCCAGAGGGGACGCGGGCCGGGGCAGGCTGGGAGGCAGGGGTGGGGGGTTCATAGGACGCCCTCCGGAGGGACTTTGGACCTGGGGCCTGACATTAGCTGTGAACACTTAGGAGCCTGGTGCATGCGGGTCAGGGGTCTGGGGGTCCCGGCGCTGGTGCCGACCCCCAGAAGGACACAAACTGTACATTTGCCAATAGGTTTTTTCCGACCACGGTTTTTACTGCAAATAAACCTAGGTTCTTTTCTGCAGGAGTGGCTGGCCTTTCCTGCCAGGGAGGAGGGAGTGGCTGGATTCCTCTGTCTGTGTTCGGCGGAGGCTGCTTCACCCAGACCCTGTCGGCCTGGGATGCTGTGGCCTGGGCCAGATAGAGGCCTTGGGGAGGCAGAGGCCGTGGGTCTGGAAGAGAGCATGATGCCAGGGCCACGGCCCGGGCGCCTCCTCCCGGCTGGCCCCGTGCCACGGACTTCCCGCGCCGGGGCCATCAGAGACACAGTCTTCCGGTTTGGGTGGGATCCAACCCCAGCCCTGCCGCTTCTTGGGCACGTCCTTCAGATCTTGAGCCAGTTTCTTTATATGTATATGTTGTAGATAAAAAAATAATATTCTCTCCAGAGAGTGGGTCTGTGGCCTGTGGTAGAGAAAATTAGAATAGTAAAAGAGAGGCTTATTTCTCTTTCACGGGGAAGGAGTCCAGACGAGGTAGTCCCGGGATGGTTTGGTGCCCCATCCCCCAACCCAGGCTCCTCCCCCCTCCCCCCCCAGCATGTGCTTCCATCCTCACCGTGGTCTCATGGACCAAAGAGGCTGCTAGAGCTCCTGCCATCGAGGCCATGGGCAGAGGCAGAGGCAGATGTGGGTACAGTGCTTCCCCTCCCCCTCCTTACCCAGAGCTGAGGCACATGGCCACTCCTGGCTGCGGTGGAGGCTGGAGACTGACCGCGGGACTTGAGCGGGACATATGGCCCCCCTGGAGAGTGTTGGGGTCCTGCCACTGAGGAGACAGGGGCATAGCTGACGGGGCGGGTGACCAGCCCAGGGACTCGCCTCCAGGTTGGGAGGCTCAGATGAGACTTGGAGCCTGGTACACAGCAGGTGCTCAGATCTTGTTGCGAACCAGGAGGCGAGTGCAGACGCTTGAGGTGACACAGAGTGTTGGAGCTCACCCAGCCCTGGTCTCCAGGACCCAGAGCCCCAGAGTCTGGCTCACTGATGCCCCTGAGAACCAAATGGGAGGCCCGCCTTTTCTGGAGCCGCCCCCTCTGGACAGTGTCTCAGGCCCAAGGCCCAGCGAGGCCTGTTTGTCCCAACCCCATCTCCCGCGAGAGCCAGCTGCATGTCTGGGTTCTCACGCCCACGTGGGGGATGGACAGACACGGACGCTCCCTCAGCAGCCCTCGGGTCTGCTCCCGAGCAGGGCCAGGCAAGCTGGAGAGAGCCCCAGGCCAGGAAGCAGGGAGCCACAGCAGCGTGAGGGGAAGTGCAGGGGGACTTGGGGATGCCAGGGGCCAGGAATCCCCGAGGGAGGGCCTCAAAGCACCTGCTGTGGAGTCCCGACCCAGGAGGAGTGGGAAGCCCCAGACCTGTTCAAGGCCTGCATGTGGACTGGGCTGGAGGCCGGGAGGGAGGAGGAGCCCGTATGCCTGAGGTCACCCCGGGGTGTGGGAAAGCAGATGGGAGCCGCCCACTCCTGGTCAGAGGGCTTGCTGCCCACAGGGCTCTAGGGGTACCTGGGCACCATGTCCCTTCATTCTGACAGTGTGGACTCTCCTGGGTGGGGCCGCCGCAGAGGCTGCCACACGGAGCTCTAGGAAAGCTCCCTGGACCAGAGGTGGGAACCACCCACTTTCTGAGTGAGGAGGACACATCTCCTGCACCACAAACATAGGAACACCATACAAAACACAAGAGAATGCAGGACTGAGCTGGGAACACGGTGGCCTGTCCCAGAAAGGAGAGCCACAAAACCAGAGCATTTACTGGGAGCCAACGCCAAGGCAGGCTCTTGGACCTCAAGCCCTCTGTGGTTGAGACCAGGAATTCCAACACTCAGTCCGCTGGCCCCAGGACCTTGGAGGCCAGGAGCGGGAACTGGCCTCCTGCATAAAGCCGGGCATCTCCAGGAGCACCCACATCGTGATAAGGAAATTAACACGTGGCTAAAACCAAAATCACCAAACAGGACAATGGCTTCAATCAGTTTGTTAACTTTCCAGAAATAAAAGAATGGAAAGGCATTGGTTTGCCCCAGGACGAATTAACACAAAGTAGTTAACCCTAGACTTCAATAAAAATAGATGAAAATAGGAATTCACAGTATAGTCAAGTTAAAAGTTAATGTCATACCAAATAGATTTTAAAGCAAACCAAGCAGGCAAACAAAGAAAGACATCACCAGAGTTTAAAAGGCTTAGTACATAATGATAAAATTCTCATTTATTAGAAAAACATGACAGCTTTAAACTAGTATGCTCCTTATAATATAACTGGGAAATTCATAAAGCAAAATTGACAGAAGAATAGAAAGAATGAGATAAACCCATCATCATAGATGGGAGGCTTTAACACAACTTTCTTTCTCTGTAACTTAAAAGTGAAGCTGATTTTGAAACAAACAAAAAAAAAGGTAAGGGTAGAGAGTAAAATAACAATTAGCTATTGCATATGCAGAACGTTGTAGCCTCTTGAGTACACATCATCTCCATGAAGATTTACCTCATACTGGCCCACAAAGCAGATTTCATAGAATTTCAAATCATAGACTAGTTTATCTCACCATGATGAGTGAGATTAGAAATCAGTAATAAAAAAAAATACACAAGAAACCTCCATATGTTTGCAGACTAAGAAACATACTTCTAAATAATTAAGAAGCAAATTATAAAATATTTCAAATTCTTAAATTTTAAAGGATAAAAATATTTGATAGCGCAGCTTGTAGTGTACTACTGAAACTGAACTTGAATGCAAATTGGTGACCTTGACAGCTGGTATTACGAAAGCCAAGGACTGGAGGTAGGCCTTCTTTCGGGCTGAAACAAAACTTGGCTTCTCTGAACAAAAGTTTTATGTCTCCGTTAAGCATGTTCAAATTATCTATTTAAAATGTAATTTTTCCAAGTAGAAAATTACAAATGTATTAAATGTGCACAAATTATAGGGCTTTACAATTGCAGCTCTCATCTGGATGGCTCTGACTGTGGCTTGTCCCCACTGCTGGAGGAGAGAGTAGCAGGTGGGGGAGGTCCCATGATAAGATTTTACGTTTGTGAGTCAAACTCAGACTCCTGTTCTTTAGTCGTGGTTGCTGTATTTCTATTCCTTAACGATTTAGTTTTGGTCCTTTACTTCCCTAGAAAAAGGAAGCCTGCGCATGCACAGAGGATCTGTATGGGAGTTTTGTTCCCCTGGATTCTCTCTGGACAGTCATTCCACATCTTAACACCTGCGTGCCCTTGGGGCTGTAACGAGATCCGTACCCGCCGTTCTCTGCAGCTCTAACCCCAGTGCCAGCCTTGGGCTGTTAGGGTTACAATCTGGCCACGAATGATGGGCAACCTATGACAAGAGATGGCTATTTCTTGCTCACCTAACAGTCTGGCCAGCGACCCTGGCTCACAGTATCAGGGACCTGGGTCTTTCTGGGTTTTCCCTTTGGTCTCTGGGGTGTGGCCTCCCTCACATGCTCCCAGATGGGACTTAAGCTCCAGCCTTGGAATCCGCATTCCGGCCAATAAGAAGGAGAAGGAGCAGGGAAGGGGCATGACCATCTTTTTTTAAGGACACCTTCTGGAAGGTTCACTCACCAACTCCCACCGGCCATGACTTGGTCATCTGGTCACACCTGGCTGCCACGGGGGCTGGGAAACGTAGTCTTTATTCTGGGTCTGCTTTCCAGAGAAAGATAAGAGCGTGGGGTGAGAACGGGAGGTGAGAGCAGCCTCTGCCAACAGAGACCGACGGCCACGAGGGGGCTGCGGTGCAAAGACAGGCGGTCAGGTCAAGCGTGTCTTGGTGATGGATCAGCTTGATTCCTGGGGAAAGTGCACGAGACGCTGAGCTTTCTCAGACTCGCCACAGTCCAATCCCACTTCGAATCTGAACAACATCTTGAATAATCCTCAATTTCGCTCACACAAGTGAGCTATGCCTGCGTCCTCTACGGTGTAGGGAATAAACCACACACACTTGGGAGAGAACAAAAGTTTCTGTTTCGACTGTCCCAGGATTTTTTTGGTCTGATACATTTTTTTTTTCTAGGAGAGAGAGAGAGAGAGACAGCGTGAGCAGGGGAGGGTCAGAGGGAGAGGGAGTCACAGACTGAAACAGGCTCCAGGCTCTGAGCTGGCAGTCAGCACAGAGCCCGACACGGGGCCCGAACCCACGAACCGTGAGATCACGACCTAAGCGAAAGTCGGACGCTTAACTGACTAAGCCACCCAGGCGCCCCATGGTCTGATATATTTTTTAAAAAAATTTTTTTAGTGTTTATTTTTGAAGGAGAGAGAGGGAATGGGGGAGAGGGAGACACAGAACCCGAAGCAGGCTCCAGGCTCTGAGCTGTCAGCACAGAGCCCCACACGGGGCTTAAACTCGCCCATCACGAGATCATGACCTGAGTCGATGTTGGACACTTAACCGACTGAGCCCCCCAGGTGCCCCTGGTCCGACACATTTTCTTAGGAGGAGAAATGTCTTCTGACACCACCTCTAACCCTCAGAGCCAGGGGTGCCTGGGTGGCTCAGTCGGTTAAAGCGTCCGACTTCTGCTCAGGTCATGATCTCACGATTCGTGGGTTTGAGCCCCGCGTCGGGCTCTGTGCTGACAGCTCAGAGCCTGGAGCCTGCTTCTGATTCTGTGTCTCCCTCTCTCTCTGACCCTCCCCTGCTCATGCTGTCTCTCTCTCTCTCTCTCTCAGAAAGAAAACATTAAAAAAAAATTAAACCCCAGACCCTAACCAACGTGTCAAGTGTGTGCATCTATCCACCCCACCCCTGGTTAAGGAGCTCAGCAAGTTCAGCAGAAAAGAGGCAAATCGTGTTCCCAGGGTGGAGACAGGCAGCGTGGCCAGGAGAGAGCTCTTTTTTGGCCCCACATTCTGCTCTGCCGGCTCCCGGGAGAAGCTGTTGTCCCCAGTGGTGGGAGGTCACAGCTTTTTTGTGTCACCCTCCAAAGTAGGAATGTGCCGGACACCACTGAGACGTGTCACAGGAATAGTGAAAGCAGAGCGATGGGAAAAGACGCACCAGGCAGGTGTCAAAGAAAGTGGATAGAACAATATTGGTATGAGGGGCGCCTGGGGGGCTCAGGTGGTTATGCGTCCAACTTCGGCTCAGGTCATGATCTCACCATTCCTGAATTCAATGGGCTCTGTGCGTCGGGCTCTGTGCTGACAGCCTGGAGCCTGCTTCGGATTCTGTGTCTCCCTCTCTCTTTCTCTCTGCCCCTCCCCTGCTCACACTTTGTCTCTCTCTGTCTCAAAAATGAATAAACATTTGAAAAACACCCAATACTGATATCAGACCAATATTTGCTTTGGGGCACAAAGCATCTTTAACGTGTAAAAACAGTGGGCGTCACAAGTGGCCCGTCCCGTGTGCCTCATTCCAACTCTGGGTTCAGCGGCTCCCCACTGGCAGCTTGAACTTGGCGCTGGAGGGAGTGTTCACACCAAAGAAGTCTGCCACACCCGCACCCCGAGAGCCAAATGTTAAATAGCAGCATCTCACGGGATAAAGAGGCTCATTATTTCATGATAAATGATAAGTCAGAACAACCCTGAAGCTTAATACACTTCACAACATAGCCTGAAAATATAAAAGCTGTCAGGACTATGGAGAGAAATGGGCGCATCCCACTAGGAGAGGGCGCGTCTCAAGCTATTCTTGGAACCGGAGACAAAGCTCGTGGCAATCAGGAAGGAAGCTCCCTGCCAGGGGCGTGTTCCGTGAGGACAGCGTGAGAGCCCGAAGGAGCCCAGGCTGCCGGTCCCGGGGCAGGGGTGCTGGGGGGGGGGGTCTTCCCCTTCCAGTCTGCTTGCCGGTCCCCTATTGGGGCAATAGTGCCCATCCTGGGGCTGAGTCCCTGTCTCCGGGTCCAGCTCTCCCAGGGTGTCATGCTCACATATGACCACCAGGGGGCGATGTTTCTGCCTCCTGGGGCGGGGGCGGTGACCCAGCTCCCCATCCCCCGCGAGCTGCTGCCCTACGGAGGGCGGTCAGATCCTGGGGCCAAAGACAGCACTGCACAGCCCCCTCCCCCTCTGCTCACTGCAAGCCTCCCCCCCTTCCCTGTTTGGGTTCCTGTTGGTGCTCGGGCCCCTGAGCGGGAGACAGACAGGAAGTGTCTTTACCTCGGGCAATGCCCGGTTCCCGGTCAGGGGTGGAAAAGCAAAGCTCCCAGAGCCCAGCAGGAAATGTGAAGGGGCAAACTGGCCGCGTGGGGACAGTGGCCAACTGGACAGAACGGGCCCATCTAAGTGCGTCTGGCTGGGGCGGGGGGAGCGGCGTGTGCCCCCCCCTCAGGTTTTCAAAAGGAGCTTGGAAATCTGCATTTTTGTAGGAAATCTCCAGGGTGACACACACAAAGACGTTCGAATACAAAGCATTCTAATTCCGGCTCTCAAAGTCGTTCTGGGGACTTCCCTGCTCCCTGAATTGCCCTGGCTGACACCCCTTGGCTGGGTTGTGCTTCAGTCGACGGCACTGATCTTTTCTTTTCTCTGAGGGGACACTGCTGGTCCCCCAGAGGGGCCCCAAGGGCACCTCGCAGAGGCCAAGGGGCCAGGCTGGGCGCTGCCGCCCTCTGGGTCGACGTTGTTATTTCGCGTCCCTCTTCTGCGGGGCCTCGCCCAGAGCTCTCGAGGAGCCTCATCCCCGCCCCCCAGGCCCCTGCTCCACCCTGGACGTCTGCCCAGTCAGAGGGCAGCCTGCAGACGCCTCCCTCTGTCCAGGAAGCCCGGCCAGCAGGTGGGGGCAGAGGGCTGGCCAGGACCCATGGGCAGGGCCATCCCGGGAGGAGGGGCTGCGGGTGGCGCAGGCCCTGTGGGCAGGGGGCGGCCCGCCTCGGCAGAGGTCCAGGGTCGGGGGAGGGCTGGGACAGGGGGTGACCCTCCCCCTCCGGGGTCAACTGTCACTCCGCTTTGCACCATGGCTCTCTTCAAAGTGCACTGGAAGTAGGAGGTAACATACGCAGGGAAATTTACGAAACTTCCCTAAAACTGACCCTGCAAGGGTGGTAGCCCCTGCTCCCCAGATGGGGAAACTGAGGCTCGGCCACAGGAAACCAGCCCTGCCTCAGCGCCCCTGGCTGCAGCCTGGAGCGCTGAGGCACCCTGGAGCTGTGCCCTCCGACAGCCAGGGCAATGGGGCGGCCCAGCCGCCTGTCCCGGACCCCCAGCAGGGCCGGATCAATCACACAGCCTGCATGGTGACCCCCAGCAGGCCCGGCCTGCCAGCCACCACCCCCTGTCCAAGGTCCAGGGTGACTGTGCTGCTCGCGTGGCTGGGGACGAGTCCGCAGCCGCAGCTTGTCTCTGAGTCCAGGGCCGGGAGAGGCTGCCTCGGCCGCTGCCCTGGGGCCCCAGCAGCCACTGCGTCCCCTGTGCACCTCATGTCTAGGGCTCTGAGGTCGCTGTGGCCACGCTCCTTCTTCACCCTGTCTGACCTGTCCTTCACCCCACTGAGTGAGTGCACCTGGCCCCGGGCTGCTGGGCAGGCCCGCTGTGTGCTGTGTGTNTAAATTTTTTTTTTTTATTTTTGGTGCCCCCCCCCCCCCCCCACCCCTGCCCTGGGCCTGGGCCCCATCCCAGGGAAGCCTCACTCAGGTGGGACGGCCTTCCTTCGTGGGGCGGGCAGGGGGAATGAATGACAGTCTCTGTCCGAATGATGGGGGCTCAGAATGGTGGCAGCACGTGGTCAGGCCAGAGCCCAGGCCACCTCCCTGAAGATGCTGGAAGGCAGCTCGCTCAGGAGAGCCCATCGCAGCCAGCCCCCCACCTGCCCCAAATCTGTCTTCTTCCTGAACACTGAGCCCCCCAAGGGCTCTTAGTTGTCTCTGGCCCTTCTAGCTGTGCACTGCATACAGTAGGTGCTCGATAAACGCAGAAGATAGACATACTGGCAGCGGGAACAGCTGGATCGCCTTGGTGCACATAAGAACACATTTATCTCATCTGTACCAATTACAGTGGATCGCTCCTATTATTTCCCTCTATTAGTGGCCAACATTACTGTATTCCTAGCTAGTTGTTTGAATTCTACTTTCCTCAATCCATGGGAGGAGGAAGTCCATTTTATATTCTATTCTAATTCTTGGCACAGCCAGAGGTATAGGTACTTATTCTTTCTGGATTTCCTCCAAGTGTCTGCTGTGGGCATAGACTGAACGCCCTAGGCTCAGAGTCAGACTGAAGCCTTCTGGTCTGGCTCCCCCATAGCTTGCTGTGTGGCCCAACGCAGGCTGACGCCCCTCTCTGGTCCCAACGTCCCCAGCAGTGAGATGGAGGCAGACGTTCCTGTGCGGGGGAGCTGGGTGCCACGCGGCGGCCAGCCAGAGCTCCGGGACATCTCACAAAGCGACAGAGGGATCCCGGAGCTCTGGAGGGCCGGGTACGGACAGCCAGACTTTTTGGCTGACCTCCGTAGGCGCTGAGCACCCCCTCCCTGGGAGCGAACAAGCTGGAGCTAGACAGGCAGGTGCTTGCAAAGGCCCTGGATCTCCTCCCCAGGGGGCCTGTGAGATGCCAGGGGCCTGGCACCTGGCACCCTGCTGCTTCGCCAGCACGTTATGCCCACCTCACCTGTGCTTAGCTCATCTTGGGGCCTTGGGGAGCACAGACACGCACAGGCAGGCAGGGGTGCGGGGGCACCGCAGCATTCCCGTAACCCCTGTTTTAGAGATGGGAAGTGAGGTCACCCGCCCCATCACCCTCATCACCCAAGGTTGATGGGGCCTCAGGGTCCACAGCCCTGCTTGGCCGCGCGGAGAACCCAGAGGCAGTGGGCGGTCCCTCCTGCCCGGGTGGGCGGTGACAGGCGCTGGCAGTGGGGCCAGGGGCGGGCCAGGGGCGGGCCGTCCTGTTTCTACTGGAGGAAGGAGGGGTCGGCGCCCTGCCCCCCCTGGGCCAGGCACCGGCAGGCCTCTCAGGCCCAGCACAGGACCCGGGGCCTCCCCTAGGCGGGCAGGTTGGGACAGACCAAGTCTTCTCTCCGCCTCTGGCCGCGGGAACCTTCGGGTTGGGTGGGCGCGAGCACGGAGGCGCCTGTGTGCGTGGCGGGGGCCCGGGCCACCCGCCCTCCCGCACCAGGTGAAGGCGTGCCCGGCGCCTTTCTCCATCCACCTCCCTCACCCCACAGCCTCTGAGGAGCGCTCCTCCGGCTCCGGCCTCGCAGCTCAGGTGAAATCGTCGCTCAAGCCCCCACCCCGTCCTAATGCCCCCAAACCCCGGCTGTCCTGCGCCCTACACCCCGGGAACCCCCGGGACACGCTGCTGACCGGGCGGGAGGGGGTCAGAAGGGCAGGAGAGCGGGTTAATACTGAAGCAGCTGCCGGCGGGAAGAGCACAGGCTGCCGGGCGGTCCC
Source organism: Crocuta crocuta (assembly GCF_008692635.1). Taxonomy (NCBI): domain Eukaryota; kingdom Metazoa; phylum Chordata; class Mammalia; order Carnivora; family Hyaenidae; genus Crocuta; species Crocuta crocuta. The sequence goes on along the minus strand of NW_027531908.1, from coordinate 348,734 downwards.
CACGCCTGCCCCGCTGGGGGAGCCTGCCCGGCCGGAGCAGGGGGAGGCCCGTGTGGCAGCTCCCAGGGCAGAAGGCACTTGAGCCGGCGGGACAGCAGGGGGGAAGGAGGCCGAGCAGCAGTGCTGGGCAGCGCGGGCGGGGGCAGGGCGGACGCCTCGCCTTGACCGTGCCCCACAACCACGTGACGCTGACTTTCCCCTGGCAGGGCGCCACTGTTGGGGGCTCCTGGAAGATTAGGGCTCTTTGAAGACAGAAGGTAAGTACAGATATGCGCCCAGGGGTGCCCCTCCCTGTGCCCAGGGCCCCTCTGTGGGCAGAAGGCAGGTGCGCCTTCAGACTGTGGGGCAAAGGGGGCGCAGAGGGACTGAGATGCCCTGTCGTCCCCTCCCCACTGGGGGGGTCACTGTGGGGGGGGCAGGGCAGCCCTGACCAGCTGAGAGCTAGCCCTTCACCCGCGTCGCCACTGGTGAGGTGGGACAGGTGTCCCGGGTCCGGGAGAGCCTGCGGGCCAGGGCTGTGCACGGGCCTGGCCTTGCTCCCCGGCTGGGCCACACGGCCGCCCTGTGACCTTGGCCACCTTAGCCTTCCAGCACCTTGGTCTCCTCCCCTGTACCAACGGGGCCAGCTGTCATATGGACCCGAGAGCGTTTCTCGATTGTTGAATGAGAATGTTTGGCACATGGACGCTCTTGCAAACAGAGGTCGACTTTTTAAATTAACGAGGAAATTAATGCCAGTCATGACTACTACTGCAGGTGCCCCTGTGCACCTTGGACTCACGACTAAACCCCTAACCTGGCCTGCTGACCCCGGACGGGGGCCCGCGAGGCCCCTCCCAGCCGACCTCTCCTCCCGTGTCGGGCAGGACACACCCCCGGGGCACTTCTCTCCTTAGGAGCTGGGCCTCCTGTTATGTTCTTGTAATTATGTGACTTCTGGTTGGGAGGGCTTCCTGAAGGAGGAGGGATTCGAGGTGAGCCCTGAGGGCACCGAGGAGGAGGCAGAGGGGCAGGGAGGGGCCTCCCCTCCCCCCACACTCCTGCCTGTGGGTCCAGGTGACTCCATCACCGTCACCCGTGGCCCCTGCCCCGGGTGGCACCTCCCTCCCTCGGCCTCCCACCCCCGCCCGACCTGTCCCCTCATCACACCTGGGTGACAGGGGCTCTTCCTCGGACCAGCACCCATGGGGCTCTGTGCTCTGGAAGACGCCCTGCGGAAGTGTCGTGCGCCCCTCCCCCTGCAGCCCACCCCTCCCCCTCTCAAGCTCGTCTCTCTGGGCCCTGGGTGCCCCTGACACCTGAGCTCCCTCTTGTCCTCAGCTCTCAGGTCCCCCCCACCCTGCCCTACCTCACTGGCGACCCTACTTCCCTGGGTAGGTCCTCCTATCGGCCCCTGCTCTCCGTCTCCGCTGTGCCCCTGACACCCCCCCCCCAGCCCAGCCCAGGGCCAGTGCTCTGTCCACGTCCGTCCCCAGAGGGCCAGGAGAGACAGACAGAAGCAGGCCACTCCGGGTGGAGGGGGCGGGGTTAGCAGGCAAGGGGCCTCGCACACCGGGGGCTGGGAGACAGCGGGTCTCTGCCGCCACCCACCAGACCTTAGTTTCTCCAGAGGCCTCACGGGGCCCAGCCACACACACTGTCCGGAGGGTCTCAGCGACACTTGGCTCCCACAAGCCTTCATTCCTGAAAACAGCTCCCATTGTGGGAAGGGGGGGCAGAGTACACTCCCAGGACAGGGGAGGGGGTGAGGAGTCCCCTCTACGACCTGCTCCAGCGGCCTCCCCTGGGCTGGCAGGGACCTCCTGCCTCCCACCGTGGTCACCCCGGGCCCAGCCGGACAGAGCCGACGCCCACAGGCCCCGCAGTCCCTGAGCACCGGGCTGCAGGGGCGCTCGGGCCCAGGGAGGCCGCAGAAGGAGGGCCTGGAGGGTATGGGGGGTTGTCCCTGGGTCCCCCCCACCCCTCCACGCCCCAGCCAGCCCTGGCTCTCTCCCCAGCTTCCTGCGGTGCCGAGCCCGGAGTCCCCATGGCCTCGCTGAGCAGAGCCCTGCGTGTGGCCTCCACACGCCCCCGCCTGAGCTGGACCCGGGGCCCGGTGCTGCGCAACCTGAGCGGCCAAGCCGGCCCCACCACCGAGAAGAGCGTGCCATACCAGCGGACCCTGAAAGATGCGCAGGGCCCCTCGGCGGTGGCCCAGGGCCCAAGCCGGCCCCTGCCCAGCACGGCCAGCGTGGTGGTCATCGGCGGGGGCAGCTTGGGCTGCCAGACCCTGTACCACCTGGCCAAGCTGGGCGTGGGTGGGGCGGTGCTGCTGGAGCGGGAGCGGCTCACCTCCGGGACCACCTGGCACACGGCGGGTAGGGGCTGGGGCAGGGGGGCACCGGGAGGGGCCGATTCCGGGTTGGTGACTAGAGGTAGCTGAGCTGGAGGAGGAGGGACACAGAGAGAAGACGGGGGGCTCCTCCTTGCCCCCCATGCCTCTGAAGAGCAGCAGCGGGGAGGAGGGAGAGGGCTGCGAGCAGAGCTGGGGGCCCGGGCAGCTGTCTGTTCCAGGAGCAGGAACTCCCCCCGGACAGAGGCTGCGGTGGGGGGTCCCCGGGCAGGTGTAGCGCGCAGACGGCGAAGGGGCCATCGGGGTGGTACAGAGCCGTGTCCTCTGTGGGCAGCAGGGGTGTCCCTGAGTTTCATCCCCCTAACTAACCAGTGGGCATGTATTTAGCACCCACTGTATGCATATCACCAGGGCAGCCGACCTGCCTTAACCCTGGGTCCTGGGTTAAGTTCACCAGTTTCTGTGGGGTAAATGCCCCACCTTGGCTAATCTTGTGCTGCCAGCATGAGGTCACTGAACATGGAGCTGGGAAGAGGTTGGGGCCCTGCCCACCACTGTCTCTGCGGGCCCCCCTGCCCCCCCGCGCTGTCAGGCTGGCCTCCTCCCAACCCCCCCAGGCTGGCCACACCCCACCCTCTGCCTGGAATGAGCCGCTCTGTTGCTGAACAGCCTGCACCTGTGCTGTGGGTCCCGGGCTGGGGTCCTGGCCCCACAGGGCTGCTCTGTCAGCCCGAGACAGGCTCAGCCCGAGTTTGGCATGCAGTAGGTGCTCCATACATGGGACCTTGGGTAGTGCCTCAATCGTAGGTGCCCAGGGGCCGGAAGCCCCGCCCCCGAGTCAGCTTTGACCCTGTGATTTTTTTTTAATTATTTATTTTTTTAAAATATTTTTATTTATTTCTAGGAGAGAGAGAGAGACAGCATGAGCATGAGCAGGGGAGGGTCAGAGAGAGAGGGAGTCACAGACTGAAACAGGCTCCAGGCTCTGAGCGGGCAGTCAGCACAGAGCCCGACGCGGGGCTCGAACCCACGAACCGCGAGATCATGACCTAAGCGAAAGTCAGACGCCACACAGGAGCCCCGACCCTGTGATTTTTTTAAAATTTTATTTATTTTGAGAGAGAGAGGGAGAGAGAGAGAGAGCGAGCATGGTGGGGGGGGTGGAGAGAAACAGAGAATCCTAGGAAAGCTCCTCGCTGTCCACAGAGCCCAGTGTGGGGCTCAGTGGGGGGCTCGACCTCATGAACCCTGAGATGGTGACCTGAGCGAAGTCGGATGCTTAACCGACCCAGCCCCCCGGGCGCCCCGACCCTGTGATTTCTCGCTGGTCCCCCTCTCTGCGTCCCCCACGGCCTTCAGGGGAAGACCCGGGCCCGCGGCCTGACCTTCAGGAGGCCTTCGCCCGGCCGGGGACTGAGGGCGCCCTGCCCCTGCCCGCCAGGCCTGCTGTGGCAGCTGCGGCCCAGCGACGTGGAGGTGGAGCTGCTGGCCCACACCCGGCGCGTGGTGAGCCGCGACCTGGAGGAGGAGACGGGGCTGCACACCGGCTGGATCCAGAATGGGGGCCTGTTCATAGCGTCCAACCGGCAGCGCCTGGATGAGTACAAGAGGCTCATGTCGGTGGGTGGGAGGAGGGGCACTGCGCAGGCAAGGAGCCCTTGCCCGCGGGCCTCCGGGGACAAGCGGCCATGCCTCCCTGAGCCTTGGCATTCTCGCCTTTAAAATGGGACCATTTTGTGGAGCCCAGTGCGCCGAGCCCCGGACAAGGGGAGGCCCCGTCCTGGAGCTATTCCGCCACCGGGCGCGGTGCCCACGGGAGACGGGGTCAGTAGGAAGCCGTATTCACCAGGCGCCCCCCCCCCCCCCAAAGAGAAAGCTTTTTGCTGCCGAAGGGCCTGGAGGTGGGGACACGCGCCTCCAGCAATCGGTCCCTTTACGGAGCACCGACTGCAACCCGCTCAGGGCGCATGAGCGGTGTGGCCGGCCGGGGTGCTGCGTCCCCCGGGTGCCCAGGCTGGAGGCAGGGCAGGTCGGGGCCTCGGGCGCAGGAGCTGCCCCGTTCGGCTCGCTCATCAGCTGGGACGGAGGCCCCCGAGGAAGCCCCCGCCCCAGCCTTCCCGGCAGGTCCCAGCAGCTCTGCGAAGCCTCCGCCGCGTCTCCTTCTCAGACAGAGAATCCGATTGGCTCAGCTCCCGTCTAGTGGGGCGGGGCCTGTCCGGGCTGTGATAGCTGGGGCCACTTGATTGGCTGCCCGTGGGCCAATCAACTGTGCCTGCGTGGCCCGCCCTGCTAAGTCAGGAGCCTGGGAACTGGGAGCCGCGCGGCCTCCCGGGAGCTGGTCGGACCGGGGAATCCGATCCTCAAGCCCCTGTCAGGCCGCGGGGGGTTATTGTATTTGTTTCTGTGAGAAGCCCTTACTCCCCAGAGACTGGTCCGCGCCCTTTGGGGGTATCAACCACGGAAGCCATTATCACCCCCCATGCCCCCAGGGGAACTTTAAGCAACTTGCTGCGGGTGTCGGCACTGGGGACACTGCAGAAGGTGGGACAGCCCGGAGCCCCACGCTCCTTACCTTTAAGCGGAGCCGGCCCAAGGGACAGGGGTGGCGGGGGCAGGGTGACCAGCCCAGGCTTCCTGGAGGAGGCAGGGTTGGGGCTGACGCTTGGAGGCCCGGACAGGGAGGAGGGTGGCCAAAGGAGGTCTGCGCCCTGAGGGCTGAGTTACTTCCCTTTGGGTCCCTCCAGCTGGGCAAGGCGTATGGTGTGGAGTCCCACGTGCTGAGCCCCGCAGAGACCAAGGCGCTGTACCCGCTGATGAACGTAGGCGACCTGTATGGGACCCTGTATGTGCCGCACGACGGTACGATGGACCCCGCCGGCATGTGCACCGCCCTCACCAGGGCTGCCACCGCCCGGGGAGCACAGGTACCAAAGGCCACCCGGCCCAGTGTCCCCCGCCCCTGGCCCCAAGAACCCCAAGAGCCCAAGGAGAGAAAACAGGTGCCATTCTCTGCTGTGTGACCTTGGGCCCTGTACCACGGCCTCTCTGGGCCTTTTGATCTCCTACAAAGGCAGGCAGCGCCTCGGCCCCTCGAGGATGTCAGCCCTCCCTCCCCGAGGCTCTGGCCCACTAGACAAGCCAGTCCTCTCCAAATCTCATATGTTTCTCATCTCTTATCCGAGATAAACACAGAGTTGTAGAACACATTGGAAAGGACAACAAAGCAAAAAAGAAGATGAAAATCACCCGGAGGGTACAAATGTTGACATTTTAGTTTGACCCCAAATATGTGTTGAGGAAGATATATATGTATACAACGTGGGACCAAACCACACACTTCCGTGACTTTTTTACCAAAGACTAGACCGCAAATACCCATTAGTGAAGCAAGCCTTCCTTTTAAAAAGCCACTTTATGAGAAAGAGCCCGTGTCTGGGATCAAGTTCCCCAAGCCGAGGAGTGCCTGGGGCTAGTTTCCAGCGCTATGGTCTCCCCACTTCCCCAGTGGTTTCTCAGGTCCCCTCTGGGCAAGGGGATGGGGACGGCGGGCGTGGTCAGCGCCCTTGGAGGGCCCTGCATGGTTCTGGAAGAAGCCCCTCTCACTCCCAGGTCATCGAGAACTGCCCTGTGACCGACATCTGCGTGCGGACTGATGACTTCGGGGTGCGGCGGGTTGCAGCAGTGGAGACAGAGCATGGCTCCATCCAGACGCCCTGTGTGGTCAATTGTGCAGGTGGGCAGGGTTCCCCTGGCTCTCGGTGGCCATGCTGGCTGCTCCCTCAGCCCAGCCTTTCTCTGGGTGTGGGGTGTGGGGGGGGACCTGGGTATTCTCTGGGCAAGGTGGGGGTAGAGGAACCTGAGTGTGACGTGGAGGAATTGCCGCCGGGACAGACGTGCCTACACAGGTGCCCCATGCCCACCTGTCCGGCCGCCCTGCCAGGCACAGCAGTGCTGACCTATCCCTGCTCTGCCCGCAGGAGTGTGGGCAAGCTCTGTGGGCCGGATGGCCGGAGTCAAGGTCCCGCTGGTGGCCATGCACCACGCCTATGTTGTCACTGAGCGCATTGAGGGCATCCAGGTACGTAGATAATGGGAGGTGCAAGGACCTGGCTCCGAACCCCAGTACTTGGCAGGTGGCTCACCACCCTGAACGTCATCGCCTCATCTGAGAAATGGGCATCAGAACCCCGTGTGTTTGGGTGGGGTGACCGTTAAATGAAGCACCACAGGTGTGACCCTGCTGGTGCTGATCCCTTGACCTTGGGGGCACAGCTTCTCACCGATGCCCAAGCCTGTGCTGCCCAGTGCGGCCAGTCGGCGCTTTGCCGTGTTCTGTGCCCCGGGCACTTCTTCGGGGACCCCCGCGTGTCGCCATACTCCCGGATATGCCCCGGGTGCCAGGCTCAGATCCCTCCCAGGGGCCTGGAGGTGCCCCAGTCGTGTGTCCCTTCCCTTCTCCCCCCCTCCCTCCGGTGCGGCCAGCAGCCTCCTGTCACCTTGGTGTCCTGTGCCTGTCATCCAGCTGTCCCTTACTCATCCTCCATCTGTTCCCCCCTCGTCCGTTTTTTTCCCTTCTCTCTCTCCATCCCTCCCTCCCCNCTACCCCTTCATCTCTCCCTCCCTCCATCGTCATCCATCCATTTATAACCCCGTTACCCCCTTTCCCTGTAACCCTCCCTCCTTCACCCTGCTCTCCACACACAGTGACTGCCGCATCTCAGGCCCTATCCTAAAACTAGGGCTGTGACAGAGAGAAGGACCCAGTTCTTGTCGGGGTGAAGCTGGGGGCAGCTGCAGACAGATCCGGAGCAGGCTGATGGGGGTGCGGGGCGCGGGGTGCAGGGCTCTGAGGAGGCTGGCACAGGGCTGCTCCGGGGCTCCCAGCCCAGGCAAGGGGTGCAGGAGAAGGNCCTTCCCTCCAGCCACTGGCTGGCTGCTGGCTGGGCCCCCACCGCTCCTGCTCTTGTCCCTTGACACAGGGTCCTCCCCGCCATTCGTGGATGGATGAGATTAATGTGATGGCGCACAGGCCTCTAGAGGGCTGCTGTGTGCCACGTGCTCCGTGGTTCTGTGGGGGGAGCTCCCTGGGTGGCCGCCAGGGGTCGCCCTCAGGCCACAGTGGGCTCTGACCACAGGCTGTGGGGCAGGACAGGGGCTGTGTCCTGGGGAGGGATCATCCTCCTTGGGTGACCACAGGGCTGTGCTGCCCTGGGTACCCCTGGCTCTGAGGGTCTGACCCAGGGCGGAGTCCCCGCTCCCCTGCGACCTGGTGCCTCCCTCTCTGGGCCTGGAGTTTGAGTCCGGTGCTCTCTGCTGGTCCGGCTTTCCCACCGTCCTCTGCCTGCTTCTGCAGAAGCTGTTCTACTTGGGCACCAAGCAAAGGGAAAGCCTAGGCTCCGGGGATGATTTTCAGCCCCTCCATGACCCAGCCAGGAAGTCATAGTGCACCGGGGGCCGCGCTTTCCTTTTCTGCAAAATGAGCAATAGCCATGGGCTGCGTGAGCTGAAGGGCTGATGCGGTGCTTGGCCTGTAGCCGGTGGTGAGGATGACAGTGACCAGGACCAAGGGGCACAGGGTGGTCCGGCCAGCCGGTGCTTCAGAGGAAAAGATTAGGGAAGGCTGGAGCTCCCGGGCAGGCTTCCCAGAGGAAGTGGCCGACAGGATTTGGATGGAGTGGGGCACAGGAAAACTAATGAAAGGGTGTGGGCTGAGGTCAGGAGGGAGGGACATCAGTGGGATCGGGGTCGTACCTGTAGGGTGGCCTGCGTGCAGACGGCAGTGAGAGTGCCCGGAGGATGCCTTGGGGCTGAGCTGAGCATGTGCAGGGCACTCAAGGCAGCTCAGCGTGCTGGGGCCGGGAGCTGGGGACTCTGGTCCTGCTGGAGCAAAAGTCGGGGACTTCTCTGGCCAGCAGGTGTCCCCACTGTCCTGCTCTATGCAGCTCTAGCGTTTTTGTTTTGTTTTAGAGTAGTAGTGACATTAGAGGTAATGCTGTCACGATTACCGTTCCCGAAGTGCTCAGGTACGGAGAACTTCCTACGAGTTCCTGACAACAGTCTGTGATGCACACATTCTTATTCCAGTTCTACAGAAGAGCTGCACAACTAGGAGACTGGGGTGGGAGGGAGGGGCACCCACCAGGTTACCCCTTTCCATCTCTCCGTGGAGATGGGCAGAGGAGTCCCGTCTCCTGTGTGCCTCCCCAGGGTAAGCGGCCCACAAGGGAGGGCAGCGAGTCCAGCACCAAAGAGCAGCAGGGGATGTGGCATCTCCTCACTCTTGCTCAGTTTCTAAAATGATTTTGGTTTATTTATTGGTGAAATCAATAGTCAGTGTTTGCAATATACTGACAATGTAAATATTGTTAACTCCTGAGCAAAATAGTGTCCAACTTTTGTGTTTCCTGGAGTTATTCATTGTTTTCCAGTTGCTCAGTTTTCTATGTAACTGTCACTAATTCTATCTATCTATCAACATTATCTTCATCCCCCAAACCCATACCCATTTTTACTCACTCCCCATTTCCCACCCTGTCCCCAGTCTTAGATAATCACTAATCCGATATCTTTCTCTATGGATTTTCCGATTCTGGACATTTAATAAAATGAAATCATACCATATATGATCTTTTGTGTCTGACTTCTTACACTTCATTCCTTTTAATGGCTAAATAATATTCTATCATAGACCACATTTTATTTGTCCAGTCATCTGTTGATGGACACTTGAGTTGTTTCCACTTTTGGGCTGTTATGAATAATGCTGCTATGCACATTCATCTCCATGTTTTTGTGTTGACATATGTGTTCATTTATCTTGAGTAGATATCTTGAAGTGGAATTGCTCATTCATATAGTAACTGTTTAACTGTTTGAGAAACTGTCAGATTGCTTTCAAAGCACATGCGCTCTTTCACATTCCCACCCACAGTGGATAAGGGTCTGACTTCTTCACGTCCTCGCCACCACTTGTGAATCTCTCTCTTTGATCCCAGCCATCCTAGTGGGTGTGAGCTGGGATCTCACTGGGGGTTTGAGCTGCATTTCCCTCCTGGCTAATGATGTTGAGCGTCTTCCCATGTGCTCATTGGCCATTCGTACATCTTCTCTGGAGAAATGTCTATTCAGACACCTTGCTCATCTTAAATTGGGTTACTGGTTTTTATATTGAGATATAACATAACGTATATTGTTATGTGCTGGGTACAAATCTCTTACCAGAGACTTTGTTATGCTTTGCAGATATTTCCTCCCATTCTGTGGGTTGTCTCTTCCCTTTCTTGATGGTGTTGTTGGCATCACAGCAGGTCTTGATTTGGGTGAAATCCAACTTTCAGATTATTTTTCCTGTTGCTTGTGTTCCTGGGGTCATATTTCAGAAGGCTTTTCCTGACCCAAGGCCACGAAGACTTGCTCCCGTGTTTTCTTCTAAGAATCTTATAGTTCAGCTCTTACTCTTAGGTCAGGACCCACCTGGGCTAAGGTTCGTGTCTGGTGTGAGGTAGGGGCCCACTTCCTTCCCTGCATGTGGCTGTCCCCCTGTGCCCGCACCACGTGTTGATGACTGTGGCTTCCCCCTCACCCGGCCTTGGCGTCCTTGTGGGAGAGCCGTGACCATAAACGTGGGGGGTTATTTCTGGACTCTCGACCCCATTCCAGCGACCTACGTGTGTACCCTGTGTTAGTGTTGTGATCACCATGGCTTTGCAGTGAGTTTTGAAATCAGGAAGCGGGAGTCTCCCAGCTTGGTCCTTCTTTTTCAAGATTGTTTTAAATATTCCAGGTCCCTTGCGTTTGTGTATGAACTTCAGGATCAGTTTGCCAATTTCTGCCAAGAAGCCCGCTGCAATTTTAATGGTGATTGTGCTGAATCTGGATCTGTTTGGAGAGCACGTCGTCTTCGCATGGGCCACAGTGGGACCCCTTCCTTCCCTAGGGAGATCCATGACTTTCAGTCTTAGAAGTTGTTCTGGCTTATTGCTCTGACATTCTTCTACTTCATTTCCTCTGTTTGTCTTTCTGCAACCCTGATAAGGTGGATGTCGGACCTTTAGTGTTGACCTTGTGATTTCCTTATGTTTTCCTTTCCTGATTTCCATTTCTTCATTTCGTTTAGCTTCCTATCTGGAAGATGGTCTTATCCAACCTCCTGTTGATTTTTCATTTTGCTGACCACCTCCTGTTTCGAGACCTCTCTCTTGATCTGGGAGTGTTCCTTTCCCGTGGCACCTTGTTTTATGGACCCAATCTTGTCATATCTCAGAAGTTCCTGGTGCGCTTTCACTTCTAATGGGGACTTTCTGCAGCCCGACCAGAAGCTTGGAGAAGGAGGGCATCTCGCGGGGGGTGGGGGTAAGCTGTCCTCTTCGGCAAGCGGCCCTGGTGTCGCATCTCGAGCCTTCCACAGGCCATGCCGTGTCTCTATGGTAGAGTCCCCAGGCCGCTGTCAAGGGGGAATGGCAGCCCATCTCCCCCCTGAGCCTGGAGCCCATGGAGACTCACTTCTCCAGCCCTTAGCGCCGCCCCCAGGCCAGGCCTTAGCTGGGCTGGGTGAGGAGGGAGGGGATCTGGGCCCCTGCTCTGAAGACACCCTGGCCTGTCTTCCCATTCACAGACATTCTCTTTCCCTCCCACTTGCACATTGCACACACGTGCGCACATTGACACGAGTGTGCACACACACCCCGCATGTGCACACACGCCCCGCACTCTGCCCATCAGCCCCTGCCGAGGGGGCTGGGTCGCCGCAGCTGGGTCTCTACAGATTGGAAGGGATGGAGGGGCGCGGCCTCCACTCCGAGTCCTCTGGTGTGGGTTCCGATCCCCTGCGTGCCCTTGTCTCCCCACGGCTCTCCTGGCTTTGTGGGTCGTACCTCATCCCCCCCCCTGCCCCCGCCTTGTTACGTCTTTGCCGCTGTTTTCTGGGGGTTGGGGAAGGAGAGACTTGAGCGGGGGTGGTCTGTCCACAGCGTAGCCTGAGGCCCCGGGTCCACTCTGCCTTCCTACAAAAAGGAGGCGCCGTGGTCCACGGTGGGCCTGTGCCCCCTGGTGGAGGCACTGGACCCACCGCCCAGCCCTGGCTGACCCTGAGGCTTCTCTGCTCTGCCTTCCAGAACATGCCCAATGTCCGCGACCACGACGCCTCGGTCTACCTCCGCCTCCAAGGGGATGCCTTGTCTGTGGGCGGCTACGAGGCCAACCCCATCTTCTGGGAGGAGGTGAGACACAGAGGGGTCAGGGGGTGATTCAGGGCTGCGTCTCAGTCTGGAGAAGCCTTCCTCCAGGAAGCCCACCTTCCTGAAGCTCGTCGGCTGCACACCTGAGAAATGGCAGGCCCCTTGACCCCAGAAGGGTCAAGTCCGTTTTCTCTGAACGTGGCACACAGGTAGACCCACACCCGGGGTGGGAGAGGGCTGGCCTCGCACATCAGTGGAGGCTGCGGAAATGTAAACTCGCGGCTCTGGAAGATGACAGACGCATTAAAACCCTCTGTCTACAGCAAACAGCCGTGAGCCCGGCCCCGCGGCGGCGGCTGCCCAGGCCTGGAGGCTCTCCGGCAGCTTCTGGGGCTGCGTGCCAGTCGGGCGGCCCCCTCGGCCCCCTCAGGCGTGCCTGGGCCACCCTCGCTCCTGGGTTCATGCAGACGCTGAATGATTAAGTGACAGCCTTGGGTCAGATTCTGTTTTACTTCTTGGAGACAGAGGGAGAGCAGCATAAAGGTCCCTGCCCCGGGGTGCCTGTATTTGGGTGGGGAGACCCACAGTAAACAGACGGGCAGGGGTGATCTGTGCTGAAGGAAGCCAGCAGGTTGGGAATAAGCCTCATAAGAAGGGTGTGGAAGGCTGTCCCTCACACTGTGGTCAGGCAGGGTCCCCAGAGGAGGCGACGTCAGAGCAGGGCACTCCCCCCCCCAGAGAGAGCAGGTGGACGAGGAGCTGCCTCAGGTCGGGGGTGCAGGCCCTGAGGTCTGGTCAGGCTTGTCCTTCTTGAAGGACTGAAGGGAGGTCAGTGAGGCTGGGGGTCAGGGCCAGACGGGAGCAGGGCCTGCTCTTGTAGGGCTCGGTGGGCCCCAGAGAGCCATGGGGGGCCACAGGGGTGCTGGGGAGCAAGAGAGGGCATGGTCTGACTTCTGAGGAGGTCGAAGGAGGGTGGGGAGGAGGGTGACCGGGTGGAGGCCACTGCACAGTCCAGCGCAGTCAGGGGGCCTGGGCCAGCACGGGGGAAGGGGACAGACAGGCCCCACTGATGGGTTGGTGCAGGAGGCCTGAGGGGCCCAGCCCTGTCACCCCCCTACCTCAGCGGGGACTGGCCGGGCTCAGCTCCCACTGGGCGGCTCTCACTGGGCACCTCCCCCCACCTGCCCCCTCAGGTGTCAGACAAGTTTGCCTTTGGCCTCTTTGACCTGGACTGGGACGTGTTCACCCAGCACATCGAAGGCGCCATCCACCGCGTGCCCGTGCTGGAGAAGACGGGGGTCAAGTCCACAGTCTGTGGCCCGGGTGAGTGAGGAGGCTGGAAGCGAGGGCGGGCACCCGGGTCCTTCCAGCGGAGAACCGAGGCTGATCTGTGTCGGGCACCGACCCGGGCCGTCCCTGCCGCGAGCAGGACGGAGACACGCCGCCCCATTGTCGTTCCTGCAGAAGCACACAGGTCTCCCCCACGCCACCCCCCTTTCTTCCTGGCACCCACAGGGTCTCTTTAATCCTCAGTCAAGGCAAAAAAATGGGTAGGACTGGCCTTGCCCCGTATCAGGGCTGCGGAGACAGGTTCCAAAAGTCACAGAGGAGACGTTGTATCTGAGGCTGTGAGTGCCTCAGTGTCCTCATCTGTGAAATGGGTGCCAGCATACCTACTCAGCAGGAGGGGAGCAAGGAGGAGAAGCCACGTGTGGGGTGCAGGGCACGGCCTGGACCAGCAAACTGCAGTAAGTCCTGAAGGGCGGCAGTTAGCCAGAGGCCAGAGAGTAATGGATCGTCCACAGCCACGCAGGAAGTGAGGGCCAGGCCTGGACAGCAGAGGGGAAGCTTCTGACACCCAAGGGCCTGTGGTCTGCAGGGGGTCCAGCCCTCTCCGCCCGGTGCCAGCTTGAGTCTGATCGGCTCATAAGGAGGCCCAGCCGCGGTGGGCAGGATGGACGGGCCCTGAGCACTGGACTCGGGGAGCCGGTCGTGGGCCGAAGGCTCACTGCCCTCTCCCCACAGCTTCCCTGGGCGTGTGTGGGGCTGGCAGTGAGAAGCACAGGCCTGAAACAATCCCAGGCGCCCGAGTCACCCGGGAGCATCCTCTGTTTAATTAAACTGGGGAGTCATTGCTCCCAGGGAGCCCTATGGGAGGGGTGCATGTGAGGACATCTTGGGTCTGGTTTCCTGCCTGGGGAGGGGGTTCGTGGGGAACACAGCGCTCCTCCTTGCCAGGGAGGACAGGGGCGGTCAATGGCCTCTGGCTTCCAGAACAGAACTGGGAAGTCCCATGTCCCCTTGACTCCGGGGCATCTGGGGGCCGGCAGAGCTCCATTCTGCGTCCCAGGGGTCACGGCCAAGGTGGGGGCCCCTGCATCCACCCTCGTGCTCGTCTTGAGTCATTTGCTAAGCATTCAGGAGACTCTTGTCCCCCCCACGAAGCTCTCTCCTCAGATGCCCCGTGAGGTTCTCTGAGCCTCCCATCCGCCCGGAAACGTCCCCAGCCCTCCCCGAAGTGCTCCCTGGGTGACCCGGCCCCACTGCTGTCACCTTCGCCCTGGCCTCACCCGCGCCTCATGCTGCCGCCAGACCCCCCCCCAGCAGGGCCCGGGAGGCTCCTGTCCTTCATCACATCACTGGGGTCCCATCCCTGTCCGGTGCAGGGACAGGCCGCACAGAGGCTGAGAACTCCGGCCGGGGGTCAGGCAGCCCTGAGCCGGCCCCTGGCTCCATGACCCACTAGCAGGGTGACCCAGTGTCCACGCCTACACCATAGTGACCACAGTGCTTAGCAGAAAGGGCCGGTGGGAGTCACTCACCACCGCTTCGCCCATTGTATTTTCTTCCCGATAGTCTCTGTGTTGCTTATCTATGTATTTACTGTCTCCTTCCCGTCCCTGAGGGGTGGGACCAGTCTTGTTCAGAGCCGCGCCCTGGGCACTTTCGGGTGGGCTGCTAGTATTTGTAGATGGACTAACTCACAGCCCTGTGAAGTCAGTGGCATGATCCCAGTTTTACAGATGAGGACACTCAGGCTCAGAGAGGCGAAGTGACTCGCCCAAGGTCACAGGGCTACGAAGGGGAAAGCCAGGTTCAACCCCAGGATCGTGGCTGCAAAGCTCAGCTCTTTATACTGATTCCCCAAGGTGCCCTTGTCCTCCGTGCTCTGGCCTCTGCCCGTGACACGCCATCGGCCCACAGAGCAGAAGCCCCCAGCCCTCTCCCAAAGAACTTGGGAGCAGTCCTTCATTCAGTGGACATTTATCAAGCACCTGCTGTTTGCTGGGCCCCGTGTAGGCCTTGGGACACAGTACTGAGTGGCGCCCAGTCCCTGCCCTCGCATACCCATGGTCCAGGGGGCAAGAATGACGAGCAGTGATGCGGCAGGAAGGTGGTGGCTCGGGGAGAGGCCCCTCCTCAGCAGGAGACAAACCTGGATCCTGCAAGGCAGAACCCGGTCCCAGCTGGGTGGCTCTGGCAGTAGATGCTGAGGAGCTCGGGAACACAGCAGTAGCAACTGGGGAGGCTCCCTGGAGGAAGTGGCATTGAGCGGAGTAGTGAGGACGAGGAAGGTCTGGGTGAAGGAGCATCTGCAGACCCCGCTCCAATCTCTGCCGTCTCGGGAGACCCCGCCCTGGGCGCATAGGGCCCGGAGAGAGCTTCAGGCCCCCCTTCCTTTCAGAGTCCTTCACACCGGACCACAAGCCCCTGATGGGGGAGGCGCCTGAACTCCGAGGATTCTTCCTGGGCTGCGGGTTCAACAGTGCAGGTGCGTGTGGGGCCCCTCCTTGACCCCCAGCACCCCGATCTCACAGCTCCCCCAGGCACGGAGCACAGCGGCCGCTGGCAGGGGTGAGGGCAGAGGAGGGCTGCAGGGAGGGGCGAGGTCCTGTTAGCAGGAGTGCGACACCCCAGGTGTGAGATCCGGGGCTGGGGGAGGGGGTGATGCTGGCTGTGGACACGGGAGGGGCATGATACAGGGGTGGGGGCTCCGGGGCAGATGCACACCTCCAGCCCCGCTCCTTCCAGGCATGATGCTCGGTGGCGGCTGTGGGCAGGAGCTGGCCCACTGGATCATCCACGGGCGCCCGGAGAAGGACATGTACAGCTATGACATCAGGCGAGTGTGCACCAGAGACTGTGGGCTGGGCGGCTGCTACCAGGTGCCCCGGGATTAGGTAGAGTGGGGCACATAGCAAGGGCTATTTAGGAAGGAGCCTTCCCTGAAATCCAGAGGGCTTCCTGGAAGAGGCCCCAGTAAGGGAAGAAGGGGGAGAAGGCTGCCAGCAGGGGCGTTGCTCAGGTGCCCGGGTCTGGCACATCCACGGATCTTGACAGTTTCCAGGATGTCTTGTCCCACTGGCGAGATAGCTTCGGATCAGCAGCGGAATCGCCTCATCCCATTTTGCACGTGAGGCCTGGAGAGCAGGAGGGACTGCACACGTTGCCCCGGGAGTGAGGCTGCGCTGGGTGGTTATGATGAGCGCGAGCCGAGTCTGGGACTCCGACAGCCCTGAGCCCGGAGGCCAGCTGAGCATTCTGTGCAGGGTGGCGGGAATTAATCAGACCCAGTGCCGGGCTCTCTCCTCGCCGCAGCCCCGGGCAGTGAGGTCTGTGTGGGCGCAGGCTNTCTGTCCTCAGAGCTGGGGGAGGGGGCCTGGTCTCCACCACCATCTGCAGGCAGGGCGAAGGCCCTCTCAGGCAGGGGGTCTGGAGGGCGGGAATTGGTGGGTCTGGGGTGCCCGTGCCCTGCAGGGGGCAGTCGGGGCGTCGGCTTGGAGGGGCGCCCCTGTGGGTACACAGCTTGCCCCACCCTATCCTGCCGGATAGCCTTCCCGGGGAGACCCTGACGGGGCCCTGGAGGGAGTTGTGCTGGTTCAGCTCCATGTGCCCCCTGCCCCTCTGCTAACCTCACCCCTTCCTGGCCTGCCGGAGACATTACACCCGCTGGGGGAGGGGGTGTCTGGCCCCCACAGAGGCAGACAGATGGACACTGAGATTCCCCCGCTGCCACCCCCTCCACGGCCCTGGCACCGCAGTCTGCTCTGGGGCTGCCTCAGAGCCTGTCTGGGGCTGCGCCCACACAATCCCAAGAGAGGAATGTTCCAGAAATGATAGCTGCAAGGGGCCTCGGGGATGGGCCAGTCCAAGCCCCTCCTGCTACACACAGGGAGAGGAGGCGCCGCTGCGGGAGGCCGCTTGTCTGCAGTCTCGGGGTGCGCACACCAGAACGGGCAGGGACGCGGCCTCTGGCCTCCCTCCTGGGCAAGGGCCTCGGCGCAGGGACAGGCGACGCATCAGAGCTCACCCCAGGCCTCGGCGGGCAGCCTCCTGGCCCACAGAGGGTGGCTGACGTGCCTGCACCCCTCCTGGGCTGGGGGAGCCCCTGCGGGGACAGGGGTGCAGAGTCCTGTGAAGGCCTGCCCTGCCGCGTTGAGAATGGGCCTGGGCCTCCCGCCATCAGCTGCCTTCCCTGGCAGGAGCGTTTTGTGGGCTGGTTCATGGCGAGGAAGCTGGGGCCTGGGCGGGTAGAGGTGGGGCAGTGAACTCGTCCACTCACCCTCGGGGCTCGGGCAGAAGGTTTCCCCGTCTGTGAAATGGGAGCAATGCCTCTCCTTGCGGCGGCGTGCATCAGCGGCCCCGGCTCAGGCAGGGTCTGCGGTGTAGGCCGTGGTTTTTAGCAAAAGCCCTTGGGGTCCGAGTAACCGGAGAGGAGGAGCCACTCTTTGTTAGAGCGCTGGGGGTGACTTGACCCTGGCCCCCGCTTCGGCCCTGGCCGCAGGCCGCCTTGCTCACGGGAGGAGTGCTGGAGCCAGGCCGCGTGGCCCCAGGCAGCGGTCCATCCCCCTGCAGGTCCCTGGTCCTGCTCTGGCTGAGCTCGAGCCCACGCCCCGGCCACGCACACACGTGCACAGGTGTGCGCAGAGGCGACAGTTCTGGCCGACTGGAAACCTGCCGGAGGGGCGGTGTCTGTGGGTACAGGGATCACCCCGCCCCGCCCCAGATCCCGCTTCCTCTTTTGTCCTGGGGGCCTGACTGAGGACATCCAGCACCCCCCTTCCCACCGTGCCCCACCCCCGCCCAGCTGGGACTGACTCTCAAAGGCGCTAGGAGGGTCATCAGTCTAGTCTGGGAGAACTGTGCCGGCTCCTGGGGACGGGGCTGAACCTGACCCGAGCGGCCATCAGCCGAGGGCAGGCTCCCAGCCTCCCCCCCACACCCACCTCAGCCCCTCCAAGGCCTGCCATGCATTCCCAAACCCCGCACCCCAGCACACTTCTCCTTCAGGAAGCCTCCCCAGACCCCGTGGCCCAGCTCCGTGGGTCCCTCCCAGCGCAAGTGCAGGCTGGGTCTCCTCTCGTGTGGAAGTGAGTCAAAGCAGGGACGGCGGCGTGAGGCAGACAGGGTCCCCGTGCACAGCGCCCAGCCCTGGGCCTGCGCCAGGAAGGGGCTCCTTAGATGACCCCCACGACCGGCGATAATACCTACGGTGACAAACGCACATCCGCAGCCCCGCCCCCGCCCCCATCAGAACAACATGCAAACCAAGAGTCCGTTAGGCCCGGTGAGGAGTCACGGAGGACGGACTGTGGATGAGGAGGAGAGGCCTGGGGGAGTGGGAGACCCCAGCAGGTGCACGGTGAGGGAAGGGACAGATGGGGAGGCTGGTCTGGGGGTTTGTGTGTGGGAGGGGCCGGGGGCCTGTGACCCAGGTGCGCCAGCCGCTATGCAGTGGGCTCCGGCAGCCGTGGCCATTCGAGGACACCCAGCAGACAAGCTGTTGGGTGTCTTCAGCTGCTGTGCCCACGAAAAGGCTGGAGGAGAGGCCACGTAATGGTGGGGGGGTCACAGTGAAGAGGCTGAGCTGCCGTCTCACACAGGGAATAGAGCCTGGACCCCCTCTCATGTTGGGGAATAGAGGCCGGACCCCCTCTCACGCGGGGAAATAGAGCCCTGACCCCCTCCCACGCGGGGAAATAGAGCCCAGACCCCCTCCCACGTGGGANGGGGGTCACAGTGAAGAGGCTGAGCTGCCGTCTCACACAGGGAATAGAGCCTGGACCCCCTCTCACGCGGGGGGAATAGAGCCCTGACCCCCTCTCATGCGGAGAAATAGAGCCCTGACCCCCTCCCACGTGGGAGAATAGAGGCCAGACCCCCTCTCACATGGGGGAATAGAGGCCGTACCCCCTCCCACGTGGGGGATTAGAGCCCAGACTCCCTCCCACGCGGGGGAGTAGAGGCCGGACCCCCTCTTGAACCCATGCCCCAGGGAGGACTCTGGGAGAGGGACGCGGGTCCGGTTTTGCCCTGGTCCCTGGCCAGCCCCTCCCTAACAGCTCCCGGTAGTGAGCCGCCCCTCCATCCACCGCAGGCGCTTCCATCCCTTGCTCACCGACCACCGCCGCTGGGTCCGCGAGCGCAGCCACGAGTCCTACGCCAAGAACTACTCGGTGGTCTTCCCCCACGACGAGCCCCTGGCGGGGCGCAACATGAGGACAGACGCCCTGCACGAGGTGCCGCGTCCCGACGCGCAGTCCAGGGCTTGGGGGGGACGGAAGGGATGGGGCACCCCAGCTCCAGGGCGGGCGAGGTGAGGCGTGGCTCAGTCATTCCTGGCTCTGACTAACGGACGGTGCTCAGAGCGCACAGCCCGCAGTCCTCCCTGACTGCT